>NW_026606641.1:2085000-2632500 GCF_029890125.1 Rhinichthys klamathensis goyatoka
ATAAATCACATAAACGGTGTATTTTCTGGTATTCCGGCCACAGCCGATGGTGTTATGAGTGTATTGAGAATGCCCACAACCCAGGGCTCATTTCTACACACAAACACAGCCCGCAAAAATGCAGGGCTCGCACAAACAAAATCGCCTCATGCCGATTGTGCACTAAATGTAGTGAATGTGCCTACGTCTCAGTGCCCACAAACACTACACACCACATGTCCCACGGGTTCTGTAAAAACGAAACCAACACGCATTCAGTCAGCTCAGGCCGACGGTGTTTTTCAGTGCAGTAAATGTGCCCGCTGTCCTGCGCCCACATTCACTCACAGACATGTTAAGCCCCACGGGGCTCGCCCCGCTCTCTCTCCCTCAGCAAACTGCTATAAGGGTTTTGAGCGCGGCCAGGCTGCCCGCCGCGATCGGCGCGCCCCCCGCCTCACACACTGTAAACACAGTGTCTGCGTTACAGCACGCCGGAGCTCTCTTGCCGTCACTATGTCTCGGCCAGAGCCCAGATCTCATTCTACCCCTAGCTATTCACGCGAAAGTGTGGGCACAGCTTCCTGGGGTATCAGAATGGGTGCTGAACACTATAAAAAGAGGCTATTCGCTACAGTTCGCTCGACGTCCCCGCCGTTATGCGGCGCGCGTCGAGACGACGGTGGAAAACGAAGTATCTCATCTACTTCGAGCCAAGATAGCGAAACTACTGAGCAAAGGTGCTATAGAACCTTTATCTCAAGCTCAGAGCAAAGGGGGCCTACACAGCAGATATTTTCTGGTACCGAAAGGTCTCAGACCCATTTTAGATCTGCGACAGCTGAACAGAGCGCTTGTGAAACGCCAGTTCAGAATGCTTACGACCAGGAAAATCCTTGCGCAAGTGCGCCACGGGGACTGGTTTATGTCAATAGATCTGAAAGACGCCTATTTCCAAATACAAATAGCGTCCCATCACAGGCGATTCTTGAGATTCGCTTTCGAGGGCCAGGCATATCAACACACAGCCTGCCGTTCGGCCTGTCCCTAGCACCTCGTACATTCACGAAGTGCATGGACGCGGCGCTCGCACCCCTGAGACTTCAGGGCATTCGAGTCCTGAACTACTTGGACGATTGGCTGATTCTAGCTCGATCACGATCGGAGCTCATAGAACACAGGGCCGCATTACTCGAGCACCTCGAGGAGCTGGGCCTCACAGTCAATTGGGCGAAGAGCTCACTGTCTCCCAGTCAGAAAATTTCCTTTCTGGGAACAGTGTTAGACTCGCTATCCATGACGGCACGCCTGTCACCAGAGCGCGGACTAAATATTCAGCGCGTCGCGAAATCCTTCCGCCACGGCTCGATAGTTCCGCTCAAAAGGTTTCAGAAAATGCTGGGGCTGATGGCCTCAGCGGCCTCTGTACTCCAGTTGGGCTTGCTTCGCATGCGCCCACTGCAGATGTGGCTGAAACCGCGGGTTCCACCCAGGGCATGGACAGCGGGTCTGTTTCGCCTCAGGGTCCACCTACAGTGTGTTTCAGCTCTGGAACCTTGGAAAATAACCGACTGGTATCAGTCAGGTGTGAGTCTGGGGACCGCTTCGAGTGTGAAGGTGGTGTCTACGGACGCCTCCACCTCGGGGTGGGGAGCGCTGCTCGAGGGCAGACCGCTAGCTGGCCTGTGGTCAGAACGGGAAAAGCTCCTTCACATAAACTGCTTGGAGATGATAGCAGTCGACAAAGCGCTACGGCGTTTTTGTCCCCAGGTAACAGGCCACCACGTCTTGGTCCGGTCGGACAACATGTCAGTGGTGGCATACATAAATCGCCAGGGCGGCGTCAGGTCACGAAACCTTCACAGGCTGACGGAACGCCTCCTGGTCTGGGCTCAACACAACCTGCTCTCACTGAGAGCAGCGCACGTGCCTGGTCACCTGAATGTGGGACCAGACAGACTGTCCAGGAACAATGTTCCAGCAGGGGAGTGGTCGCTGCACCCGCAGACGGTCCAGCTGCTGTGGAAAACGTTCGGCAGAGCACAGGTGGACCTATTCGCGTCCCACGAAAACGCTCATTGCCCGAAGTTTTTCTCGAAAAGCAAGGACGCGCTGGCTCCTATATGCTTTTCCTCCTGTCTCGCTCCTGCCTCAGGTGTTGGAACGAATCAGGGAAAACGGATGCCCAGTGCTGCTCGTAGCTCCGCTCTGGACAAACCAGACGTGGTTCCCTGCCCTGATGCAGCTGACCAGCACTGCCCCATGGCCTGTACCATTGAGGAGAGACCTCCTCTCTCAGGCGGAGGGCTCGATTTGGCATCCTCGCCCGGAGCTGTGGTCCCTGCACGCATGGGCCATCAACGGGTACCCGCTAGCCTCCCAGAAGGAGTGTTAAACACGATCGTGCAGGCTAGAGCTCCGTCTACCAGGCGGCTCTACTCCTCGAAATGGTCTGTTTTCTCTGCATGGTGTCAAGCCCAGAGCTTTTCACCTGTGGAATGCGGGGTTTCGGAAGTGCTTTCCTTCTTTCAAGAGCTACTGGATAAGGGCAGGACCCCATCCACGCTCAAAGTATATGTGGCGGCCATAGCAACGTTTGCAAAACCGGTGTCTGGCCAGTCGCTGGGGAAAAACGACTTAGTCGTGCGTTTCCTTGGGGGAGCTCGGAGGCTAAACCCTCCCAGGCCCCCTTCAGTCCCGACGTGGGACCTTTCCACGGTCCTGGAGGCCATGAAAGGCGCCCCGTTCGAGCCAATCCAGCCGGTGGACATGAAACACCTGTCGTTCAAAACAGTGTTTCTCGTGGCTCTCGCTTCAGTGAAGCGCATAGGGGACTTGCAGGCGCTTTCAGTAAGCGCGTCATGTATGGAGTTTGGGCCTAATGACTCGAAGGTCATTCTCAAACCTAAGCACGGGTATGTGCCGAAATCCCTCAATACACCGTTTAGGGCCCAGGTAATTTCCCTGTCCGCCCTTCCGGCTCTCAATGAGGAGGAGGACGCGAGTCTCCTTTGCCCTGTCAGGGCATTAAGAGCTTATGTGTCGTGCTCGTCTGTTTTCAGACAGACTGAGCAGCTTTTCGTTTTGTTTGGCGGGCGCTCCAAGGGACTTGCCGCCTCAAAACAGAGCCTATCCAGATGGATAGTGGATGCCATTGCGCTCGCTTACACTGCAAAGGGCCTGCAGTGCCCCTTGGGTGTCAGAGCGCACTCCACGAGAGGCGTGGCCTCTTCGTGGGCATGGTCTAGCGGGGTTTCCCTGCAAGATATCTGTACGGCCGCGGGCTGGGCCTCGCCGTCTACATTTATAAAATACTATAACCTGGAGGTACCCGCCTTACAAGCTAAGCTTTTGGCGGTCTAAAATTCAGTGCTATCTGCCCCGCTGTGCGGCCCAGATGCTGAGTTTACTGCAGCCCCATGAGTGTTGACACACGTATGGCCACCCAGATCAGGCTGAAAGCTTTCACCCTGGCTGCGCGTTTTATTGTCATGTGATAGCCCCGCTGGGTGCTATTTTATAAGGAATGACGCTTCCAGCCTCTCTTCCTCCACTCTATGTGAGTTTATGGTGATTATGCACTATATGAGCCCTGGGCTTCGGCCCCTGGGACTTTGGTGTTGGATCCCTGTACGCACGGCGTGTTGCATTGTGTTCCCCTAGCGTAAGCTATTACGCAGTACGAGAGATACTCTCGTAAGAGAACGTACTCGGTTACTAACGTAACCTCGGTTCTCTCTAGAGAGGGAACGAGTACTGCGTATCTTGCCGTGCTTGGAATACGCTCTGGTTCGCTTCGGCGATGAAAACCAGCTTGTACCAGCCTAACGAGCATATTTATAGAGTGAGACCACGCCCTTTCTGGCCGGACGTGACGATATGGGCGTGAGTTGCCCCCATTGGTCATTACGTCACGCAGAGTCTCTCTCGATAGGCTGCTGCATTTGCCGCAAGAGCAGCCAATAGGCGCGCGAGCTGTCTCGCCTGTGTCTGCTTGCTGCTGCAAAGCGTTTTACATTAATAAAAAATTAAGGATAATTTTTGGCTTCAATATCTCGTGGAAAAGAGGTTTTCCCCTAGCGTAAGCTATTACGCAGTACTCGTTCCCTCTCTAGAGAGAACCGAGGTTACGTTAGTAACCGAGTACGTTCTCACAACTTTTTGGTTTTTATTCATTATGCCTATATTTAACTTGCAGAATATTTGTAATAAAATTGTCTGACGATTAAGTTATTTAATTGTAGGTGTAGCCTATAATTTCTATTTATAATATTTTTTGCAAATTATCACTGTTTTCTTTTTTTGTACGTTTTTATGTGGTCTTTTGTAGCCTAGTTGCTGTCATACGATCATATTAAAATATAATCAGAGCATTTTATTGTGACTTAAGTGCCTGAAGATATGTTTTGTTATCTAAAATTGTTGTGTACCATAGCCTTTTCGGCACAGTATTTTAACATTTTGTTTTCATTCCTTTTTAGTGCGTGTTGTAGACAGAAGGAAAGTCATTGCACTTTACCTTTTGCTCAGAAAGTTTCGTCGAAGGACGCAATGGAGAATGTGGGTTCATCCGATCAATATGCGCAGAAGACAGTTTGGTGCTTTCCATCATCTTGTTGCGGAACTGCGCCTGGATAGCGACCGTCATCTAAAGTATTTTCGCATGAGTGCTGAGCAAATGGACGAGCTTCTTTCTGTTGTTGGACCTGAGCTCACAAGACAGTCCACGAATTATCGAGCAGCCATAGAACCCAAACAGCGACTTGCAATTACACTGAGGTAATAACAGACACATTGGGTGATTTGTTTGCAATCAAATTATATTATTGTATATTTTTAAACAGCTGTACATATGTAGTTACATATGTTCCCATATGGTAATGTTATAATAAAATACAATACAATTTAAAACATGTGCTTTTAATGTAAATTAATAAATCAATGATGTAGACAAGAATTTATTTTCCTAAATGTCTTTAACTTGTAATGAAAAGGCAACACCAGAAATTCTCTAAACAGAATAGATAAATATCACAACAGAAGCATGAAGACTTTAAAATATCTTTAAAAGAATATCAAAATAGAACAATGTATTAAATTAGAGTCACAAACATTATATTTACAACAAAGTAGTAAAACTGCAAAACTGCTATGACAAAATAAAATATTGAAAAACAAAGTAAATGCATTAAAAATGGTGATATACTGGCGAAGATGGGTCTTCCATAGATGAAGCTTGTTGTTGGCCAGACTTTGTTGAAGAAGGTGTTGACTGTGCTAAGTGATGTGTCTGGATTTGCTGAGTGTGGCTTTGATGGTAAGTGGGGGTTGGGTGGTATTGATGAAATCCAGAACTGTGTGGCTGCTGACTCGTTGTGAATGTTTGGGTTGTAGTGTGACTTTGTTGCATGGTTTGTTCTTCTGCTTCTAGTTCTGACAGGTAAGTCAGTATCTGTACCTGTGCCCTTGTCTGGTTCCTGGGAAGTAGTCTTGCAAGTTTGGGTACTAAACTAAGGGCGAAGTAGTACATTTCGTCTCCTGGTTTGGGAATATATGGTGATGGTGTTGTGGTTGGTTGTGTTAAAATGTCCAAAAGCTGTTGCTCTGTTGCAATTGGATCATTTTACCTCCTCCTCTTCTGTCTTGTTGGCTGAGTCTCAGTAATTAGAGCTTGCACTCTGGGATGTGATGTGGGGATGTTTGACCTCGGACTGGCCAGTGGTTGTGTGGAGGTGTCAGATCTTGAAATTGTAGAGAGTGTTTGGGTAGCAGATCTCTGTTGAGGTGGCACTGGAGAACTTGTCCTTGATAGTTCTGCTAATTCTGACTCCACATCATCGTCTGCAACAGTCATGTCCACAGGTCCATCTTCCAACTGCAGAGTGTTTCTAGAGCTACAACAAATAATAATAAAAACACATTTATATACATAGCTTAGAAACACTTTGAAAAACTATAAAATTAAAATTTAGCTTCATTAATAGTACCTTTTTTTAGTATGTAACAACTTTGATTATTTGATGTATCAAATTAACATAATTCAAAGCATATTTCACAACATCAATTTAACATACTTACTTTCTAGACTGCATATGGGGAAGCAGAAAGGACATAACCTGTTCATATTTCCATTCTCTGCTGCTTCCACCAGCAGAGCCACTAGGTTTTTTTTTTTTGCTTCCTGTTCCTTGAAAAGGCATCCCTTAGCACCTTCCATCTCCTTTTACACTCATTTACTGTTGGAAAAGAAAAAACATTTTAATAACTACATACTTTTGTCTGTTTTTTTTCTCAGATTCCTTGGAACTGGGGAAAGCTTCACCAGCCTTGCCTTTCAATATCGTCTTGGGACAAGCACTGTTGCTGGGAGTGTGCATATGACTTGCAGGACAATTGAGAGGAAAATGATGGCAACGCAGTTTCCAAAGCCAACAGAAGACATGTGGAGAATCATCGCCTCCAAATTTTGGTCTAAATGGAACTTTCCAAACTGCATCGGTGCCATTGATTGCAAACATGTCAACATAGTTGCACCTGCACAATCTGGGAGTTTGTTCTTCAATTACAAGAAGACATTCTCTATTGTTCTGCTTGCACTGGTAGATGCAGACTACAAATTCACATTCATCCAAGTGGGAGACTTTGGACGAGCCAGTGATGGTGGAGTTTATCAAAACTCATCTCTCGGAAGAGGCATTGAAGCAAAAACGTTGTCTCTGCCAGCAGATAAGCCTTTACCAGGATCTGGTGCTCAGGGTCCCATGCCATATACCATGGTTGCAGATGCAGCATTCCCCTTGAAGACCTATATCATGCGACCATTTCCAGGGAACAACATTCCAAGATGGTTGACGCATTTTCAATTACAGGCTGTCTTGAGCCAGGATGGTAGTTGAGTGTGCCTTTGGTATTCTTTCATCAAGATGGAGAGTACTCCATACAAGTTTGAATGTCAAGCCAGAAAATGCAGATTCTGTGGTAATGGCAACATGCATCTTGCATAATTACCTGATGACCCCATCTCAGAAGCAAAGATGGCTAGATGAGGCTGAAGAGAGAGACAATGTGCTACCACCGGTCAGAAACATGGGTGGAAACAGGGGAAGTAGAGAAGCCTACGATGTGCGTGAAAGGTTTTGCACCTTTTTCTGTTCCCCGGCAGGCAGAGTGTCGTGGCAGGACCAAATGGTTTAGGGAATAGTAGCCTACAATGGCAACATACAGAGTGTTTTAAATATTAAAAAACATAATCCAGTGTTAAAGTTCATTACAACTTTGTAAATAGAACACATGCATATTTATTGTAACATTTCTCAAAATAGCACTGTCCATTTTTTTATTGTGATTGTATTGTACATAAATTCGTCTTTAAAATCACTTGTTCATCTTTCATTTATAGTAAAAACTGACTGAACTGGACAATTATGCAATTCATTGTATGAAAATTAAAAATGATGAAATATTTATATTATATCATTTAATAAGTATAAGATTTTTAAGATAATGTACACTACATTAGTCATGTTGCCAGAAAAAAATTTGTAAACTTTCCTTAAACGAAACAGAATATAAATATAAATATAAAATTGATGACTTACAATCTGCAGAAATAGCAGAAGCAATTTCATCCCACGCTTTTTCCTTAGAAGATATGTCCTTGTAGTACCTATTTTTTGGGTCATAAAGCACTTTGTGCGTCTCGACCTCCACAATCAGCCTGGTATCATCCATTGCTGTACAGGTGTACGTCATCATCTGCCCGCGTGCACAATTTTTTTAATTACAACCATACTTTCACCCAAACTGAATGATTAAAACAAGTTTAAATGGTTAAATCTTCTACAAATATTTTTGGAATCTGTGATTTATTTTCTCACATAGTCCAGTTCTTAAAACACACCACACATGCTTATTCTATGCATTTTGAGCACTTTTTGTGTGAAATAATTTTTATTTTGTCTATCAAAAGTGTGCTTTCACTTTAATTGAACCCTCATGTGGTGTTCGGGTCAATTTGACCCGGAGAAGATTTTCTTTTTCCCGAAAATACTAGTTAATGTTATCGCTTTGGACTGAAACTTAGTGACTTTGTTCCCAAACGGTATAACTAAATCTCAGTGTTTTTTTGAAAATGTTCTTATTTTTTTGTGGGAGTATTGTTACCTTGTTACACTTGTGGTGTTCCCGGTCAAAAATGACCGGCCTATAAAAAATAGCTTATAAGTCACTCATTATACCATATTTTCACCCAATCTTGGATTCAATCTTTTTGTCAACTTGTTCTCTTTCAGTTAGGACTGGTTTTATATTTCTGTTTGAATCTGATTAATCGTGGGCCTCATTTGTCTGAGAGTAGGCATCTCATTTTTTGAGTAAAAAACAAATAATTTATGAGTAAATTTGGAAATATGAAAAAAAAAAAATGAAAAAAAATGGCTATGGTTGATCACACTAGTCTACTCTAATGTTTCACCAGGAATTTTGTTTTGAAACTTTTGTTTTGTAAAAAATATGGCACATAGTCACACTTGTGGTGTTCCCGGTCAAAAATGACCGGCCTATAAAAAATAGCTTATAAATCATTCATTATACCATATTTTCACCCAATCTTGGATTCAATCTTTTTGTCAACTTGTTCTCTTTCAATTAGGACTGGTTTTATATTTCTGTTTGCATCTGATTAATCGTGGGCCTCATTTATCTGAGAGTGGGGATCTAATTTTTTGAGTAAAAAACAAATAATTTATGAGTGAATTTGGAAATATGAAAAAAAAAATATGAAAAAAAATGGCTACTGTTAATCACACTAGTCTACTCTAATGTTTCACCAGGAATTTTGTTTTAAAACTTTAGTTTTGTAAAAAATATGGCACATAGTCACACTTGTGGTTTCCCGGTCAAAAATGACCGGCCTATAAAAAATAGCTTATAAATCACTCATAATACCATATTTTCACCCAATCTTGGATTCAATCTTTTTGTCAACTTGTTCTCTTTCAATTAGGACTGGTTTTATATTTCTGTTTGCATCTGATTAATCGTGGGCCTCATTTATCTGAGAGTAGGCATGGTCAAAAATGGTCACAATGGCCGACCATTGAAAGTGAATGGGAGAGACTGAAAATAACAGAACAATTTAGTTTTCAGGAGCATGTTCATTATTTTCATGTACACATATGAGCATGTGTGCTTGCAAACATTGAGCCCTTTGACCTGTGCATGTATCGATACATTTATACACACGCTACCCAGACACACACACGTCAAAACACACAAACTTTTTTGAGTATTACACACATTCTTTTCCACAGAGAGAAATTTGATCCTACCCTAACCTGCATCTAATATACATTTATCCATCTGACATTACCACACACACACACACACACACACACACACACACAAACTGGCCGTGACTGCAGTGACCCGGCTTCAAAAGAATCTTTCTTTCATGGTCTTGTTTCATCACAGCTTCCAGACAAAATATTATGACATTTTGTTTTGGAACTGTGAGGTTCTCACACAGAACTAGACAATATTTACAAATATACATCATGTGATAGCACAGGCATATATAAAATGCCTCACAGCACCTTGCTTGTCATTCATTTGTGGCAGCACAATGGCAAAACAGCTCTGCACATGATGTTATTCATCAGATTTTTGACTCAGAAACTAGTGAGGAGGAGGAAATGCAGGATGCATCTTGCAGTGAAGATGTTTCTGAAGAGGAAGGCCTTCAGAAGAAAACCTGCCTTGCCTCATAGGTGGGGATGAAGGCCAGGACAAAGTTCCATCTTTTGACCAGAATGAAACGGTAACCTCAGCTGGGCCCTCATCACTGGAAGACTGCTCCTCATCAGTTGTTTCAAGCTCCGTAGCCGATTCAGTGGTGCCTTCCTCTTCAGAAACATCTTCACTGCAAGATGCATCCTGAATTTCCTCCTCCTCACTAGTTTCTGAGTCAAAAATCTGATCACGGCCTGTGTGTGTGTGTGGTAATGTCAGATGGATAAATGTATATTAGATGCAGGTTAGAGTAGGATCAAATTTCTCTCTGTGGAAAAGAATGTGTGTAATATTTAAAAAAGTTTGTGTGTTTTAACATGTGTGTGTCTGGGTAGCATGTGTATAAATGTATCGATACATGCACAGGTCCAAGGGCTCGATGTTTGCAAGCACACATGCTCATATGTGTACATGAAAATAATGAACATGCTCCTGAAAACTAAATTGTTCTGTTATTTTCAGTCTCTCGCATTCACTTTCAATGGTCGGCCATTGTGACCATTTTTGACCATGCCTACTTTCAGATAAATGAGGCCCACGATTAATCAGATGCAAACAGAAATATAAAACCAGTCCTAATTGAAAGAGAACAAGTTGACAAAAAGATTGAATCCAAGATTGGGTGAAAATATGGTATAATGAATGATTTATAAGCTATTTTTTATAGGCCGGTCATTTTTGACCGGGAACACCACAAGTGTGACTATGTGCCATATTTTTTACAAAACAAAAGTTTCAAAACAAAATTCCTGGTGAAACATTAGAGTAGACAAGTGTGATCAACAGTAGCCATTTTTTTCATTTTTTCTTTTTTCATATTTCCAAATTTACTCATAAATTATTTGTTTTTTACTCAAAAAATGAGATGCCTACTCTCAGACAAATGAGGCCCACGATTAATCAGATGCAAACAGAAATATAAAACCAGTCCTAATTAATTGCTTCGAATTATGCTGTTGGCAAGTAGGAAAGCAATAACCAGAAGATGGCGAAGTGATTTGGTGCCTAAAGTGGAAGAATGGGTAGATGTAATGCTAAGCATTTATAAGATGGAAAAGCCAACTGCGTCATTAAGATTGGAAGTCGATAAATTTAACAATATCTGGAAAGGATGGATTAAATATATTAGGCAACATAGAACGGATTTTGTTTAGAGACTTGTGGTAAGGTCTGAATGTTTTATGAATACCTCTTTAATGTACTATGTAGAAGGATGAAGAAAGCAAATTTACTATGCAAGGATTGTCACGGAGAGTAACACATACCACACCCCAGTTCTAAGCTACAATTTTATTTTATTTTTTGTTTTAGTTTTATGTTTATGTTTGGTTTATGTTTAAAAAAACGAATGTCTTATCATTAAGGGAATTCAAGGAAAAACAAGTTTTGACTGTATTTAAATATTGTCAATGTTTGCCTTGTTGTTCTGTAAAATTCATATTGTGAAAAGACAATAAAATATAAATGAAAAAAAAAAAGAAAACCCCAAATTCAAAATTAGAATATTGTGAAAAGGTTTTCATATCTGTAATCCATAATCATCACAATTATAACAAATAAAGGCTTGAAAAAAAAAAAAAAAAAAAAAAAAAAAAAAAAAAAAAAAAAAAAAACAGTCCTAATTGAAAGAGAACAAGTTGACAAAAAGATTGAATCAAAGATTGGGTGAAAATATGGTATAATGAGTGACTTATAAGCTATTTTTTATAGGCCGGTCATTTTTGACCGGGAACACCACAAGTGTGACTACGTGCCATATTTTTTACAAAACAAAAGTTTCAAATCAAAATTCCTGGTGAAAATGTTAAGTTGACTAGTGTGATCAACAATACCAATTTTCTTCAGATTTTATTTAATATTTCCAAAATCATTCAAAAATTAAAAAAAAATTACTCAAAAAATGAAATGCCTACTCTCAAATAAATGAGGCCTATGATTATTCAGATGCAAATCAAAATATAAAACCAGTCCTAATTGAAAGAGAACATGTTGACAAAAAGATTGAATCCAAGATTGGGTGAAAATATGGTATAATGAGTGATTTATAAGTTTTTTTTTATGGCCCGGTCATTTTTGACCGGGAACACCACAGGTGTTATAGGGTTTTGAACACCACATGAGGGTTAATTGAACGTGAGCAGCACAGCAAAAATAGACTCGGCGCCAAAACCTCTTTTAATCAGCTGTGGCAGTGGAGAAAATAGCCAGAGAAACAGAGCTCCTGCGGCAGCAGAGGAGACATCACTGCTGCGGCAGTGGAGAAAATAGCCAGAGAAACAGAGCTCCTGCAGGAGCAGAGGAGACATCACTGCTGCGGCAGTGGAGAAAATAGCCAGAGAAACAGAGCTCCTGCGGGAGCAGAGTAGACATCACTGCTGTGGCAGTGGAGAAAATAGCCAGAGAAACAGAGCTCCTGCGGCAGCAGAGGAGACATCACTGCTGTGGCAGTGGAGAAAATAGCCAGAGAAACAGAGCTCCTGCGGCAGCAGAGGAGACATCACTGCTGCGGCAGTGGAGAAAATAGCCAGAGAAACAGAGCTCCTGCGGGAGCAGAGGAGACATCACTGCTGCGACAGTGGAGAAACTTACCTTGAGATATTGAGCTCCTGTGGTGTGAGGCTGATAGAAGGGAGGAGGAGGAGCTTCACTGCTGCTCACGCGACGCTCCTGCTTGACGCTCACGCGCTGCTCCTGCTCCCGGTGTGAATGCACTCATTGATTAACATGCACGCCGAAAAAAATACGCGCTGCTCACGCGCCGCTGATGCTTGCGGTGTGAAACGGCCGTAACTCTGCGTATGCAGGCTATGTAACTCAAGTCAACAAGTCTGTTGCACAAAGTTGGTTTCAGATGTTACCCAGGTAAGTCTAAGATTAGTTTGAGGAAACTCTGTTTCTTCAGGCTCAAGAAGGTGGGTTGTTTTTTAGTTGTGCTCTTCACCATGGTAACTTACACAACAAGGCTAACCTACTCCGGAGCAGGTTTTATTCAGGTTTAAACTAAAACTGTACTAATCAGCTGTGAGCAAAGTGACATCTATCTGATGCAATAAAGCCACCTGTATCTCTTTCTCCAAATTAAAGTAGTTTATATCAAAATTGCCTGTAATTTACAATTAATATTAAACTTTGCTCTTAAATTAATAGAAATATACACAAGTAAATCCAATTTTAAAGCTTTTTAAATTACAAAGCTTACGTGTTTTCTTTTGAGCTTTTTGTGAACCTATATAAATTATTTAATATTTTGTCAGATATTTTCTTCCAGCTGCCTTCTCAAACTTTGAGTCCAGCAGCAGTTTATTCCTTCCTTGTAAATGTAATCCATGTTATGTTTAATATCGATCTCTTAATCTTCGGCAGAGACATGAATTGTGCTGGATCTCTCAGAGAATGTTTATATCAAGTATTGTGAGTGCGCTGAACCTGATCTAAACAAGGTTAGATTTGTATGGTTTTGTATGAGTTTGCTCAGCTAGCTTCATGCAACAGGCCACTATCCCTACCCATACCTGTGATTCACCTCAACAGCAACAGTGTTTTGCAATGCATCATGAACACAATAAGTACACTGCATCTAAATCTTTTTTATGTAAGTACATATAGGGCCCTATTTTAACCATCTGAAACGCTAGTATCAAGCGCAAAGCGCAAGTAACTTTGTGGGCGGGTCTTGGGCGCTGTTGCTATTTTACCGGCGGGATAAATTACTCTTGCGCCCGACGCAAGTTTAAAAGGGGTTGGTCTGAAATAGCTTCATTATTCATAGGTGTGGTTTGGGCGTAGGAGACCGACGTTCTTGTCAGGGCAGTGAAAGACAGAGAAGTGACGTTGTATGGGGATGGGAGATTTTTTTTTGACAGACAGTTTGTCTTGACAGACATTTTGTCTTGACAGACAAACTAATTTGTGAGATGTCCTTATATACATATGTGCCTTATATACATAACAGGTCTGATCCGTCATTACTACAATTAGCCTGAAAAATTTGGGTAAATGTGTAAGCTAGATTTAGGCCTACATTTTTTTACATCTTCATGGACACCACAATGATTTCCCTCATGTGTTAATATTTTTCCTTGTTATAATGTATGATTTGCAAAAATAAAAACTGCTGCATCAGTGTTAATGAGAGAATCAAAGTGTATGCGCGTTGTGCACCCGCTACATTATGGCCAAGCATGCGCGCTTAAAATAGCATTATGAACAACGCGCAACGCGCCACTGACTTTAGACTAGGTTTTTTCTGGTCAGTGGCGGAATTGTTTTCTGGAACTGCAAAATAGCACTAGGGAATGTTTGCGCCGAAACACGCCTCCTTTTTGCGCCGACCCGCCCAGGGAGCGCAAGTTAATTTCCTAGTTTACCGGCGTGCGTCTGTGGAGGGAAAAGCCCGCTTTGCGCGGGTGCAAAATAGGAATGATACATGCGTCAGTGTACAAAGTAATTTGCGCCGGGTGCAAGATAGGGCCCATAGTATTTAAAGACACATAATATAAAGTGTGACCAAATTTTGTTGAAAACCTGACTAAAGGTGCTTTAGGATAGAAGCAGTACCTACAGCATAATTAAGGGTGTGGCCACTTGAGTGACAGGTGGATTGCCGCTGATGTTACTACTAGCCGTTTGTCTGCTGTCTGTTAGTGTCACGTCACTTCAGCTAATTCCAGCTGCTGAATTCGCCATCTCTGTCGTGTTTTTGCTTTTTTCGGGATTATTTCATACAATTTAATACACGCATTATACCTTCGCCCAAGCCTTTGGATTCCATCGTCGTTGCGTTTCACTAGTTCACATCTACATATAATTATTATGGTAAAGGTTATGCGTACTTGGCGTGCTGTCCGGGTGGAGGGCTCCGAGCTCGGAATTTCTGCCCGAACCCAGAGTACTCCCCCCGTTGGTAAGAGTAGATGGAACTAGAGATGGAACTAAAAAGTGAGGAGATGGGGTGGAGGTGGGATGCTGATAAACTGTCAAGGAACAGAGGATGGTTCTGCTGTTATTTATCTTGTCCTGAGTTGATTACTGATTGATCTCCACTTGTGCTGATTGGGTTAATTATCTGCACCTGCTCCTCCCGAACCTTGTTAATAAAACATCATTTCACGAGTTCACATCTACATATAATTATTATGGTAAAGGTAATGGGTACTTGGCGTGCTGTCCGGGTGGAGGGCTCCGAGCTCGGAATTTCTGCCCGAACCCAGAGTACTCCCCCCAAAAAGCAAAAGAGCAAAAGGACAGCTGCCAGACTATAGACCCCCCAAAGACGCAGCGAATTTGGCGGGCTGGCTTTTCAATAAGCTTGATCGCTTGATCGGGATATCTCCATGGCGTTAACGGGTAAGTCCCGCTGACCCATGGACGGGGAGCGGCGGGAATCGGAAAAACGGCTGACCGGTAGGGTCCATGTAGCTTCTGACGTGAGCGGCTCAATGGCGTCAGGATATTGGGCTCTACCGGCCGCCTGCGAGGTGGAATGAATTTGAAAATGCTGGCCGGGCAGGAAAGATAGATACGTGTCGAGTCCGCTGAGAGACCAATGCTCACTGGACAGAGGTAATAGAAAGGTAGATACATGCTGTGTCCGCTGGGAGACCAATGCTCGCTGGACGGGAGAGAGTAGAGATAAGTACACAGTACGTCCGCTGGGAGACCAATGCTCGCTGGACAGGAGAGAGTAGAGATAAGTACACAGTACGTCCGCTGGGAGACCAATGCTCGCTGGACGGGAGAGAGTAGAGATAATTACACAGTACGTCCGCTGGGAGACCAATGCTCGCTGGACGGAAGAGAGTAGAGATAGATGCATGCAACGTCCGCTGGGAGACCAATGCTCGCTGGACGGGAGAGAGTAGAGACAAGTACACAGTACGTCCGCTGGGAGACCAATGCTCGCTGGACGGAAGAGGGTAGAGATAAGTACACAGTACGTCCGCTGGGAGACCAATGCTCGCTGGACGGAAGAGAGTAGAGATAGATGCATGCAACGTCCGCTGGGAGACCAATGCTCGCTGGACGGGAGAGAGTAGAGATAAGTACATAGTACGTCCGCTGGGAGACCAATGCTCGCTGGACGGGAGAGAGTAGAGATAAGTACACAATACATCCGCTGGGAGACCAATGCTCGCTGGATAGAAAAGAGTAGAGATAGATGCATGAAACGTCCGCTGGGAGACCAATGCTTGCTGGACAGAGAAAGAAGAAACATAGATGCATGCAACGTCCGCTGGGAGACCAATGCTCGCTGGACAGAGAAAGAAGAAACGGATGCATGCTACGTCCGCTGGGAGACCAATGCTCGCTGGACAGATAGAGGCATCAAGTAGGGGTTTTAACAGGAATATTAATTCTGAATAGTGAGGTACTGGAGAAAAGACATCACTGCTGCTGCAGTGAAGAAAATTAGCCAGAGAAACAGAGCTCCTGCGGGAGCAGAGTAGACATCACTGCTGCGGCAGTGGAGAAAATAGCCAGAGAAACAGAGCTCCTGCGGGAGCAGAGTAGACATCACTTCTGTGGCAGTGAAGAAAATAGCCAGAGAAACAGAGCTCCTGCGGGAGCAGAGTAGACATCACTGCTGCGGCAGTGGAGAAAATAGCCAGAGAAACAGAGCTCCTGCAGGAGCAGATGAGACATCACTGCTGCGGCAGTGGAGAAAATAGCCAGAGAAACAGAGCTCCTGCGGCAGCAGAGGAGACATCACTGCTGTGGCAGTGGAGAAAATAGCCAGAGAAACAGAGCTCCTGCGGCAGCAGAGGAGACATCACTGCTGTGGCAGTGGAGAAAATAGCCAGAGAAACAGAGCTCCTGCGGCAGCAGAGGAGACATCACTGCTGCGGCAGTGGAGAAAATAGCCAGAGAAACAGAGCTCCTGCAGGAGCAGAGGAGACATCACTGCTGCGGCAGTGGAGAAAATAGCCAGAGAAACAGAGCTCCTGCGGGAGCAGAGTAGACATCACTGCTGTGGCAGTGGAGAAAATAGCCAGAGAAACAGAGCTCCTGCGGCAGCAGAGGAGACATCACTGCTGCGGCAGTGGAGAAAATAGCCAGAGAAACAGAGCTCCTGCGGGAGCAGAGGAGACATCACTGCTGCGACAGTGGAGAAACTTACCTTGAGATATTGAGCTCCTGTGGTGTGAGGCTGATAGAAGGGAGGAGGAGTTTGGGGCCTGGCAGACCGATGCACATCTTCTTGCGCATTAATCAAGACGCGAGGAAGAGGAGGTGAGAGATTAAATCCTTGCAGGATTATGCGTATCTGAAGTTTAAGTGGCCGAGCAAAGATAGCAGTTCTCGTTTAGAACAGTTTAGACTGTCTGGGAAGGTGGACGAGATCAGAAATCCTATTGATTATTAAATGTTTGAATTTTTTTTTTTTTTTCTCAAAGTGATAACATGCGCTTACATGATGAGAAGACTAAAATGTTTTAGAACCTGTGTATATTCCCCTCTGACACATCGGTTTGATTCAGTAATCATTCCCAGGTACCAAACAGACGTTGGGCCAACGTCTGTTTGCTACCTGGGTTGTTTGATGTTGGATGATCATCAAACAGCAAAGTACCGTCTGATTTAGATGATTGTTTGTTCATTTATCCGTTGCTGGATTTGGGTGGCACACGCATATTCATTCAGTCGTTAAGTAATTCGAAAATCTTTCTAAGTTGCGTAGGAACCCTCAACATGACAGTTTATTTTAATTATTTATATGGCTATGGGTCACATTCCCTGCCGATTTGTTCGTTCTGAATCAGAAAAAAAAACAATAGTGAAGCTATGGGTTTAAATTACTTTAAAAATTAAATAAATTTTTAAAAAAACATTTACGCTATAACTTTAAGTTTCTAAGCGATTTTTGTAGATACATTGCAGGACAGTGTTAACAATAGGTTCTTAACGATTCTGTGTGCAATCTGCACGTAATGTGCGACATACTGTTTACGTGTGAGTTTACGCCACAAGAAGCATCGCGTTAATGACGATAAATCATTTGTACAGAAATGGTTTAAAATGAGTGTTCCCCCGATCAAAACATGAGTATCCAGATAGCATAACTGGCTCGTGATTCAACAACTGAAGCGATGCGAAGTTCAACCAGGGACGGAAAACGAAAAAGTTTTTGAGCTGAGCACTCGCGAAGTTGACCTGGCAGATGTTGCGAGTGTGGACTGGCCGGCGGCCGCGACTGAATCTGCAGCGCGGCTTACTTAGGGCCTGCTGCGGCAGCCTGATGCTGGAGGAAGGCCCGTTCCTTCGCGTGAAGAGGGCGGCATTGCCTTATCCATTTCTCTATGGCAGGAATTATTGATTGGATGGTCCAGTTTAAAGATTGCGGATGTTTCGCCCGTGGTGGCGAGGACCTGTTTGTTTGGCCTGACGCCCGCGAGATAACACCAGAGGATTGCGGCAAAGATTCCTGATTCTGACGGGCGAAAGATTCTTCATTGAAAGGGAAGAGCTCGATTCGGACATGTTAGGAAGTTACTGCGGGGCCAAATGCTGATAAACTGTCAAGGAACAGAGGATGGTTCTGCTGTTATTTATCTTGTCCTGAGTTGATTACTGATTGATCTCCACTTGTGCTGATTGGGTTAATTATCTGCACCTGCTCCTCCCGAACCTTGTTAATAAAACATCATAAAGAGAGAACAACCAGCGCTGTTTTTCAGTTGTTTTCCTCTGTGAACATGCACTCATCATAAATGTCTGACAATTTCTTTGCATTTTGGAGTTTTCAGATTTAAAAATGTCTATAGATATTGAGGCTACACTCGCTCTGCGGTACCGTTGCTCTCACGGAACAGATACACTATGCTTATTTAACTTTTTAGTGTTAAATAAAAAGTACCGTCAGATGACATTCTGCAAGTGTCAATGCTTTCTCCATCCATGCAATAAATGCACATCCTACAATGAACGTGGATTTCTAACGCATTTACTTGAACTTCTGAGGTAATAACTTTGGTTTGACTCATTTGAGAGGCAGCCAAAATCAGAATTTAAAATGGACTGAATAAAGCTCTCTACGAACTTGACAGCACTGCCGCGCTGACTGACATGTATGTGCATGAATCACTGTCACACACACACACGCTCAGAAATATTGTAAGTTACTGCATAATTCATTTTTAACTAGCAGAATAATACAGCATCACGACACACATAGTCTCACTTTTAGCTATGTCTTTTAACCCTCTGGGGTCGGCAATCACGCCGGCGTGATCTGCTCGCTTTTTTCCTTATCAGTGCAAAAGAGACTCAAAATACTCTGTTGATTTTGATCGTACATATAAGTGTTATACATCAATCGATCCTATTAAGTGTCTATTTTTTTGTGGATACTCACAATAAAAACAAAGTGTTGTGCTTTTCGCCAAATAAAGAAAAACAAACATGATGCGAGTTCTGCGTTCTCTCTGTCAGTGAAGTCAATTCTGAAACGCGTCCTAAGATTAACTGTAACTCCGCGAATACTTGTCACACAGGCACGAGAGATTTTTCTTTATGAAGCTTGAATTCTCTTCTTTTAAATGAAGTAATTTATATAAAAAACAAATATTCTCAGTTTATGTAATCCGTTTGAAACCAAGGAGAGGTCCAGTTTTTTCTTTCTCATTATTTTTAATGAGTTGAGGCTGCCACGCCCCCAGCGCCATTCACATGGTAAATAGGCGATCTATGCATCGCACACGCGGCACGCCCCCCGATCAATGCCATAACAACACGAAGTAACTTTCTTCATCAGAATCACTGATAGTTCATCGCGTTTTGAGGATGGCAGCACGCTACTCCTTCAGAGGAGGATGGCAGCACGCTACTCCTTCAGAGGATTATGGACAGCAGGGAAAAATTCACCTTTTCCTCAGAGGAATTTGAAACTTGGACGACGAACGGCTGCATTTTGAAGAACGAATTGACCCCGCCGATGATACAAGCTCGGAGTAAGTTGTTTAGTGTTATATAATTCCTTTTCTGATCATAGAGCTCAAATTAATTTTCAGACTATATTTTGCCTAGTTTTGGCTAGCTCTTAACATAGTAAATATTACCTATACGCTCGTGTAAACTTTTTGAATAACTGCTTAGGTTATAATGATTTAGTGAAATATATCGAGCCGCAAGTTTTGCTTGAGTACTTCAGTGGTCTAGTGGCAGATCTTTTGCCAAGCGTGTCAGAGGTTACGGGTTCTAATCCGCCCTCGGTATAGTTTTTTTTCTCTCATCAAAACCGAATATGTTCATCAGTGGTTACAGTCTATATCAAGTAGTTGTGTGCCTTTTATTTTGTGATTTCACCGGAATGAATAGTGTCCGCCCCAACGGCGAAAGATTGAAGAGCACGTCCGAGTGAAGACTGCTGATTATTAAACACAATAGTAGAGAACACTGTATCAATGACACTGATAGCAGCGGACACGAGCGCTTAGCTTGAGTTCAAAAACAAAACATTTTAGCGCTAGATCTCTTATTTAAGAGCGGACTAAATGAATGCTCTGCTAGTTAACTGGAGATGTTTTATTTGTATTAGGTACATCCGTGCCTCAATGTTTCCAAAAGTGCTGGGCACAAAATGACTCATGACGAAATCTGGTGGGGACGCGTACCCACCGAAATCGACGCCTATGCAAATATGTGATACTGTCTAATACAATATATTTTTTATATATAAATGTTCAGTTTTGGTTAGTCTATTACCCAGGCTGCCAAGGCAACTGCAAAAGGCTGCAAATATACATGGACAGATGTCAGCATCAGTGAGATGTACCGCTAACTTACCTAACTAACCATCAGCCTTCAGAAATCATTCTGATATGATTTTTTTAAAAATCAATGTTGGAAACAGTTGTGCTGCTTAATTTTTTTTTACCTGTAATAGTTTTTTTAGGATTCTTTGAATACATTTTTTTTTTAAATAAAAAAAAAAACAAGTTTGGTCTTTTTATGTTTGTTTTTTTGAAAGGATGTGTTAAGTGATAGGAATGACTTTAAGTCTTTTCGTTCTTAGGAAAGATTTCTATTTTGAATAAATGCTGTTCTTTTTAACTTTTTATTCATCAGTGAATCATTCTTAGTTCAGGCTGCCTCACAGCACCTTGATGGGCCATTGGGGGAGTGTCTTTAGTCTTCCCACCCAGGTGTAAATCACATTAATATTCATGGCCATTCACACTCCCACGCATACAGCAGTGCTGACTAAAAACTGATGTAAGAAATTTAAATCGTTATATTGTTGTTTGTGAAAGAGTGGTCAGAATGATTTTCACTTCATTTTGAAGTAAATATTCTAGCCTACAAGAATAGTAACTCAAAAGTCTTGTGGACAACTATTCAGTATGTGTTAAATGGCCTTATTGCGATGACATTTTTTTTCCCAAAACGTACTAACCACGCATAATATTTTTTTTCTATAAAATGCAAACATGTACATCCATTTTGCTCACATATTATTGTAGCAGAGTTTGTGCTGAATACAGCAAATTTATATGTTGGCAAATGGTATGTTTTAAGTAGCTGAAATAAGCACAAATGTCAGGGCATGTCAAAACATCTCAAGGGCCCCAAAAACACCTCAGACCCCACAGGGTTAACTATTATAGTGCGCAATAACATGAACTTTATTGGCTCTATTGGCTTTATTTCATCAAGTCTCTTTAGCGCGAGGCCCTGTGCGATCGCACACTAGGTACTGCAAGTAGCATATAGCATTAGCTCCTAAGCCTGAGCAAACTTTATCACGTCGAGCTAGGTGGGCATGGTTTCAGCAGCCAGGCACCTCAGCTCCACCCACATCCAGCCTCTTTGCCCATTTTCTGTTATCCGGGAGTGACGCGCTGCCAAGATGGCCGGCTCCGCCCACTTAAGGCTTCAAAAATGCTCTTCAGAAACACTACGGGTGATGTCACAGACACTACGTCCATATTTTTTTACAGTCTATGGTTTTGTTCTATTATAGCGTACAAGTGGCGCAGTTGCACCATTTTTTTTATGTGTTCTCAGAGTGAGCCCATACATGTGTGTCAAATTCGGTGAAAATATCTCCTTTTGTTTTAGAGTTTTAGACATTTATATGTATGAGAGGATAAAAAAGGACCCATGGGCGACTTTGATTGATTTTTTTTGCAACTTACTATCAAAATTTTGACATTTGGGCATTTGGGCATTAGAGCCAGCGACCTATGTTTCCGAATTTCCAACGGTGGTTTCGTCTCGAACGGTTTTAAAGATATTGTGATACACCTTTATGTGGTAAATATTAACCAGCACAGCGTTTAGTAGACTTCAACTTTTATTGTGCAATACAATATTAATGTAGGGGGGAACCAAATCAAAGCGGAACCAAAGTGCGGGTATTGTTGCATCACGGTATCTAGGTAACGGCCGCCTTCCTCTTCTCTCAGATCGAGATTTGGGAACGAAGATGGCGGTTCGCTCTTTCACTCACTGATTCCGTGATTCTGTTTTCCAGGTTGGTACTTAGTGTAAGAATGTTTAAAACGGTTTCCTTCTGAAGTGTATGTGGTGTATTAAAGCTTGAATGAGTGTTTAGGGAATTTTTGAAGTGTGTAGCCGAATTAAAGAACCGTGTTTACAACCGCGGGAAACGGGCATTGTAAACAATGGCGCGAGCAGCTGAATAGTACATGAGTATTGTAGCTATATGGATGAATAGGGTTTCATCTAAGAGAGTTGAGAGTAGTGAACCACAAACAAAATCATTTGTTACGGCAGTTACAGCATTTGAAACCCGTAACAAACTGTGGGGGCTCGTCCGGGATCTCTCCTCATCACAACTATCGTGGGAGCAGATCCAGAGAACCATGCGACCAAGGTGACAAGATGCTGTTGCAGCCCTGGAGTCAACTCGTGGGCGTCCGAGGAGGGGAACCACAGAGGAAAGGGATCTCCACCTCGCTTAGGAGCCGCACTGCTGATCCTGAGGCCAGCGCTTACTGGAGGGCTAAACACTGATCCTGTGGTCATCGCACACCAGCATCAGGCGAACTTCACCTGTGATCGGGAGGTTGACACACACACACACACACACACACACACACACACACACACACACACACAGGCCACTTACCAAGTCACTACACCACTGGTTTACTGAACTCACAAACCACAACGGGACATTAGATCTGCACACCATGTCAACCACTCGTAAAGACTTAGTATAGAGCATCAAGAAACAATTATTCAGACTCTCAAGCAACGGCATCTATGAGGTTGCAAAAGACATTGCAAGCGGCAGCCAATGTGAAGAAGAGCTGAATCCAAATGATGAAGAAGGCTGCATGGAGTATGTCGTTTCATAAATGCAATCTGACACTTTACTAGGACTTGAGGATGAAGGTATAGGTCAGTTATTGGTTTTGAATGACTTAATATGTAAAGTAGTTCATGCTGAGGCTACTGTTAATTTTCCATTGAGTGCAGTGAGTGATGGTAACACACGTTACACCTAGTCACAGCCCATCCACTACAATCCCACACACTACATCACAACCTCATTCTTACCCCAACAGCACAGTAATGCAAACACAACCCCACCCTACCACTCATATCACTACAACAACACAGTCATTAGAAGAACTGAGACAAGTGTATGAAGAGCTGGGTGAGAAACTGCGACGACGTGAATCTACAGCGACTCCATCACCCACAACTTACCCCCACCAGGGTGAGTCAGAGTTACACTGTATGCCACAGATGATCACAGAGAGACCAGTAGTACTGAAGGACCTCTCCTATCTGCAGCGCAGAGATTTCAAAGTACATGGTGGTCAGGTTGGAGATCAGAACTCCGATTTTACTTACAAGAACATCAGCAAACAAATCAACGAATGGGTGAAAGAGGGCTTCGCAGACGCGGAAGTGGTCAGAGGGGTGTTGAGGATCATCAAACCAGGGGCCTTTAAGGATATGCTGGTAAACAAAGATTCAATCACAGTATCGGAACTCAAAGTTTTCCTCAGGTCTCACCTCGGAGAGAAAGCAACGACTGAGATGTTCCAGGAATTGATGTGCGCCAGGCAATCAGACCAGGAACCACCACAGCAGTTTCTCTATCGCATGATCGGGCTCGAGCAGAGAATCCTTTTCCAGTCTCGTCAGGCCAGTGCCGACATTTCATATGATCCCAAGACCACCCAGGAGGTGTTCCTCCATACCATCTATCAGGGTTTGGGGACAAAACATACTAACCTCCGGCAGAGACTGAGGCCTCTAATCTCAAACGGTCAAGTCACAGATGAGGAAATCCTTCGTCAGGTCATGGAGATAATAAGCGATGAGAATGAGCACCAGCCCAGGCTGGGCCAACTCCCCCGACAAAAGACAACACAAGCATACAGTGCAACAATAACAACAATAACAAGTCGCGGGATACAGCATCAGACAATAAAAATCTCCAGACGATGCAACAGCTCACTTCTCAGATGGAGACTCTGACACATATGGTGGCTTCGTTGATGGAACAGCGGGCGGCAAGTACTCGGTGTCTTACTCTCCTTCTCAGCCATCCCCCGGGCAGACCTGTCCAACCTGCAGTCCAGGTGAGAGGAAGACCGGCTCGATGTCCGAAATGCACCGAACAGAATGCACGAGTGTAACCATTGCTTTGTGTGTGGAGAGGCAGGACACAGAGCAGTGGGATGTCTGCAACGAGTCAGGGTTCAGGGAAACGGGGCTCGGTCTTTGTGGAGGGACACCCAGAGACCAGTGAGCAGCTTCAGTCCCAAACAGTAACAAACAGCAAACGACAAAGACATCATCACCTGCAAGGCACCCCTCATTGGAAAGAAAAGTCTGCTGAAATGTTTGATTGGCAGGTACCCAGTTACAGTCCTGTTTGATTCAGACTCGCAGGTGAGCATAATTGACCAACAATGGACCGACACTCACAATCCAAATCATATAGTGAGACCCCTCTCTGAGCTTTTAGAGGAAGAACTTGGTGTTTATGCAGTCACTGGCCATGCCGTCCCCTACAGTGGATGGGTGGAGCTCACAGTCAATCTGGCTGGCAATGAAGACCCCAATCTTACCATACAGGCCCCGTTCCTAGTCAGCCCGCTGCCACTGCCTCAGCCCCTTCTAGGAGCCAATGTACTACAGGAGCTCATCAGAAGGAAAGAGTCTTCGGGCGATGCAGTTGCAACGGTAGTCAGCCTTCTCTGCAGTGCATCCGGAGTAGAGGAGGAACAGTTGGAGGCCATTGTGAATTTCAGCCAGGATCCTTCTAGGACATGCTGTGATCCAGTCACTATAAGAGTGGGCAAAGACCATGCTATCATTCCCCCTGGCAGAACAGTTCAGGTATGGTGCAGAGTACCGCCAAACTTTGATTTGTCTGACCCCATTGTTCTATACGAACCGGCAGAGGAAAGCGTTGTCTTAGGGCAGTTGAGTGTAGGAGAAGGCCTCTTGGAAATCAATAACACCCGACGACCTTATGTTTTTGGAATTTTTTTGCTGATGTTCAGAGCTGGAGGAACCATTGAGCCGGTGAGCGAAGAAGCGTCGATCGATTACTGACCTTTTGTTGTACAACGCTGGAGGAACCATTGAACCGGTGAGCGAATGAGAAGATAATGTGCGGTTATTGATCTTTTGCTGTCCAGCTTTTCTCACCAGAAGTGGAGGATCATTGAGTCGGTGAGCGAATGAGAAGATAATGTGCCGTTACCGACCCTCTGTTCAATGCTGGAGGAACTATCGGGCCAGCAAGCGAATGAGAAGCTATGCTCTGTCGTCGTCCCCCCCCCCCACCAGGCATGGTGCATGGGCTGAGGTACACCGTTAGAACCCATTAGTAGGGGGGGATGTCACGGGTGACGATCATGAAGGAGGCGGAACCTTTAATTGCAGGCGAGGTTTCCCCTGAGGAGTACTTTCGGTGTGGGACCCGTGAAGACTCCGGTTCCGGTTACTCCGGGTA
Source organism: Rhinichthys klamathensis goyatoka (assembly GCF_029890125.1). NCBI lineage: Eukaryota > Metazoa > Chordata > Actinopteri > Cypriniformes > Leuciscidae > Rhinichthys > Rhinichthys klamathensis. Next base: position 2,110,715 of record NW_026606641.1, read on the forward strand.
ACGACGCAAATTATCATTCAATGATTGAAAACAGGTGCAGGAAGATAGTGAGTGCATCAGCGATTGGGACGCACAGCAATTGAGAGTAATATAAAAAGGCTTTGCATTCTAAACAGGTGGTCCTCCCACCGGGGTGTCTTCCAGCCAGTGTGTGGCTCAGCAGTCGGGTGCTCAGGCCAGTTTTGTGTTCCAGATGTAATAGGATATCGGAAGCCGGGAAAAAGGGCGAGTTTGACGGGCTGAGATCGAACTAGAAGATTGGCGAGGAGAGTCATTGTCGAGCATGGATAAGTGTTGCACATTGACTGGGTTGTGATATGATGGATGCCCTTGGGAATGTGATGGAACTTCATGGCATGTGAAATTGTCTTTTTGGAGAAGGTTTGAATACCCTACGCTTCATCATGGATATTAAGGAGGCTGTATTGACGAGCAGTAGACTGGACCCCAGGCCAACGCCCTATGCTGTGAGTGACGAGGCTTTGCAGTGCTGTATATTGATATAATCACGTGTGATGATATGTGTGGGTTGCAGTGGAACATGAGTGTGAGTGCATCGCGACGGCATTAGCCTTTTAACTTCAATAAAGACCTTTTAAACAAACTTTTAGCCTTGTCTGTCTGTGGTGTCGGCTCCTCACGGTGGTGGCCGGTCATCATGGTGCCCACCCCGATCTGTGACACTTACACGACACCGTTCTAACAGAAAAGCCTTAACGCGCTCCGGCCCGCTCATTCGCACAACAACAGTGCCTGGTGGCTCGAGAACTCAAACCTTGAAATAGGTTCCAAGGTGCAAGCCTTGAAGAATATATATATATATATATATTTTTTTTTTTATCTCTGCGCAAGCTTTAAAAACGCAAACCTGTGAAAACGCTGACGGCGTGCACATGCGTATTACGTGTTTAGTCTATAGGAATGCACGTTTGAATATACACTGAACAAAATTACAAACGCAACACTTTTGTTTTTGCCCCCATTTTTCATGAGCTGAACTCAAAGATCTAAGAATTTTTTTATGTACACAAAAGGCCTATTTCTCTCAAATATTGTTCACAAATCTGTCTAAATCTGTGTTAGTGAGCACTTCTCCTTTGCCGAGATAATCCATCCACCTCACAGGTGTGGCATATCAAGATGCTGATTAGACAGTATGATTATTGCACAGATGTGCCTTAGGCTGGCCACAATAAAAGTCGACTCTAAAATGTGCAGTTTTACTGTATTGAAAGAAAAAAAAAAGGTTATTGATTGTGGCCTGTGGAATGTTGGTCCACTCCTCTTCAATGGCTGTGCGAAGTTGCTGGATATTGGGAGGACCTTGAACGCTGTAGTATACGCTAAGGGTGTAACGATATTCAAACCGAACCGAAAAACCGCGATACACCACCCACGATACGTATCGCGATACTCTCATGGCGTACCGAACACGCCCCGCCCCCTGCTGCCCCGCCCAGCCCTGGCTCAATGGACCTCATGTCTTATGTGTACACAACGAATACAGCGTTGTAGCCTAACCCGCCATTAACCCTCTGGGGACCAGAAACGCGCCCGCGCGTTTTGCTCGTTTTTTTTTAGCAATGCAAAATAAACTCAAACTGCTCTGTTAATTTTGATCTTTCATGTTCGTGTTATACATCAATCGATCCTGTTCAGTTTCAATTTTTTTTCTGTATACTCACAATAAAAATAAAGTGTTTTGCTTTTTGCCAAATAATGAAAAATGAACATGATGCGAGTTCTTCACTCTCTCTGTCAGCGAACTCCAATTTGAAACGCGTTCGGAAATGATCTGTAACTCCACGAAAATTCAGTCAAACAGGCAAACATACCCACGGGCATAAAGCTAGAGATCGCACCTTTTAAATGAAGTCATTTATATTAAAAACAAATATTCTCAGCTTCTGTAATCTGTATGAAAATAGAGCGATTCCAGTCGAGCTCATTACGAGCTCATTCACTCTAATTCGTTCACGCCTACTCCCGGAGCGCGCTATTCACAAGATAATGTGTTAAGCCATCTATGGAAAACAGGTAAACGCCCCCAAGCAAATGCATTAAAGGCTTCAAGTTTCATCATTCAGTTCACCTGCGCGTTAGGAAGATGGCACGATACACCGGTGTAGAAGCTCTTCAGCTCGTCCTGGATACTAGCGACGAAAAATCCACATTTTCATCAGAAGAAGAGCGCGACTCTGATGACGACCGTTTGATCGAGCCGTGGATAGAATTTCGTATGAGTAAGTACTTAGTCTTACTTCCATTAGTTGACAAGAAGTCTTACTTCCATTAGTTGACAAGCTATTCAATATAAACATGTAGCTTACATATTATACTGGGTGGACTATTTTCCACTTGCCATCCAGAGTATTGACATTTGATATATTCAACACGATCTAATGAAAGTGCATATCTATACCATGAATTTAATATCTCGTGTTAAAGAGAAAAATGTTTTTTTTTTTTTTTTTTTAGTGCATGCTACGCACTGTAAACCCCAGTTAGGAAATTTGTATGTGTAAATGATATGTTTAGATCATTGTGTATGAAAGCTAGAATGTAGAAGTTATTTTAGAAAATAGGCCTACTAGATGTTTAGATTATATTTTGACTAGTTTAAATGCTGCCTCATTATTATCATTTTCTCAACATAAGGTTTCATAAAAGCCTCAACAATAAATATTACTAATAAATTGATAAAAATTTGTTTGAAATAATCTTATGTTATGTCATTGGTTTCACATTGCGTCACTGGTGTTACATTGGTGTCACTGGTGTTACTGCATGGGATATTGGTGTTCTGGCATCAGAGTAGCCCAGTTTTATAGAATATGTTTTTTGTATCTACCTAACTGTTGCTGCGTTCATTAGTAAGCATTTTAAGGATATGGTCATTCAATTTTGATCACTCAACCTCAATTATTTCTAATGTTACAACAAAAAACACAATGATAGAAATAGAAAAATGTCACACAATAGATCTTTACACATACCTGGTTAAAGCAAATAATTACTAATCAAGACAATTTCTTAATATTACATTAACCTTTTCTGTCTTTGATTATGTATGCAAATTAAATGGTCAAATTGCATTCTGGAAAGCCTGAATTGTCATCTAAAATATAGGTAACACCAGTGACAAAAAGGCAGCTCAAGCATTTTTTTATGTAATGTAGTAAAAATATAAAAATACATTAAGCTGTCATTTAAGTTGATTTATAATGTTAAGAGGTTAACTATTATCTGACTATAAGTTTTGGTATAAAAAAATAATTAAATTTTTTAAAAGTTGTCTGTTCAAAAAGCCACCATTTTCATAGAATGACCCACATCAGTTATTCATTATAGACTAATGCTGCTATGGTTATATTTATGTAATAATATTCCTCAACTTAAAAAAAAAAAAAAGGAATCTAGTTTCATCACTACCTCCGCCTGCAACTCGGAGTGCGCTTAGCAACACAGTCAGAAATCAGAAAGAAAGCACATATTTACCTACAATTTTACAGATGTTAGTTCAATTTTGTTTATACTTAGTGTTAATACAATATGAGCCTGTATGACTTCACAATTGCTTTGTTTATAGCCGACTGATTATTTATTTATTTTACTCACATTTGATTTGCTTAGAGCAAATTTAGAACATTTAGTTTCTCCATATAGAGGAATTACAATAAAACAGATTGAAAAACCTTTGAATCTCCTCTCATTCTTGGTTCAGGCTGCCTCACTTGATGGGCCATTAGCCATTGGGAGAGTGTCTGTCACACCCCTGGTCTGAATCTCATTAATATTGATAGGCCATTACCACCCCCTCGCATAAACCTCTTCTGACCAAAAAACTGTCATACAAAGTATGAATTCATGTTTTGCTTTATGTGAACAATAAGGCAGGATGGTTTTCACATCATTTTGAAGCCAGAACTCGAAGCGACAACATCCATTAGTCAAAAGTCTTGTGGACACATATTTAGTATGTGTTTTGTGGTCTTATTTCAGCAACTTTAATTTTTATTTTTTTCAATAACCACGCATAAACATTATTCTCTTAAAAATACAAACATGTACATACATGTTGCTCATATATTATGCAAGCCCCGTATGCGCTATATAGAGTGAATTTACACCTTTGCCATTAACATGTTTATAAATAACTGAAAAAAGCACAAATGTTAGTGCTTGTCAAAACATCCCAAGGGCCCCAAAAACACCCTGGTCCCCTAAGGGTTAACACCCTATAATAGCAAGCTCCATGTTTTGTTACTTTCGATAATAAGCAAGATGTAGTCTTTGAAATTATGTCTATTTGACCACGAAATTCAAACAATAAATGCCGTTTTGGCGCTCTTAGATGTGCCGTGACAGATCACTGTACTAGGCTCCTCATTTAAAGCGGCAGCGCGGAGCGCGAGTAAACGCGATTATCTCTTCCTCAGTTACAGAATAAACATGAATGGACACCCGAATAGACCCCAAAGCCGCCGCCAGGCGCCGCCATTTGCGCCATTTAGAATTTCAGCCGCCGCCAGCCAATAATTTCTTAAGCCAAATTGAGCCGCCATCTGATAAAGTTTGGCTGAGCCGGCTAGAATTATTTGCATCAAATAATAATTCTATCACATAGAGACATACACACACGAAATATATAAACAATACACGAGATCTATTTTCCCACTGGATTCATAACAGCACAGTGTGCTCGTCGCTACGATACACAGACTTATATAGCACTGAACGTGATATTACTGCAGTAACAAACCACCGTTTCCACATTGCTAATTCACGACGCATGCTTCAGTGTATTGAAGTGAAATGTGCAAAACTTTGTCCAAAATAATACTGATAACAGTGTGTGTACTGTTTATATTAATGCGAGACACTGCAGGCAAAAACATCGGGTTTTTTTTACTGGTCAATTTTGAGATTTTTGGATATTTGTCTTCAATAACAGACAAGTCTTCTTTCAGACTTGTGGTGAAAAAAAGTCCGAAATACACATTTAGGTCTTTATTTTTACTACACTTCGTCTGTTTGCGTCTGTAGATTTCTCATAAATTCAACAAAAGTTTGCGTTCTTAATCAACATACTTCTCCGCGATCTCTGCCGTCACCCTCTCATCACATGCACCATTAGGAAGCTCTCTCTCTTCTGTACAATCCTGTTGGATCCAAATATGGTCATTTCCTTTTTATCAGCAACCAATCGTGAATGTAAAAAGACTGAATGCGCGATCTCATTGGCTGATGATAAATCTTTAAAGCCCGTTTTCTCAAAATGACCTGCTTCAGCCATTTGCAGTGTAGCCATGGTCAGATCTGCCATTTTCTTAAACTGCTGGTTTTGCATTCTTTTAATTCAGAGACTATGACAAAAGTAAGGGTCATTGGAACTGCTGATTAGATTACCGAGTCACTCACAAAGCCTCTCTGTTGTAATTTGCCACACAAAGCAAATGGGGCTTGGATTTGATTGAATTACTCATAGTGAGGCGCTCATGAGGTTTCCCTCTGAGCAAAGGTGACAAGACAAACATTGTCCATTCAGATAAGCGCACACACGTGGAATCCCCCTGGGGTTTTTCGCTTACACACACAGAAGAGAATTGTAAGATTAGACAACTGGCCATTGTGTTTTCATGATTCCCTGGTGACAAAACTGGTATAACCGTAAGCTTTTATGATATGTGATCAATTTAACATCCGTTTTAATCACGAAAATCATGTATCTGCATTTCACTAAGCCCTAGGAATGCCGAATTTGGTATGGTTGTAATCAGAATAATCAAAGAAGATTGAATCATCAACCCAGAATGTAATATGATGCATGCTTTTATTAATACTAGTTTAGAAGTGTATTTCGAACAAGTTTTATCCCCTATGCACATGATCCGGGAGGGCGTGAATCACAAGGTCTGCCGACCCGCCCTCCTGCAAAACGGTTGGATCAAACACGTGAGAAAGGCGTGTCCCTCGCCCCTTTAAAATAGACCGCCACCTTATCCTCTGTGCAGTTTCCTACGCCAGAGAGAGATTCCTAAACTTTCCTGCTAAACTCCAGCCGGAGTTTTCCTTCTTCGTCGTTTTTCTACTTTGTTTTAAATCTAAGTTGCTTTCTTTCGATCTACCTCAGTTGATTGTTCGGTTTCATTCAAGAACGAAACAAGTTTAAGATTAATCGCCTCTCGTACGGGCCGCAGCTGAAGCAATCGCAAACATCTGCCTCCTACCGGAAGACGTGCCAGACAACTCCAACCACGCTGCCTTTGTAACACAACTCAACACAAAGGGACCGTGTTTAAATCCAGTAACGTACAAATCTCAATTAAGTTCTGCTTAAAGTTGTCTAGATTAATGTTGGAATCCTTTGGGTCTCTGTTGAACTGTTTTGAATTGTTCTGTCATTCTCTCTCTCTCTCTCTCTCTCTCTCTCTCTCTCTCTCTCTCTCTCTCTCTCTCTCTCACACACTCACACTCTCTCTCTCTCTCTCTCTCTCTCTCTCTCTCTCTCTCTCTCTCTCTCTCTCTCTCACTCTCACTCTAACTGTGTCTTTTTAAATACGTCATATTGCAATCCTGTATTAATTGTTTGTTTTGATATGCATATTATTTACTCCTGCGTGATTTTCAGTAGTCTATATAACCCTTAGTATTGTGTTATTAAATTCCATAATCCTTTGAATCGAATCTGTCTCATTGTCCCATGATTGAAGTCTCTGTAATATGTCAAAGGTCTGTAAAGTTACCAAAGCTCTACCTCGGTTAACTATTTTAAACATCTGAAAGTGCCGTATACGAGCAGATACTTCCGTGTGGCCAGCGGAAAATATTCACTCGGTATACAGGCAGGTAATCCTGATAATTAATCTGACTTAACTGACCTCTATATCAATAATTACTACGATCAATCGTGTTAATTATTACTATATGGTAATGTTTAGTCCATTCCCTATTTGGGATAATTTAATTTATGTATGCGATTACATATTCATTATCTAATGAATAATCTTCCCCATTTGAGTTAAATAATTTCCCCAAACAGAGTCATTGTGGCTACATATTTTATGGTTTTTTAGAATGCGGGCATTTACAAACTTCACGGTGGGACCAATATTCAGATTCATGTTCATGTGTGTTTTGGGAATTTAATATTGTATGCGCATTGTGTAATTAAGTCGACTCGAAAACTGAGCAAGGCAGAAGCCGCGTTTCAGTAACACACCAGCATCTGGCTGAAAGGAAGCCTGAGGGCACCTTTTTAGCTCGACTGGATGTGAGTGGAAAAAACTGCAGCCACAGACAGTGACTGCACGGCCCAGCTTAGAGAAAAGGAAACTCTTTGTTTTCTCTTTGCCTGGCTGTGACACTAACACTGTCCGAAGCCCTGTTTTGAACGAAGAAAACTTCAAAAACAGGCACATTACCGGTATATATGGTTTAACTGTTGGGACGAGAATCTCCCATGCAGTAAAAGATCTTTAAATTCGTTAGCAACGAATAACTTCGGGTTTTCAAAAAAAAACGCTGGCGTAAAGTTAGCTAAACCGGTTAGAAAATCCCATTTTCTGTGCAAACCAAGCACAAAGAGATCCGCCGTGATCTGCAAAGTATATTTGTAAGATGTGTGTATACTTGGTTCGTGTTTAAATCTGTGCGCATGAAAACTTCTGTGTTCCTTATCCAGGTTCACAAGCGCGTATCAGTTTCAAAGTACCACACTTGTGAGTTTGGGCCGCGTGAGCGCGACACTGCCACCGCGTGGCAATAGCAGGGAAAGACCTGCTACCCATCTGCTTCCCATACTCGCTGTTCCTCCTCGTGTATTTCCTCCCAATCCACCGCGATTATTGTGAATAAGCTGCCTGAATACATATTTGCATTTACAGCTTGCTAGTTCGTAAAACAATCCTCCTGTTTTGGACTGAGACATTTTATTTTAAGTTCAATTCACAGAAGTGAATTAGAGTTTAAGCTATAGAATTCCTCAGTTCAAATCACTGACAGTTAATTTGGAGGCAGACGCCCCTAGCGGTGGCACCCCTCCAGGTCAGCTACCACCCTTCTGCTCAATCCATTTCTGCTCTACCCTGCTCCCATTTCTCTCTGTCTCGATGACTCTGTTCTGTTTTGTTTTATTTTTATAATCGCTACTAATAACTTTAGTGAGGTGGTGATTTATTATCAGAAGCCATTCTGATTCCTTTACAAAACTTTTGCTCCTCCCCCAATATATCTGGATTCAGGGCTGCCAACTTTTGAGTTCAGCTTAGAGTGAGATTTTGGGGGCGGGGCTTGGGTTATGGGGGAGGGGCTTATTGAAGGGCGTGGCTTGGTGTGGGGAAAAATACAAACACAAAATCCTTGCATTAGCAGAAGTGTATTAAGTATATATTGATTGTCGAAGTATTTGGTATCTGTACAGAATTTCTTGGGAGATTTACATTACATTTAATTTTACATTTAACATTTTAATTGACATTCTGTTCTTAGAAAACAATAATTAACATTAACTACTAGGCATGTCCAGATATTTGTCATCTGGAAATGCTTTTGTACTGTTTTTATGATAAAGTTATGTAAAATAACTGCTCAGTGCTACAAAACAAACAACTCTGCTATTGCTAACTTAATTCTATATAACAGGCCTATTAGTTACCAGCCTAAACTGGATGGAGACAAGGAGCGCCCTGTAACTCACTGACCTGCCTGCGTTCACAATTCTTTCACACAGTGCAGATGGGAGGGAGAACGGCTGACTACACAGTTTATGGGAATAAATTGTGTATTTCCCTCACAATTGTCACAAAAAACTCACACTGTCTGTCTGGTCTCCAGAGCCGGTCCGAGCCTTTTGGGGCCCTAAGCAGAATTTGATTTGGGGGGCCCCTCCCACTACGCGAAGTCCCCTGTGCTTGACGATTATTGACACAAATGTCACGCAATAATGACACATTATGAATGAATACAGTAAGGTTATGTATTAATACAAAATAAATAGGCCTACTTAATAAACAATAGATGCCTACTTAAATAAAAAAGTTTTAAATTTTACTTTACTCTTTTACTAACTCTTTAAAACTTCTTCAAACAAACTGTCTCAAAACATATAAAATAAATTATTTGCTAAAATAATGACAAAACTGAGAAATCAGAAATATAATAAGAGCAAGGGTTCAACAATGCCAATTATTGTTGAAAACTGTAAAAATATTATTATTTCTCAACTGTATCAATACAGTCCAACTGTCCACTGGGTTGTGTTGCGAAAGACACGCAAGCTCGCTTGATCACCTCTCTGCCGTCGTGTGCGCGTGCGCGGTTAGGAGCGCGCCGTTAGGAGCTCAACACATCTGTCTCGCATGCACGCTCGCTCGCTATAGAATACAGGATATTTTAACTAATTTGCGGTAAAACTAGTCGATCACGAATGGCTCAACTGGTAGATCTATAGATAAACTTATCTTTCAGGCATTTGACCGACTGGGTTGACACTTCAGCGTGAGAAATCGGGGGTGTGGCGTGAGAGCGTGAGAATTGGCTCAATTGCGTGAGTCTCACGGTGAATGCGTGAGAGTTGGCAGCCCTGTGGATTTAATTTTGATTGGAACAATATTTTATTTTTAATTTTTTTTGATAAAATTAATTTTTAATTAAATTTTTTTTTCTTTTATTAAAATTTTCACTATAAATTTTTCTCAGTTCAGTCAGTTGACAGCCCCCTGAAAAGCAGGACGCCATCTAGTGGCAGACAACCTTCTCAAGTCAGCTATCAGCCTTCCACTGAACTTTGTATGAAATCATTTTCATTCATGTTTTCCGGATGAGTATTTTATAATTATTGCTAACAACAACAGGGTTGTTGTGATTATTATAAGAAATCATTCTAATTTTGTCAATCTCCCCCAGGCTTATTTTTGATTGGAGTTTAAAACTATTCGAATTAACTTTAAATTGTACCAAACAGTCAAGGTGAACCACAGGAAGGAAGTGCGCCCCCCTTGAGGCTCCAAGACCCACTACCGCGGCTCACCGCTCCCCTTCCTGACCTCCACCTGCATTAAGTTATTGATAACTTCCGAAACGGGTTAGGATATTTTCAATAACTAATTACTACTAATTACTTTCTGTGCTATCCTCAGTTGGCAAAAGCCGTTCATCTCTTAATTTGGTTTTTCCTTTCCAGGTTAAATTAAGTTTCTTCAGAGCTATTGTGTTACTACCTTACCCCTTTTCAGGTCTATTGTAGTTTCCGTTTACTCCTACTTGAATTACTTTGAGTATAAAAAAGGAAGTAATAATAATAATTGTTTTTTTTGTTGTTGTTTAAAGTGAGTTAAATTTGCCGTAAGCAGGAAAATCTTAATTTACTTTAAGCTCCCTTGTTCTTTCCGTGTGCATGTGTACAGGTTAAAGTCTCAGCACCTGTGGTGGATTGTGGGAGCCCCTGTTGTCCTCTGTGGGCGGGTCTGCTGACTGGCGTCACTGACGCTGACCGTGCGGTGGCTCTCGGGGTCTGCTGTCCCTGCCATTGGTTGCGGCACGCAGTAACGTGACATCAGCAACCTGGTGCTCCAAAGGCTCAACCACTAAAGCCGACGCACGAGTCAATTGCAGGGACCGGTGCATGCGCCACTGTCTACGTCAGCATTGCTGGCGGGGTTCTGTGCACCACCCACTTTTGCAGTGCGGTCGGCCGGCTGACACCTCGGAGAATACCAGGTTGTGCTTACAGTCACGTGCTGTTTGAGTGGGCGTAACCGTGACAGAGCAACAGAGAGTCCGGAGTCACGGCGGTCGGGTGTTCGGTGGCGCCGGAGAGTTGACCACGCTCATTGAGGCCGGCTGGGTTTGACCTCAATTCACCCCAGGTAAGACTGGATTTTGATAAAAACCCTGCCACTTAGCAGAAGCCACAGAACATTAGGTATTTCCCCAGATATATTTTCTGAGCGTAGGGTTGCCTCTTTCTCCCTAAGACACACCCTCTGAGTTATTAGCGGCTACACTACAGCGCAGGTCAATTCACTTAGGTGTTATTGCCACTGCAATATTTGTGTTTGTTTCCCCTCTCGCTCCTCTCTTCCTTGCTTTGTTTTGGTCTTTTGTGTTTTGTTTCTTTCAGTTCACCAAGAGACCCCCAAGGAAGCTAAATAATAGTGACAACCAAGCAGTACTTCGGGTCCCACGTTGACCCGCATAAAATTGTCTACGACAGTTAGGCAAATTTCTATAAACGGCACGGCTGTACTACAGCTCGTTAGCCTCAAAACAAGCTAGCAGCGGCCCTTTGTGTGTGTGTTGTGTTTCTCTCGCCCTCAGGGAGTCAGAATGTCACGCGCTTCCAGTCCCGCGGACCATTGGAGCAATCTGGATGCTTGGTTACGAGCCATGACAACCGGCTGTCTGCCCAAGGACTCTGGCGACCCGAAATCTCCGACCCGGCAGGAACTGAACACCGAGGTGGACCAGATAATGGCCAACGACCCAACGCAGACCTACAGCTCAAAGGAATGGAGTCGGATCATTGGACGTCTAGCTCACAACTTAGTGGCACAGGCATGCTCTGCGGAGGAGGACAACGCCAGTCTGGCAAAGGAAATCGCAGGACTAAAGACTCAACTGGAGGAGGCCCGTAAACAAAAGGACCACACACAGGAGCGTCTGGATCAGCTACTTCTGGAGGAGAAAGACAAGGACGAAATGCCCCCAGAATTACAAGAGGAAGTGGAAAGACTGCAAAAGGCCCTGGAGGATCTGCGCACGGACACAGACAGGAGGATGCAGTCGGAGAAACACACCACGGAGGAGCTCCAGGACAGACTGCAGCGCGCCGAGGCCCTTCTAGAAAGAGCAGAGAGTAAAATACAAGACAAAGAGGCCAGAGCCAAGGCCTGTGAGAAACATTTGCACGCAGCTCGAACTGAAATTACCGAGCTTGCCCAACAGAGACATGATCTAAAGTATGAACTGGACTTGGTCCATAAAGAACTCAAACACTCTTACAAATTACAAGGCGACCTGGAGGGGGAAATACCCATCACTCCGTTTCCCCTCACCAGCGAGCCTGCACTTTTCAGCCAAAAACCCAGACCTGAAAAGGGGGGCGAAAGCCCATTGCTAAAGACATCACTAGCCAGCCGCTACGTACCCCCACCAACTGAAGAGGGGCGGGGTCAGGGCATCGGTCACCACACGGCCCTTAAAGAACTGAAAAGGCTGGCTAGAAACATCCCGACCTTCACTCCCAATCCAGCAGGAGGCCACGATGTTCACTCTTACTTACAAGACATTGACTTTCACCTACAAACTATGGCCAACGTCACTAATCGGGATAAGTTGTATCTTCTCAGGATTACTTCAAGCCGTGACGTGCGGAGTTTTCTAGACAGGCAACCTGAGATCGTCAAAACGGACTACCAGCAGCTGCGACAAGCTCTGATCCGTGAATTCTCCGACCCAGACTCTGAGAGCGGATTCGTAACCGCAATGGACCTCAAGCAGGCCCGACTAGAAACCCCACAAGCTTACTACGGCCGCCTCCGACAAGCCTACTTCGGACCTCGCAATGAGTCTGGGATGGAGGAAGACTGTAACTTTAAAACTTTGTTCCTGCGGAATCTCCATCCGACCCTATCGCACCACCTCGGGGTTTTAGCTGAGCCACGGACTATGTCAATCCAACAACTGCGTGACTTGGCTCACAAAGCTTACACCAAACAAAAGACTATCTCTGAAAAGACTGTGAGAAACCCCACAATCTGCCCTGTCTCTGAGCACCGTCCAGAGCTGTCCCTAGAGGGCGCACAGCACCACAGTTACAAGCCTGCCAACAGAGAGACACGACCATTCCAACCCAGCAGAGGTCAGCGCGGTCGTGGGGGTGCCCACCCCAGGCAGCAGAACAGCCGCACTGGGGAGTTCTGGGACCGGCCTCGCACCTCCCACAACCAAAGGGGAGGGGGCACCTGGGAAACCGGCCGGCAACCCAGAAGGAACCAACCTCCATCTCCCCGGACAACAAGCCCAGAGAACCGGCTGAAAGACCCCTCTCAAAATGACATTGGTAAACTGAAGTTGGAACTCAAATCCAACAGAGACAATGCCGCCGCGTCTGACGCTGCAGAACTTCTGAGCATGCTGAGGGAGTTTCTTCAAAAGAAACCTCACAAGAAAGACAAGGACAAGCCAGACACCGCATGACTAAACCTGAGGCCTGAAGCCAACTCCAATCCCAACGCTTCTCCCAATGACGGCCCCACAGACACTGTCAAACCCCAGACTATGGAACTCGCTGTCACATCACCCAGTGACAGCACCACTCACTCCCTCCAACTGACAGCCCAGAACACGGCTTGTCAGTCACAGACTAGTGAACTCAATGTTGCATCACCAACTGACAACACCCCTCGTTCACTCCGGCTGCCAACTGCACTTCTTGAACAAAACACTGCACTTCCTGAACAAGACGGTAGCAGCACTCACCTAAAGGTACCAGACAGTGCTGTCTTGGTGATCTGCACTCACAGCGAGCCACACCTAACACAACCACACTGTCTATCGATCAACACAAAAGACCCCACACCAAAACTTCTGGGAAATCTGATAGAGAGAGGTGTGGCACGCAAACTCTACCTAACCATCACTTTGGAAAAGGAGGTGAGACTCGAAGCGCTCGTGGACACGGGCTCGGATCTCACACTCATATCAGCTGAACTTTTTGAAAAACTCAAATTTGAAGCTCAAAGACAGAATCGAACTCTTAACTTCCACACCTGTGAGCTGAATGTGCAGTCGTACAGCCAAAACGACATCCAGCTGAGAAACGTGGCCCCCATTCACCTGGCAATCGGCCCGATGAGTTTAGTACATCCAGTCTATGTTTCACCAATGCACATTTATCCATTCCTAATAGGCAAAGACCTGCTGGATCGATTCGAGCCGTTACTGGACTTCAAACACCTGCAAGTGTGGGCTCAAGTGCGTGAACCCCTCCCCCTTTCGCCAAACAAATCTGCTGAGCCAGACTGTCAGGTCACAGTTCACGGGAATTCCCTCAGCCAGACATGGCGACCCAGCCACAACAGCTGATCAAGGGTCAAGTTCGCTACTCTGCACTTTCAAAACCAGCCAAGGCTCTGATACCTACTGCCCTCAGGTCAGGACCGACCTGCAGCTGCAGGAGGTAACCACAACAGACATTGTTCTGGCGATATGGTCTGACCAATCTGCCATAAGCTTCTCACTATTCAATGCAATCATTGACAACACACCGGACCTGCCCTATACCAGCAAACGCACACGCTTCCCTCTCAACGCAAATCCATCCTCCATGATATCTGCCAAAGGGATCTGTGCTTTGCAATTAAAGTGGAATCACCGGTGCCTGACCCATTACTTCCTGATCCTCCCGGATCCAGTCCACGACGTCTACATTGGAGCAGACGTTCTGATTCGCCTCAAAGCTCATGTGGACATGTTAAATGAAGTGGTATGGGCCCCATTGACTATACAGCCACCTGTTCCCAGCAATCATGACAATCTACTGTCGGGACAGACCATCCCTGAAGTCTGCACCCTAATCAACGAACAAGCAACAGTAGTACCAGCCTACACCAAAGGGGTCGCTGTACGCCTCAACATACGACGGAACCAAACACTGAACCACACGCTAGGTTTCTTCCAACCTTCACCTGAATGTGGAGACCTCGGACTCACACTCGAAGCCACACCCCTCACGGAAGTGTCATCTCGGATAGTCTACGTTCTGTTCAACAACTGCACAGCAAGGGACATCAGCATTCCCAGAGCCTACAGGCTAGGATGGCTAGTGAGCCATGACTTTCATGACTTTGAACTTGTATTACCGGTCATCGGCCCCCTTCCACCTGCACTGATACCTGAAGGGCACACAGACAACACAGTGCTCACGCTGCCCTTCCAACTCATTGCCATCACATCTGTCATGTCAGTGGCCAAAGACCAGGTGTGCAGAACTGAGCTTACAGAGGACCAACACCTCGCGGTGTACACAGTCTCCCACCAGCCTGTCAGTGAGACTAATGCACCTGCTATGCCTTCAAAGATCAACCCGACTGATGACACACCGACAGAGGAGCCATATCAAGGTTTTGAATCTCAAGTGCAGCAAATTCTACAAGAGGCTGACGGGCTTCAGAATGACACAGACCGCCAAAGGTTAAGACAAGTCCTTTACAAGTTCAAAGAATCCTTTGCCAAAGACTCTTTAGACTGTGGCCTTACCAACCTCCACACGGTGCGCATCCCCACGCATCCCGAGGCTCCTCCCACTTTCGTCAAGCAGTACAAAATTCCCATCGCCTCGCACGAACCAGTGCAGGAAATCATCGAATCCATGCTTGAGAAAGGTGTCATCCGTCCATGTAACAGCACCTACTCTGCCCCCATCTGGCCCGTTCTCAAACCGAATGGGAAATGGCGGCCCACCATTGACTATCGAAAGCTGAATCAACAGGTGCCGTTATCACGATGGCCCATGACCCAACTCGAACAGGAAATACCCCGAATCAGAGGAGCCACCATCTTCTCTACACTCGATGTGGCCTCTGGATTCTGGACCATTCCAGTGCACCCAGAAGACCAACACAAGCTGGCATTCACATTTGGCAACCGACAGTTCACCTTCAACAGATGCCCGTTCGGGTACGCCAACTCACCAGCTGAGTTCAACATCTTCCTGAACAAAGCCTGTCCTGACGCCAGGATGAGAGGTAACCTGATTTACGTGGACGATGTTCTCATGAAGAGCACGACGGTGGCAGACCACCTGAAAGAAATAGACTATGTTTTGAACCAACTATCCGCTGCCGGCGCCAAAATAGCTCTCCACAAAGGTCAGTGGTGCCGCACCAAGGTCAACTACGTGGGCCTTCTCGTCGGATCCCATGGCATCGAACCACAATCAAACCGTATCCACGCCATTCAAAACATCAAGCCGCCCACTAACGTCTCTGAACTGCGAAGCTTCCTAGGGGTATGCAACTACTCCCGACAGTTCATCGAAAACTATTCGGACATCGCCAGGCCCCTCACAGCGCTGCTGAAAAAGGACTGCCCTTTCGTCTGGTCAGACGCTCAAGAACACGCCATGGCGGCACTAAAAAGACATTTATGCTCAGCCCCTTGTCTCGCTTACCCCGATCCTCAAAAGGAATTCTACCTGGAAGCAGGATTTTCTGACCAATGTCTCAGTGCGGGCCTATACCAACTGCACGATCAAGACAAAAAGGTGGTCGCATATGCCAGCAAGACGCTTCTCCCTCCAGAGTGTAAATTCTCAGACTGTGAAAAAGCTTTGCTCTGTACGGTATGGGCCATACAGCGTTTCTCCAACTACATTGGAGCACAGAAAGTTATCATTGACACTTGCCACCAGCCTGTGATGTACCTCAACAGCCAACGCATCCGAAACGGCGTGGTCACCAATGCACGCATAGCCACGTGGTTAATGGTTCTACAAGGACGAGATGTCGAGGCACGATATGCACAGAATCACAAGTCGGCATTGGTAAACGGCCTGGCTGCATGTCAGAACTGCTCCGACGACTCACCTGCTGCGATGCTAGACACACCAGAGCCCCAACAGCCACAACTGACCTGTCACAGGTACTTTGACAAGAATGCGTGCGAAGGCATGCCCACAGCTTACGTCGACGGATGCTCCTACAACCACGAGGGCATCCTAAAGGCAGGTGCAGGGGTACTGTGGGTTGACAACCACCCACGCCCACCACAACGCTTCAAACTGGGCCCCCAGTCATCCCAGTATGCAGAGGTGGCAGCCATTCTCATAACTCTGCAAATCGCATCGGCCCATAACGTCAGTGAACTTCTCATCTGCACAGACTCTAACTATGTCAGACTCAGTTTTGTGTGCCATCTCCCGATCTGGAAACGAAATGGTTTCAAAACAGCAAACAACAAGCCTGTCAAACACCAACACCTGTTCCAGGAATGTGATAACATCACAACAACACACAATGTCACCGTGTACTGGAAGAAGGTAAAGGGACATTCAAAACTGCCAGGCTTAGACAAAGACTTTAATGACCACACTGACGCCCTTGCCAAAGCGGGCGCCCTCCACGGTGAGCTGTGGTCTTCCCCAAACCCCACACCAACACCTGATGTGGCAATACTAACCCGCAGCAAACAACCCTTGCCTGCGACAGCACCAGCTTCACAGCCGCTATCGCTAACGCCGCAAATTTCTAACAACGATATTGCGGATATGCAAGCCACAGACACTGCTATAAAGACAATTCTTGACCACCTCTCTGACCCCGCCTGCCACCCTATCTCACCTACAGCCTTAGCGGACGACTCATACCTCAGACATCTACACAACTCCAGACATATGCTGCGTGTGAGGGACGACATTCTATGGTTTGACCCCGATGGCACCACACCGCCTAGGCTCGTGGTGCCACTGTGCCAAAGGGGGGTGATGCTAATGCACGCCCACAACACACCCTATGCTGGACACCACGGTACCAGAGCCACGTATGACACACTCAGACAGGTGGCATACTGGCCAGGCATGCAGCAAGACGTGGCAGAGTATGTTAGAGAATGCTTGGTCTGCTGTCAATTCCAACCAACAAACCCAAATCACAGAGCCCCACTGCAACGCAGAGGAATCACGTTCCCATGGTCAGACCTCCAAATCGACTGGGTAGGACCCCTGCCCAGGTCAACAAGAGGCAACAAGTACTTTCTCACGGTGGTGTGCCAGTTTACCAAGTGGGTAGAGTGTCTGCCAGCACCTAACGACACTGCCCAAACAACGGCATACCTCCTGATGAACCACATCTTCTCCCGGTTCGGATTGCCACTAAGAGTCAACTCAGACAGAGGTACCCACTTCACTGCCGAGATCATGCAAAAGATCTGGAGATGCCTAGGGGTACAAGCTAGACTGCACATTTCGCACCAGCCAACATCATCTGGGCAAGTCGAGAGGTCCAATCAGACAGTGGTCCACATGCTAAGGAAATATGTATCGACAAACCAAAAAGACTGGGATGTGAAACTCCCCCTTGTGCTGATGGCCCTCCGAGCCACACCACAGGAATCAACACGGGTGTCCCCATTCGAACTAATGACCGGGCGGCAGATGACTCTGCCATTACACCTGTTGTACCAACCGGGAGACCACAACCTCGTCACCGCCTACACCACGTTCCAGTACCTGGACGAGCTCCATAAACACCTGAAAAGAACTTTCGCTTTCGCCCAGCAACACCTGAAAAGCAGCGCTGAAGGCCAGAAAGCATACTATGACCAAAAGGCATCTCACCACGAGTTCAATGTGGGCGACAAAGTCCTGTATTACATCTTCGCCCCGCCACCACGGGGGCTGTCAAAGAAGCTCCTGCCCCACTGGACAGGACCTCACGAGATTGTGAACAAACTCTCCCCCGTTGCATACCAAATCCAGCTAAAACGGGGACAGAGAGAACCAGTTCTCAAATGGGTCCACCGCAATCAGATCAAAAGACATGTGGCCACTAGCAGGGACAGACAGGGAGGGGCCAATGCAAGCTAAAACTCAACCGCCGTCATCGCAGCGAAAGACTGTCTCACACAACCCGGGACAAACCTCGCTGACCTGTGCCTTTCTCTCTCCCCTGCTCCTCCATACCTCTCTCTCTCTTGCCTGTAATAGGATGCTGCTGTTGATCGTCCTCATGTGCCTTCAGTCGACCAGAGGCCAGCCGCCAGCCGACGTCATCTCACCAGGACCGGCCTCGGGCATCGTGTTGAGGGACCAACCAGGACTCCTGATCACTAACTGCCGAACGCACACACAGAAAGCGTATGTGCGACTGGACCCCCGAAATGTCTACCGGGCGCACTACCCAAGCTCGGTGGCACAGTACAGTTGGGCAGGTGCGCGGTGGACAGAAGCCGCCCTCAACCACGCCGAAGCCGATGTTGAGCACATGCTGAGCCAACTCGAGAAGATGACCGTCACCCAAGCGGAATTGGGAGGACACAACAAACGTTCCAAACGGTTCCTGGGAGCGTTGCTCGGAGCCGCTGCGGCCGTGGGCACGCTGTTCAACATTGGCATGTCCAGTGTCAACGCCGTGAACATAGCCACGGTGCGACGACACGTGGCCGAAATCCAGACCGAGCTTCCACAGTTGAAAGAACAACTCACCACACAGAGCGAATCCCTGCGAACCATTGGCAAGACACTGAGAGGAACCGTGACGATCCTCAAACACTCACAGCGTCATGCTGAATCAGACTGTGAGCTCCATGAAGCAGATGTTCACAGTTTTCCAAAATGACTTTGCCCAAACACAGTTGGTCACGGCATTAATGACCGACATGCTCCGAGAAGTAAGCTCCTCCATAGACAGCTTAGCTATGGGTCGGATCCCGCCATACCTGATACCCCTAAGCCTGGTACAAACCGTGCTGGCTTCCGCCATAACCACACCCATTGACCCGATCCAAACCCACCTTGCCTACTCCTTAGGCAGTGCCATTCCACTGTACGTTGACCCCGCACAGCGAGAGGTAGGCTTCCTCTTGAACTTACCCATCATAGAATCAAGCCGAATCTACCGACTCAAAGACATTGTCAACGTGGGATTTTGGCAGAGCAATACCTACTTTAAGGTACGGACACCTGACGTGGTAGCCTACCACGACAGCGACCCTCAGCTGTACCTAGCCCCAAACCTGCACATGTGCACCCGCACCAAAGATATCCACTATCTCTGCCCTAGCAAGCCGTTCCTCAGAGACAACACTGATGGGATCTGCGGCCTGCAACATCTGGCCAGCGACGCACGTTGCCCGGCGGATGCTAAACCCCGCAGCCAAGTCACCGAGACGCAAGCCGAGATTGTGGGAAACCGATGGCTCGTTAACACCCCAGTACGGTCAGCGACACTGACCTACGACCAACACGACACCGCTACGCGTGTCAACCTGCTGAACCAGACCATGTGGATCCAAGTTCCACGAGGAGCCATCCTCCACCTGGACAACCTAGCCTTGTACCACCTCCCTAGTGAAGAATACCAATCCGAACTAGAGATTCCATCCTTCTTTAAGGATCGCAACTTCACCCTCGACCCAGAGCTGGAGAAATGGATTCAGGAAGGGGGGTCACAGATCGTCGACATCGCTCCCCTGGACACCGCCCTCCAAGCCTTGTCCAGAATGCCTATCCTGAACGCCTCACCAGTCGTCCAAGCATGGACCGCCGCTGACACTGCCGTGTGCATTTCAATGATCATCGGACACGCCCTAACCTTGGGCCTTGCCTACGTCCTGTACCGACGAGTCAACGAGATGCGAGCCTCTACAGCCAGGCTCACCCAAGCCATGTCCGTGGGGTTCCGTAAGACCCCTCGGAAAGAAGACTCCCCGCTAGCGAACGCGGAGGACCTCATAGAGCTGAGCCCTCAGCCCTAACCATCATCTGCAGAGTCCGACCTCCATGATTTGCCTGCCATCTGACCAAGGCAATCGTGATGGTCCAACGAGGTCCACTCCCACGGGTCCTGTCGAACCATCAAAGGGGGAATGTAGCCATGGTCAGATCTGCCATTTTCTTAAACTGCTGGTTTTGCATTCTTTTAATTCAGAGACTATGACAAAAGTAAGGGTCATTGGAACTGCTGATTAGATTACCGAGTCACTCACAAAGCCTCTCTGTTGTAATTTGCCACACAAAGCAAATGGGGCTTGGATTTGATTGAATTACTCATAGTGAGGCGCTCATGAGGTTTCCCTCTGAGCAAAGGTGACAAGACGAACATTGTCCATTCAGATAAGCGCACACACGTGGAATCCCCCTGGGGTTTTTCGCTTACACACACAGAAGAGAATTGTAAGATTAGACAACTGGCCATTGTAGCAGTTGCTTAAACTCATCAAATTCGAAGCACACACGCTCACACGGGACTGGTCGCGAGTTCACCGCGTGACCAACGCTGGTTGAACTTCTGAACACCCATTTACACACACGGAACACTCGGAACACATGGGATCAAAAAATCCCCTTTTGTAAATGTATAATGTTTTGTGGTTGTGTTTTCATGATTCCCTGGTGACAAAACTGGTATAACCGTAAGCTTTTATGATATGTGATCAATTTAACATCCGTTTTAATCACGAAAATCATGTATCTGCATTTCACTAAGCCCTAGGAATGCCGAATTTGGTATGGTTGTAATCAGAATAATCAAAGAAGATTGAATCATCAACCCAGAATGTAATATGATGCATGCTTTTATTAATACTAGTTTAGAAGTGTATTTCGAACAAGTTTTATCCTCTATGCACATGATCCGGGAGGGCGTGAATCACAAGGTCTGCCGACCCGCCCTCCTGCAAAACGGTTGGATCAAACACGTGAGAAAGGCGTGTCCCTCGCCCCTTTAAAATAGACCGCCACCTTATCCTCTGTGCAGTTTCCTACGCCAGAGAGAGATTCCTAAACTTTCCTGCTAAACTCCAGCCGGAGTTTTCCTTCTTCGTCGTTTTTCTACTTTGTTTTAAATCTAAGTTGCTTTCTTTCGATCTACCTCAGTTGATTGTTCGGTTTCATTCAAGAACGAAACAAGTTTAAGATTAATCGCCTCTCGTACGGGCCGCAGCTGAAGCAATCGCAAACATCTGCCTCCTACCGGAAGACGTGCCAGACAACTCCAACCACGCTGCCTTTGTAACACAACTCAACACAAAGGGACCGTGTTTAAATCAAGTAACGTACAAATCTCAATTAAGTTCTGCTTAAAGTTGTCTAGATTAATGTTGGAATCCTTTGGGTCTCTGTTGAACTGTTTTGAATTGTTCTGTCATTCTCTCTCTCTCTCTCTCACACTCACACTCACACTCACACTCACACTCACACTCACACTCTCTCTCTCTCTCTCTCTCTCTCTCTCTCTCTCTCTCTCACTCTCACTCTCACTCTAACTGTGTCTTTTTAAATACGTCATATTGCAATCCTGTATTAATTGTTTGTTTTGATATGCATATTATTTACTCCTGCGTGATTTTCAGTAGTCTATATAACCCTTAGTATTGTGTTATTAAATTCCATAATCCTTTGAATCGAATCTGTCTCATTGTCCCATGATTGAAGTCTCTGTAATATGTCAAAGGTCTGTAAAGTTACCAAAGCTCTACCTCGGTTAACTATTTTAAACATCTGAAAGTGCCGTATACGAGCAGATACTTCCGTGTGGCCAGCGGAAAATATTCACTCGGTATACAGGCAGGTAATCCTGATAATTAATCTGACTTAACTGACCTCTATATCAATAATTACTACGATCAATCGTGTTAATTATTCCTATATGGTAATGTTTAGTCCGTTCCCTATTTGGGATAATTTAATTTATGTATGCGATTACATATTCATTATCTAATGAATAATCTTCCCCATTTGAGTTAAATAATTTCCCCAAACAGAGTCATTGTGGCTACAGCAGCTATGAAAAGTTTGACGGCTGCAGCAGCCATTTAGGTTTTGGCTGAGCCGGCTAGCCAGCCAATAACTTCATCAGCCAGCCATTATTCTCAAAACAAATGGCTTCGGGCTCTACCTCAGCTGACAGTAGCACTCTTTCTGCTCTGAGGGAGTTTTTAACAAGTCTAAATTATAATGAAATTGTCTTTTTAGGAGATTTTAATTGGAACTGGCTTTTGCCCATGTCTGATCATTTTAAATCATTTTGTGATTCTTTTAATCTCTTTCAGATTCTGAATAGCCCCACTAGACCAAACCAAAAACATCCAGAAAAATCATCCCTAATTGATCTTATTCTTACAAATGCCCCTCACGAATACTCCTGTGCCTCTGTTTTTGCAAATGATATATGCGATCATCGTCTTATAGCATCGGTAAGGAACACAAAAATTCAGAAAACAAGGCCGCGCATAATCTTTAAGAGGGCAATGAAGCAGTTCTCATTGCAAGTTTTTTTTACATGAACTGTATGATTTTGATTGGGGAAGAATTAGCCTTATTGATGATGTTTAAAATGCTTGGACATTTTTTTATGATGGTTTTACAGGCCTGGTAAATAAGCATGCCCCACTTAAAAGACATAGGGTCTCATTCATGAAACACGAGCAGAACGAATTTTTGTGTAAATCGTGTGTAAAGTGGTTCTGGCGTAAATTTTCGGGTTCATTAAAATGTTCGTATTTTCCAAATGTTAGTTGGTACGAAAGAAATCTACACCTGCTCCCAGCCACGCATAAATAATGAGTTTAACATCCGAACGTTTTGCTCATTAATAACTAAGGCTGCATTTTAATTCACCTTAATCGGGTACATATTTACACAGCATTTTGAAAAAATATTATATATAGTAATTACATACGGTTTTTCTTTTTACTTCTGGGACTGTTTGATTAACAGATGAAACTCCATTAACTGCATCTGTAATATGCTGCCAAGCTTCCTTTTTTTTAGGACCTGATACGCAACTATGTAGCCTATGCTTGAAAATAAAATGTGGTATTTTGAACGAACTTCTGATAATAAAACTTCGATTTCTGCATCTGAGAAATTTTTCTTTTTCATTCGTTTTTGAGAAGACATGTTGAAATCCTTCGTTTGGTGTCATAATATGATGCCCATATATAGTTGTCAGTCGGATTTAATGGGCGGGATTTATGGTAATTGAGAATGAGCGTGCACGCGCGTCCCATTTACGACTGATTGGAATTCATTAACACACACACACATTTCACTATCACATCTGACGTTTACGAAGTATTTGTGAATCAGGAGATGAGTTTTCGGGAAGGTCTCTTTACGCGCAAATCACTCTCATATTTACTCGTATATTTACGAATGTTTCATGAATGAGACCCATAGAGTGAAAGGGCGAAATAATGTTTGGTTTAGTAATGAATTGTCTGACCTTCTTCTAGAGCGAAACCAAGTCTGGGCTCAAGCTAGAAAGTCAAAGCTTGAGTCTGACTGGTTGAAATTTCGGCGTTTACGTAATTCATGTACTGTAAAAATCCATAATGCCACATCTGTCTATTTCCTTTCTGAAACATCAAAAAATTTAAATAACCCTCTCAAGTTCTGGAAAACAATCAAATTATTAACGGAAGCAAAGACAGATACAGAAGTACCATCTTGTATTGTTGTTGATGACAAAAAAATCATTGACAAAAACAAAAACAAACAGATAAGCATTTTGTAAGCTTTATATTCTAATCGCTGAACACATCAGACACACTTTTAGAAGGATTCTAACGTCCTTGCGTTATTCAGCTTGAGGGTGGTGCTCTAATGATGATTGACAGACTTTAGTACACACGACAAACACATAGAATGTCTTAGAATTGCCTTAATGTATTTATTGCGTCCGGATGTTGTTTTAGAATGTTGAAAGTTAGGAAATCCAGTGAGGAAAACAAAGTCATGTCTGACAAACATAACACAAATACAACAGAACTACTGTATATAAAAGCTATGCACATGAGCATGTTTAAACTAAAGTGTTTATACTTTCATTCATTTGATACGCTACTCCACATAGGAAGAACAGACATGCCAACTAATTACTGACCTGATGCAGACACATAGCTGAAGCGGACTGAAAGCGTCTTTGTCTGGAGCGAGGATTAGGGAAGGTCACGTGAAAATAAGCGGGGCAGCCAGAAATCTGCTCCAATGGCTCTCTATGTTAGCGCGCTGCAGTTATATTTTTTATATAATAATAAGATAGAAATGTTTACTAGGTTGTGACATTTTGATGTTGTATTTATTGTGCTTTGGTCATTAACCCTTAATTCTTCAGTGGGGTCATTTTGACCCCACTGGACTTTTTCTTTGATTTTTTAAAAATGTTCCCTTCATCTCAGGGCCATGAAACTCTGGGACTTTTCCTAAATAATCTATCTAAACATGCACAAAAAAACTGGGTTCGATTCAGTTGTTCTAAAGGTGTGTAAAAATGTTTTTACCATTTAAGGTGTTTGGGGTCAAAAGGACCCCAATTGAAAATGAATGGGAAAATGAAAAAACTGACTTTTTTTGTTTTGTTTATCAAAAAAATAAAAGTAAATCCATTATAAATCTGACATGTCCTACATATAAACCAAGGTCTGGTCCTAGAGCATAAATACAAAGTAGAACAAACTTTCTATCTCATACACACACACAGACACACACACACAAACACACACATGTCATGACTGCAACAGAGAGCATTTTTACAGAAATTGGCAAATAAAATAAACAAAACTGGCATAAATCTAAAAAAAAAAATACATTTAAATCAAGGTCTGGTCCTCGAGCATAAACACAAAGTGGAACGAGCTTTCTATCTCACACACACACACACACAGCCACACACACACAAACACACACATGTATGCATATGTATGCATCCTGTTCATTACAGTTTATTGGTGCTGTTGTTTTGTATTATATTGGTTTATTTACTTGGTTTATTTAATTTATTTTGTTCTAAAATCTCTTGTTCTAAAAAAATAAATAATTTTGATAAATAATTTTCTGAAATTACATGTTTTTTTCAATTTTCATGTCATTGTGCTGACTTGTAATGTTTATGCAAATGTATGTATAATAATTTGCAAAAACAAATAATTCAAAATATATCAGACAACAACAACAAACTCTAACTTTGACATAAACTATTTTTATCATATATATCAAGTTGTGAAGAGAATTTGAAGCGTTTAGAATGGTTTAGACAAATGAGTGAAAATGAATGAGTCTCTATGGACCTCTATTGGACAGATTCGGTCATTGCACTTTAATTTCTTAACTATAAGAAAAACTGTTTTTCGACTAACCACCAGATGGTAGTATTTTATCCCTAGATAGAATACTACCATCGAGTAGTATTAGAGCAATGTCCAAAAACTATTTAGATTTAATTATCATCATCATTAAAGTGATTTTTTCTTTAAAAAATCATTTTTCATGTGCCAATTTATGGCCTAGTTATGTAATTGTGCAGTAAATATGTAAAAAACCTAAAAATTTCCAAAAAAAAACACAGCATTATTGTATAGTTGAGGAGTGAATAAAAAAAATGATATATAGTTTTACATATAAAAAATTTATATTTCCTTATGCAATCACTCTTTAAAAGTTTGGGGTCAATATGACCCCAAACAACTTGAGCGTTGTCCTTTTTTAATAGCTATTTGCTGAGATGGTCAGTTAAGCAGAAAGATCGCAGCACATCTCAATTCTCACAAAGATGTGTTCTGTGTCCTTGCGTCCTTCCAAATTCGTTCTTTCAAGGTCACATGCCAAGACCGGTCTAAACGAGAACGCAAGTCCGTTCTTTGCGTTCTTGACAAATTGAGAAACAGCCATCATGTCAGTTTTTATTTTATTCTGGAGACTGAACTCGAACTCTGCTGCCACACTGGAGCGCACTCACCACTAACTGGACAGGGGTGGTAATTACAGTTACAAGTTACAAAGGATCACCCTCAGTGTAATCTGTCAAAATGACGAATGACCTTCCAATTTTTCTGTCACTGCTAAAAAATTTCGTGACGGATGACGGAAGATTTTCTATTAACGACCTCTAGTCCTGACCTAACATCACATAAAAAAAACGACGGTGAACTACATTGTATTGGACATTCAAGGTGAACATGATGGCATCAGTTTACTTCCAGTGAGGGGGTTCTGCCAGTCTCTGATCTTCTTACTAAGAGTCAAACTATGTATGAAATGAATGTTGACAGCCTTAGTTCTCATGACCAGGTGCTGCTTAAACCATTTGGGGTACTACATAGCTGCCAACTTTTGAATTTAGCTTGGAGTGAGATTTTTCCGACGGGGTTAGGGGATCACATTCTCCAACTTGGGGGGTTGATGACATTCTGATGACATTCTCCAACGGGGGCCCGGGTCTCTCACACGCAGGTCTCTCGCTCGCTTTCCCTCTCTGCCGTGCGCACACGCTACGTGGTTTGTCACAATCTCTGTCTCGCGTGCGCGCTCGCTCTAGATTATGGGAGATTTTATATAGCGCCGAGCATGCTCACCATTACAGTGGGAGCTCAGCATCAACTTCATTTCCAGAGCGTAACAGCCCTCTCTCTGATGCAGCGATTGACATCTAATCCTTCCCTGGAGAGTCCACTCCACTAGGAGTGTCGCTTCTTCTGGGTGCTGTCACACGGCGCCTCGCTGACAGATATCTGTAGAGCTGCGGGCTGGGCGACACCTAACACGTTGGCTAGGTTTTATAGCCTGCGTGTTTAGCCGGTTTATTCCTGTGTGCTCGCTTCAACCAGCCGGTAACACCGAAGTTCCTGCTCTTGTGTCGGCTTGCCTCGCCACTCCCCTCCCCGCAGCGGATATGTGCGCTTTTTTCTCCAGTCAAGTTCCCCACTTATTACAAACGATAACATTACTTTAAATGAGTCCACCCCCCAAGATTACTGTTATAAACATGAACCTCGTCTGAAAGGCAAAGGGGGAGGTGTTGCTGTAATTTATAGTAATATTTAAAAAAAATTACTAAGAAGTCTAGTTTAAAATATAATTATTTTGAAGTGTTGGTGCTTAATGTAACAATATATAGTGTAAATGATGAATCACATTTCAGATTTGTGCTGGCTACTGTATACAGGCCACCAGGGCACCATACAGACTTTATCAAAGAATTTGCTGACTTTCTATCAGACTGGCTGCAGATAAAGTCCTAATTGTTGGTGATTTTAATATACATGTAGATAATGAAAAAGATGAATTGGGATTGGCATTTAAAGATATTCTTAACTCTATTGGAGTTGGACAACATGTGTCAGGACCTACTCATTGTCATAATCATACTCTAGGTCTAATATTATCACATGGAATCAATGTTGATGCTATTGAAATTCTGCAGCAGAGCGATGACATCTCCGATCATTATCTAGTTTCGTGTAAACTTTACTTAGCCAAGGCTGCAAAGCCGACTCCGTGTTACAAATATGTTAGACCTATCACTTCTGCCACTAAAGATTGCTTTATTAATAATCTTCCTGATCAGTTTCATCATCTCAGCATCCTAGATAGCTTAGAAGAACTCGATATTGCGACAGAAACTTTTAACTCTCTCTTTCCCAGCACTTTAGACACAGTTGCTACGTTGCGCTTAAAGAAGATTAAAGAAAATAGTCCAACGCCGTGGTACAACGAGCACACTCAGGCCCTTAAGAGAGCAGCTAGAAAAATGGAGCGAAACTGGAAGAAAACTAAACTAGAGGTATTTCGCATTTCATGGAAGGAGAGCTCGATTGCATACAGAGAGGCCTTAAAAGCTGCTAGATCTGCTTATTTTTCAACCCTATTAGAAGAAAATAAAAAAACCCTAGGTATTTATTTGAAACTGTTGCTAAACTAACAAAAAATAAAGCTTCAAGCCCAGAAGTTTCCAAGCAGCATAACAGTAATGACTTTATGACCTTCTTCACTTTATAAGTTTGATAATATCAGGGAGAAAATTATAACTATGCAACCGTCTACTATAGCATTGCATCAGGGAGTGCATTGTAGTCTCCCTAAGGAAAAATTCGATTCATTCATTGCTATAGAAGAGGAAGAATTTTCTAAACTCGTTAAATCGACAACATGAATGTTAGACCCTATACCGACTAAGCTATTAAAAGAGATGCTTCCAGAGGTCATAGATCCTCTTCTCAATATCATTAATTCATCTTTGTCACTAGGATACATACCAAAAACTTTTAAGCTGGCTATGATTAACCACTTGTTAAAAAAACGCAACTTGATCGTACAGAATTGGTCAATTACAGGCCGATCTCGAATCTACCTTTTCTGTCAAAGATACTAGAAAAGGCAGTATCCTCACAATTATGTTCCTTTTTAGAAAGAAATTATATCTGCGAGGATTTTCAATCAGGATTTAGACCGTACCATAGTACTGAGACAGCTCTCATCACAAATGATTTGCTCTTATCATCCGATCGTGGTTGTATCTCGCTATTGGTGTTACTCGATCTTAGTGCTGCATTTGATACTATAATTGACCACAACATTCTTTTAAATAGACTCGAAAATTATGTTGGCATTAGTGGAATTGCATTAGCATGGTTTAAATCATACTTATCTGACCGTTATCAGTTTGTAGCAGTAAATGAAGAGATGTCTTATCGATCACAAGTTCAGTATGGTGTACCACAAGGCTCAGTACTAGGACCGTTGCTGTTCACTCTGTACATGCTACCTTTAGGAGATATCTGTCAGGATACAGGCACGGAGACAGAGGTAAGTGAATCCAAACACAGCTTTATTGCTTTATTTAACGTGACAAGTGCAAAGGTGAGTATTTCAAAGTTCAGGTGCAGATTCGGTGAAGATCACTACGTGCGGGGCAGATTACAGGTGAGCAGGTCCTCTTCAGGTTAACTGATGTCAAGAAGTCACAGATCTTTAATACTTGTCTTTTCTCTTTCAGATGCAATCACGAGCAAGACAACTCGGCGTGAACACAGGGGCTCAGGAGAATACAGGGTCTCGGGGAACAAGGATCCAGACAGGATTTCTGAAGACAGCGGAACAGGAATACAGAGGTTAGTAATTCACAGGTGAGTATACGTTACTTGGCTGGTACTGGAAGTATCAGTACGGGAAGTATCGCTAATGTTAGTCTCTCTGTTTATCCCGAGGTTTGCCGCAGTCCGCCGTATCCAGATCTGATGAAGGACCTGCGTCTGGACGCGACTACAACACAGTCCTGAAGTATCACTAGTCCCTCCATGTGAAGGCCTCCTTCCCTTTACCTCCCTGTACAGATAATCGTTGTCGGGATAATTCTGGTTCACGTGGCTAAGCCGAAGCGATAAAATTCTGTATTATAAATTTTAAGGCCAGCCAAGTAGTTTGTTGAGGGTTGTTTTTTTAGGGAAGGACTACATGCCTGCGCACATATATTCAAACGCGCATACCTATAGAAAGAACTCTTAATAACGCATGTGCACGCCATCAGCGTTCTCACAGGTTCGCGTTTTTAAAGTTTGCATAGAGAGAACTTAAGAGTTTTCTGTTAAAACAGTGTCGTGTTAGCGGCCCCTAAGTTAATATCTAATGATCGTTGCGATGGAAGTGAATCAATTAAAACTAACTTTAACTGGAAAATAACTTTGTTCTAGAGCTGTCATAAAGCCAAAACAATCTCTGTTACTTTAATTTCCTATTATCACTGTAAAGCAGCTTTGGAACAATCTACATTGTTAAAAGCGCTATATAAATGAAGATGACTTGACTTGACTTGTGCTAGGCTGGGTTCCATATGTGGTGATCCCTGCGGCGATCCCATATGTGTATTCTTCCACGACCAGCTCCCTGCGGTGAGCCCGTGTCTTCCCTTGGCAGAGTCCGCTCTGCCGTCACTGCCCGGTGTAGTCTCCCCCTTCTCAGGCTGGAGCCACCCCAGTGACATTCCATATGTCGTACTGCCCCTAACCGGCCAGTCCATGTGTGTATTCTCCACGTTACCTCCCTTCGGGCAGGATGTGGCTTCCGCAGCGTCCCTCTCCCCTGGAAAGGCACGCTTTCCCAGTGTTATCCAAGAGTTCCACTGTGTGGGGTATAACGGAACAGCAGTTTGAACTCCCTCTACGCTGGCTTCGGCCCCAGTCAGTTGGGGATCTGAGAGTCTGGCGTAGGGCGCTGAATGTGGCAGCAACCGTGGTGTTTTCCATAGGGATCCTAATTACATCGTCACGTCGACGTAACGTCGAACTTGAGCGACTGATCGGGAACGTCTCAGTTACAAATGCAACCCTCGTTCCCTGAAGGAGGGAACGGGAGACGTTACGTCCTGTCGCCATGGTTGCTGACCATCGCTGTATGGCCGAACACGTCTCGGCTCCTCAGCGTAAAACAATATGTGACGCACCTGCTGCTCGTTATGTGCTCACGCTGCAAGCAGAGCAGCTGATGCAATTATCGCATGCCAATGTGCATTGGCTCGTTTTAATTGGCTAGAAGTAGATTGGTCTCTCAAGGCGATCCCAATTACGTCCTCACGTCGACATAACATCTCTTGAACAACATAAGCAAGCTGACATTCAGTACAATCTATATCTTTTATTTAGAATACATACAAATGTCATTTACATCTTTTAGTTTGTCAAGAGATTTAAAGCGTCTTTTTTTAAAGAGTGCGCTTGTGCGAATGTGCTCTAGTACATAATAACGAGCCTATGATTGAATCTGAAAATAAAGCAAAATAACTGAGAAAAATGAGAAATAGTCCTCTGATGTCATGTCCGTCATTTATAGCAAAACATCTAGCATTATTTCAATCTCAAACTGATTAATTAAAAGTAGTTAT
Source organism: Rhinichthys klamathensis goyatoka (assembly GCF_029890125.1). Lineage (NCBI taxonomy): Eukaryota > Metazoa > Chordata > Actinopteri > Cypriniformes > Leuciscidae > Rhinichthys > Rhinichthys klamathensis. The sequence goes on from NW_026606641.1 coordinate 2,142,088, forward strand.
TAATCCACCACGTGCGTGACATCATTAAACAACGTGGTTGAACGACAGATTTGCGACAATATGGTTTTGGGAAACAGTCGTTACTAGCTAGTTGATTTCTTCAACGATGCATCGTACTATAGTTAAGCAGCGAGTTACGTCATTGTATGGGAAACGCACCCCAGAGCAGGTTGGGAGCAGGTTTTCTTCAGTAAACCCAGAGATTCTTTTGGTCTCCTCCCCCTTTTTAAAGCGTAAACAGTGTTTAAATACTTAATTCATTCACGCTGCAAAAATTATTTTCTTAATGAGTAGAAAAGTACAAATATCTAAAAATTCTTAAATCAAGATGCATGTTCTATATAAGAAAAATTATATGAGATATTTAGTCTTGTTTCCTGGTGATGATACAAGACTAATGCAAAAGGAAACAAGATTATTTTTCTTACCCCAATTGGCAGATAATTAGCAAAATAAGAAAAATGCACTTAAATTAGTTCCCTTTCGAGGGAACTCCAACTGCGTCGAATGACACTTTGGGGGAACGCCCCTCAGCGTAGCGCCTCTGAAGCATGAATGAAACTGAGCCGATCTCTGATTGGTGCAACGTCATGACGTGATGTGTGACGGCACATAGGCGGAAGCTATATAAGCAGCCGGCACACATAAGATGTCAGCTTTCTGTTCTTCAGCAAGCGCTATCTGTGACTGTTTGTCCTATTTATTGTTGTCTGTTACTGAGTGAATCTGAATGAGTGAAATGGCGAGTGTGAGCTTCAGGAAGTGTGTGCATCCTTGCCCTCGCTACATCACGGGCGGGGACACACACCAACTGTGCACACATTGTTTGGGAATGCAGCACGCGCAGGCAGCTCACGAGGGGGCTGCTTGCGAGGATTGTGAAAAGTTGACAATCCGTGTGCTGCGTTCCCGGCTGGCTATCTTTGATGAAGATGGTCAGCCTCGCGAGCCCCGTGGTGCGGGACCCGCGTCCGCTGAGGCGGCGCGGCGATGCTCTTCATGGGGCTCGCAAAAAGATCTGTCCGGGGATCTCGAGGCTGCCGAGGCACCTTCTCGGGATTCATCGGGCAGTTCTGATGTCCTCGAGCCTCGCGCAGAAGCCCGCCCCGCGGCTTCTTCTGCGCGAGTCGAGGATCCGATGTTTGAGCTGTCTGCCTCCGAGGAGGTTGACGTGCTCAGCATCGAGGGCGGGGATTTCGGGGACGACTCGCCGCCCCGTGTCCCCGCGTATGAGGAGCTGGTTGAGGTTGTTTCCCGTGCGGTGGCTCATTTAAATATCAGCTGGCCACAAGAGAGGCAGGAAGCGCAAACTAAAAGCAAACTGGATGAGCGCTTCCTGCAGCACAGGGAACAACCTCATCACCGGGGCTTGCCGTTCTTTCCCGATCTGCACAACGAGTTGTGTAGATCGTGGAAAAAACCACACTCTTCTCGTGTCTCCAATCCCCCTATTATTAATTATAGTAACATCATGGGGGCACGAGAGAACGGTTATGGGATGATGCCGCGCGTTGAACAGCCTTTGGCGAATTATTTATCGCCTGAGTCGGCATCATCCCTTAAAGCCCCGGTGCTGCCCACTAAGCCGTGTAGAGACACATCAGCGCTAGTGGGCAGGGCTTATATGGCTGCGGGTCGGGCTGGTGCGAGTCTTCACACCATGGCTATGCTCCAGGCGTACCAGGCCGACCTTCTTAAGGACATTGATGAGGGCGAGGGTCCAACTCCGGAAGATATTGCGGAGTTGAGGAAGGTCGCTGATTTGTCTCTCCGAGTCACCAAGGAGACGGCCCGCGCTGTCGGTCGCTCCATGGCAGCTATGGTGGTCTCGGAGAGGCATTTATGGTTAAATCTTACGGGCATCAGGGAGAAAGACAGGGCTTTCCTCCTTGATGCCCCGATTTCGCCTTCTGGCCTGTTCGGCGACGCCGTTAATACCGTCGTCGACAGGTTTCAGGAGGCGAAGAGACAATCAGCGGCCTTCAAACAATATCTCCCTCGCCACTCAGTGTCCAAGAAGTCTGCCCCCAGTGGGCAGCCGCAGCCACAGCCATCAGCCAGCTCCTCCGCCTATAGACAGGCTCAAAAACAGAGCGTCGCGTCTAGAGCCCCCCCTCAAGGAGCTTGGGGGCATAGACAGCGCTCTCAGGCGAAGCCTCAGCCTAAGCAGGGCGACCTGAGGGCCGTCCTGCAGGCTAAAAAGGCTTCGTCAAAGAGATCCTAGCTACTCTAGGATCTCTGCGGGCGGCCCCACCCGTGGTGGAACGACCGAGGTCGTCTCCTTCACGGAGCCCGATGTTGCTCTCCCGCCGTCAAACACGCTTCGGGACACATCGGTATCCAGCGAACGCAGGCTGCACTGTCCGCCCCACAGGCTTGCGGTCAGGCAGCATTCGCGTCCGCCCATCGAGAATCGTTTTCGGTTCAGCCCTGCCGGGAATCCGCTTCAGGGGGCCGAGAACGAATCCCGATTAATACCCGAAGCCAGGCTCGAGAGCCTGGTTCCCTTGGTAAAATATTTCGATGCATGGAAAAATCTGGCGAATATTTCTCCTTGGGCCCTGCGCACCATTCAAAATGGGTACAGGCTGCAGTTCAGTTCCCGCCCACCCAGATTCAACGGGGTGGTCTGGACTGTAGTCGACCCAGTGCAGGGTCGGGTATTGGAACAGGAAGTAAACTCCCAGGTGGCAAAGGAGGCTATAGATCGTATTCCTCCACCGGACAGGGAGTCCGGGTTTTACAGCCGCTACTTCATAGTTCCCAAGAAGGATGGGGGGTTGCGTCCAATAATAGATCTCAGGCACCTGAACCGTTCTCTGAGGAGATTCAGGTTCAAGATGCTCACTATTCCCATTATCGTGAGTCAAATTCAGTCCGAGGATTGGTTTGTCACGATAGATCTAAAGGATGCATACTTCCACATATCCATCCTTCCATCTCACAGGAAGTTCCTGAGGTTCGCTTTCGGGGGCGAAGCGTACCAATATCGGGATCTTCAGTTCGGCCTAGCTCTCTACCCTCGCACGTTTACCAAATGTATGGATGCAGCTCTAGCACCTCTGAGGCTTCAGGGCATCAGGGTGCTCAACTACATCGACGACTGGCTGATATTGGCCCAGTCGCAAGAGCTGGCGGTTCGGCATCGAGATGTCGTCCTCACCCACATCCAAAGGCTGGGGTTGAGACTCAACACGAAAAAGAGCATGTTGACACCAGCCCAGAGGACTACGTTCCTGGGAGTGGTGTGGGACTCGGTCACGATGCGGGCACGTTTGTCTCCTGCACGAATCGAGTCCATTCTGGCCACAGTGTCCAGGATAAAGCTAGGCCAAGCCATCACTGTGAAGCACTTCCAGAGAGTGTTGGGGCTCATGGCAGCAGCGTCCAGTGTCATTCCATTCGGCCTGCTGCACATGAGGGCCCTTCAGTGGTGGTTAAAAACCAAGGGGTTCTCCCCGAGGGGAAACCCGTTCCGCATGATCAGGGTTACGCGCAGATGCCTTCGTTCCCTATCTATGTGGAAGAAAGCTTGGTTTCTGTCCCAAGGGCCAGTGTTGGGAGCGTCATGTCGCCGGAGAACCGTTTCGACAGACGCCTCCCTCACGGGCTGGGGCGCGGTCATGGACGGCCGCTTTACGACAGGCCTATGGCAGGACCATCATGCCTCCTGGCACATAAACTGCCTGGAGATGTTGGCGGTGTTCCGAGCTCTGAGGAGCTTCCTGCCGGACCTCAAAGGTCATCATGTCCTTGTGAGGTCAGACAATATGTCGGTAGTGGCCTATATAAACCATCAGGGGGGTCTGAGGTCTCGCCCTCTATGCAGACTGGCGCATCAGATCCTCCTGTGGTCCCAGGGGAAGTTGTTGTCTCTAAAAGCAACATTCATCCCGGGGAGTCAAAATCAGGGAGCAGACATCCTGTCGAGACAGGGGCTGAGGCCCGGGGAGTGGAGACTCCACCCCGAGGTGGTGGAGTCAATATCTCAGAGGTTCGGCCCAGTGGAAGTGGACTTGTTCGCGTCTCGAGAGACGACCCACTGTCCACTGTGGTTTTCCCTCACCCATCCAGCCCCGCTGGGGTTGGATGCCATGGTGCAGACGTGGCCGAGGCTACGTCTGTACGCATTTCCCCCGATCGCTCTGCTCCCGGGAGTTCTAGAGAGAGTCCGTCGCGACGGGATCAGTCTACTGTTGGTAGCCCCGTTGTGGCCGGCCCGAGTATGGTTCTCCGACATAATTTTGCTCCTGGACGGCCCTCCATGGGAGATTCCCATCAGGAGGGACCTGCTGACACAGGCAGAGGGCTCAATATTTCACCCTCGGCCCGAGTTATGGAAACTGTGGGTCTGGCCCCTGAGGGGGCACAGTACCTAGAGGCCGGCCTATCAGCTGGAGTAGTGGAGACCATACTCAGCTCTAGAGCTCCATCCACGAGGAAATTGTACGGCCTAAAGTGGAACGTCTTCACCGTTTGGTGTAGGGAGCGTGAGGTGGACCCAGTTAACTGCCCAGTGGCTTCAGTGCTGGAGTTCCTCCAAGATCGCTTTTCCACTGGTCTTACCCCGTCCACACTCAAGGTGTACGTGGCTGCCATTGCGGCTTTCCACGCTCCTCTGAGTGATGGGCCTCTGGGGAGACACCAATTGGTCGTACGTTTCCTCCGTGGGGCTTGGAGGATGAGACCTGCGGCTCGTACCAGGGTTCCCACTTGGGACCTGGCAGTGGTTCTCGAAGGGCTGGCCGAGGCCCCCTTCGAGCCGCTGGAGTCGGCTGAGGCCAAGAACCTTTCGTTGAAGGTGGTCATTTTTGTTGGCCATTACTTCTCTGAGGAGGGTAGGAGATCTCCAGGCGCTCTCCATATCTAACGAGTGCCTGGAGTTTGCTCCAGGCAACATTAAGGCCATTCTTCACCCTAGGCCCGGCTATTTGCCTAAGGTGCCGTCCAGTGCGGCACGGCCTACGGTTCTGCAGGCTTTTCATCCTCCACCTCACGTGACGGCGAATGAAGAGAGACTTCACATGCTCTGCCCTGTCAGAGCACTGAGTATTTACATTCAGAGGTCCTCTTCATGGCGGAAGTCGGACCAGTTGCTGGTGTGTTTCGGGTCGCCCAAAAAGGGGCTTCCCGCCTCAAAGCAGACCATCAGCAACTGGATTGTCCAAGCGATTTCCACTGCCTATCAGGTGCGCGGTATGCCTTCACCTTTGGCCGTGAGGGCTCATTCTACCAGAGGCATGGCGTCCTCTAGAGCCCTTCTCGCGGGGGCCCCCATCCAGGAGGTCTGCGATGCAGCAGGATGGGCTACCCCTCATACCTTTATTAGGTTTTATAGTTTGGACATTCCGTCTACACCCGGCTCTCTTGTGCTCGCGTCCTAAGTGTGCCTGTGAGCAGCTTCACACTAGGGCAGGCAGGGCGCGTTGTGGCGTAGTGGGTACTCGTTCCCCCAAAGTGTCATTCGACGCAGTTGGAGTTCCCTCGAAAGGGAACGTCCTCGGGTTACGACTGTAACCCTTGTTCGCTGAGAGGGGAACGAGAACTGTGTCCCTTGGCCACGCCTTCCCCTGCCTGGGAGCCCTTGCTTCATCACAGAAGCTGACATCTTATGTGTGCCGGCTGCTTATATAGCTTCCGCCTATGTGCCGTCACACATCACGTCATGACGTTGCACCAATCAGAGATCGGCTCAGTTTCATTCATGCTTCAGAGGCGCTACGCTGAGGGGCGTTCCCCCAAAGTGTCATTCGACGCAGTTCTCGTTCCCCTCTCAGGGAACAAGGGTTCTCTTACGAGAGTATCTCTCGTACTGCGTAATAGCTTACGCTAGGGGAAAAACTATTTTCCGCTAGATATTGAAGCCAAAAATTATCCTTAATTTTTTATTAATGTAAAACGCTTTGCAGCAGCAAGCAGACATAGGCGAAACAGCTCGCGCGCCTATTGGTTGCTCTGCAGCAAATGCAGCAGCCTATCGAGAGAGACTCTGCGTGACGTAATGACCAATGGGGGCAATTCGCGCCCATATCGTCACGTCCCGCCAGAAGGGGCGTGGTCTCACCCTATAAATATGCTCGTTAGGCTGATACAAGCTGATTTTTACCTCTTCAGCGAAGCACACGCATCGCTGGATCCGGAGTGAGAAGCCGCGCCGTCGAAGCAAGCCTTTCAGCGGGACGAGCTCTGGAGTCGCTGGCCTCGCCGCCTTCAACTGCCGTACCTGCTGCGCTTTCCGGCGTTCTATATCCTTTCATACTCTGTGTGTATTTACTCTGTTGAGAGTGTTTGCTCGCTTACTTGACGCGACTCACACTTCTCTCACAAAAAGAGCTGCGTCTTTTTAAAGATGCCTTCCTGTGGCTCGTGCCGCGCCCCGCTCAGCGATGGAGACCGGCACGTCATCTGTGTTTCCTGCCTGGGTGAGGATCACGCGGCTCTCGCGCTCGCTGACGGCGGATGCCCTCATTGCGAGCTTTTGCCCATGGTGACTCTGAGGACTCGCCTGGCATCATTCTCCGAGCCTTCACCGCAGCCCGCCGTGGTGCCGCGCCGCAAGAAGCGCCGCGCCCAGCGCGCTCCCGAGCTTTCTCCAGCCCGCCAAAGCTCGCCGGTTCGCCCGCCAGCTTCGCCGGCTTCGCTCGAGTCGCTCACTGACGGACAACGGCCGCCGCCTGCCGCCGCGTCCATCCACGAGTTTGACGAACCCACCGAGGCGTGTTCTCTTCTGGCATCCGATAGTGAGGATTGGGCGAGCTCCGTAGATCTCCCCTCCGCTAGCGTTTCCCGCCAGCCCACTGGTAAGAGAGCCGGCATTGAGACTGAGCTGATGCGTCTGCTCTCTCAGGCCGTGGAAAGCATCGGCCTCGATTGGGAGGCGCCCGCGCAACCGCCGCGCAACAGGCGAGCTCTGTGGACCTCCGCCTTCTGTCCGCGAGTCGTAAAGGAAACGGGCCAGCATCAAGACCGCGAGCCCTAAAACCGCGGCTAGCTTTCTTTACGTTATAAGAAATCTACCCCGCCCCCCAATGGGCGTGCGTCACCGGCAAATGAGAAAAGAGTGTTTTTTAGTCCCCGCCGAGGCCGGACTAATCTCCATTTCTTAAACATTTCTCAGCTCCTAGTTTGAGCGGCTGAAAATGTCATTATTGCAGCAATGAGCCTGTTGTATGACACGCACACATGCATACAAACGCCGACACACACAAAACTGTGATGACACTCTCTTATCTGATTGTGCTAGTGTAGTTCTCCCTGTGGCCCAGTGGTGGAACCCTAAGCTTTCACGCGGGAGACCCGTGTTCGATCCCGGCTCTCGCAGCAGATAAAAATTTAGTCTCGCCGCGGCCAGACTTCCACCAAAAACTTTTCGCTCGTTCAGTTCCAGAAAATGCGACTGTTCCAGTGTATTTTGCAGTAAACAAGCTGGTACCACGGCCCGCTTGCCTGCACATAAAGGCCGTTTCCACGGCGACCTAGAAAAATCATGTGATCATTGTATTTCTGGTTTTCCGGCCACAGCCGATGGTGTTATAAGTGTAATAAAATGCTCACAGCCCAGTGTTCATTTCTACACACAAACACAGCCCGCCACGGTACAGGGCTCGCACAAATGAAATCGACGCATGTCAATTGTGCATTAAATGTAGTGAATGTGCCCACAACCCAGTGCCCACAAACACTACCACGGTTTCTGTAAAACGAAACCAACACAAGTCTTCCTAGCCTCCTAGGAAATCGACGGTGTTTCAGTCTCGCCGTGGCCAGACTTCCACTGAAATTTTCGCTCGTTCAGTTCCAGAAAATGTGACTGTTCCAGTGTATTTTGCAGTAAGCAAATAAATGGTGTATTTTCTGGTATTCCGGCCACAGCCGATGGTGTTATGAGTGTATTGAAAATGCCCACAACCCAGGGCTCATTTCTACACACAAACACAGCCCGCAAAAATGCAGGGCTCGCACAAACAAAATCGCCTCATGTCAATTGTGCACTAAATGTAGTGAATGTGCCTACGTCTCAGTGCCCACAAACACTACACACCACATGTCCCACGGGTTCTGTGAAAACGAAACCAACACGCATTCAGTCAGCTCAGGCCGACGGTGTTTTCAGTGCAGTAAATGTGCCCGCTGTCCTGCGCCCACATTCACTCACAGACATGTTAAGCCCCACGGGGCTCGCCCCGCTCTCTCTCCCTCAGCAAACTGCTATAAGGGTTTTGAGCGCGGCCAGGCTGTCCGCCGCGATCGGCGCGCCCCCCGCCTCACACACTGTAAACACAGTGTCTGCGTTACAGCACGCCGGAGCTCTCTTGCCGTCACTATGTCTCGGCCAGAGCCCAGATCTCATTCTACCCTTAGCTATTCACGCGAAAGTGTGGGCACAGCTTCCTGGGGTATCAGAATGGGTGCTGAACACTATAAAAAGAGGCTATTCGCTACAGTTCGCTCGACGTCCCCGCCGTTATACGGCGCGCGTCGAGACGACGGTGGAAAACGAAGTATCTCATCTACTTCGAGCCCAGATAGCGAAACTACTGAGCAAAGGTGCTATAGAACCTTTATCTCAAGCTCAGAGCAAAGGGGGCCTACACAGCAGATATTTTCTGGTACCGAAAAAAGATGGAGGTCTCAGACCCATTTTAGATCTGCGACAGCTGAACAGAGCACTTGTGAAGCGCCAGTTCAAAATGCTTACGACCAGGAAAATGAGGAAAAACCCCTGAGACTTCAGGGCATGCGAGTCCTGAACTACTTGGACGATTGGCTGATTCTAGCTCGATCACGATCGGAGCTCATAGAACACAGGGCCGCATTACTCGAGCACCTCGAGGAGCTGGGCCTCACAGTCAATTGGGCGAAGAGCTCACTGTCTCCCAGTCAGAAAATTTCCTTTCTGGGAACCGTGTTGGACTCGCTGTCCATGACAGCACGCCTGTCACCAGAGCGCGGGCTAAATATTCAGCGCGGCGCGAAATCCTTCCGCCACGGCGCAATAGTTCCGCTCAAAAGGTTTCAGAAAATGCTGGGGCTGATGGCCTCAGCAGCCTCTGTACTCCAGTTGGGCTTGCTCCGCATGCGCCCACTGCAGATGTGGCTGAAAGCGCGGGTTCCACCCAGGGCATGGGCAGCGGGTCTGTTTCGCCTCAGGGTCGACCTTCAGTGTGTTTCAGCTCTGGAACCCTGGAAAATAACCGACTGGTATCAGTCAGGTGTGAGTCTGGGGACCGCTTCGAGTGTGGAGGTGGTGTCTACGGACGCCTCCACCTCGGGGTGGGGAGCGCTGCTCGAGGGCAGACCGCTAGCTGGCCTGTGGTCAGAACGGGAAAAGCTCCTTCACATAAACTGCTTGGAGATGATAGCAGTCGACAAAGCGCTACGGCGTTTTTGTCCCCAGGTAACAGGCCACCACGTCTTGGTCCCGTCGGACAACATGTCAGTGGTGGCATACATAAATCGCCAGGGCGGCGTCAGGTCACGAAACCTTCACAGGCTGACGGAACGCCTCCTGGTCTGGGCTCAGCACAACCTGCTCTCACCCAGTGCTGCTCGTAGCTCCGCTCTGGACAAACCAGACGTGGTTCCCTGCCCTGATGCAGCTGACCAGCACTGCCCCATGGCCTGTACCATAGAGGAGAGACCTCCTCTCTCAGGCGGAAGGCTCGATTTGGCACCCTCGCCCGGAGTTGTGGTCCCTGCACGCATGGGCCATCAACGGGTACCCGCTAGCCTCCCAGAAGGAGTGTTAAACACGATCGCGCAGGCTAGAGCTCCGTCTACCAGGCGGCTCTACTCCTCGAAATGGTCTGTTTTCTCTGCATGGTGTCAAGCCCAGAGCTTTTCACCTGTCGAATGCGGGGTTTCGGAAGTGCTTTCCTTCCTTCAAGAGCTACTGGATAAGGGCAGGACCCCATCCACGCTCAAAGTATATGTGGCGGCCATAGCAACGTTTGCAAAACCGGTGTCTGGCCAGTCGCTGGGGAAAAACGACTTAGTCGTGCGTTTCCTTAGGGGAGCTCGGAGGCTGAACCCTCCCAGGCCCCCTTCAGTCCCGACGTGGGACCTTTCCACGGTCCTGGAGGCCATGAAAAGCGCCCCGTTCGAGCCAATCCAGCTGGTGGACATGAAACACCTGTCGTTCAAAACAGTGTTTCTCATGGCTCTCGCTTCAGTGAAGCGCATAGGGGACTTACAGGCGCTTTCACTAAGCGCGTCGTGTATGGAGTTTGGGCCTAATGACTCGAAGGTCATTCTCAAACCAAAGCACGGGTATGTCCCGAAATCCCTCAATACACCGTTCAGGGCCCAGGTAATTTCCCTGTCCGCCCTTCCGGTTCTCAGTGAGGAGGAGGATGCGAGTCTCCTTTGCCCCGTCAGGGCATTGAGAGCTTATGTGTCACGCTCGTCTGTTTTCAGACAGACGGAGCAGCTTTTTGTTTTGTTTGGCGGGCGTTCCAAGGGACTCGCCGCCTCAAAACAGAGCCTATCCAGATGGATAGTGGATGCCATTGCGCTCGCTTACTCTGCGAAGGGCCTACAGTGCCCCTTGGGTGTCAGGGCGCACTCCACGAGAGGCGTGGCCTCTTCGTGGGCGTGGTCGAGCGGGGTTTCCCTGCAAGATATCTGTACGGCCGCGGGCTGGGCCTCGCCGTCTACATTTATAAAATACTATAACCTGGAGGTACCCGCCTTACAAGCTAAGCTTTTGGCGGTCTAAAATTCAGTGCTATCTGCCCCGCTGTGCGGCCCAGATGCTGAGTTTACTGCAGCCCCATGAGTGTTGACACACGTATGGCCACCCAGATCAGGCTGAATGCTTTCACCCTGGCTGCGCGTTTTATTGTCATATAATAGCCCCGCTGGGTGTTTTTTTATAGGGAATGACGCTTCCAGCCTCTCTTCCTACACTCTATGTGAGTTTATGGTGATTATGCACTACATGAGCCCTGGGCTTCGGCCCCCGGGACTTTGGTGTTGGATCCCTGTACGCACGGCGTGTTGCATTGTGTTCCCCTAGCGTAAGCTATTACGCAGTACGAGAGATACTCTCGTAAGAGAACGTACTCGGTTACTAACGTAACCTCGGTTCTCTCTAGAGAGGGAACGAGTACTGCGTATCTTGCCGTGCTTGGAATACGCTCTGGTTCGCTTCAGTGATAAAAACCAGCTTGTATCAGCCTAACGAGCATATTTATAGGGTGAGACCACGCCCCTTCTGGCGGGACGTGACGATATGGGCGCGAATTGCCCCCATTGGTCATTACGTCACGCAGAGTCTCTCTCGATAGGCTGCTGCATTTGCTGCAGAGCAACCAATAGGCGCGCGAGCTGTTTCGCCTATGTCTGCTTGCTGCTGCAAAGCGTTTTACATTAATAAAAAATTAAGGATAAATTTTGGCTTCAATATCTCGCGGAAAAGAGTTTTTCCCCTAGCGTAAGCTATTACGCAGTACTCGTTCCCTCTCTAGAGAGAACTGAGGTTACGTTAGTAACCGAGTACGTTACAGTCGTAACCCGAGGACGTTCCCCCCCCAGGAATTATGTCATTAAGAATTAAACTTATGTCTTTTTGTCGGGTGCTGTTGCCATGGTGAATTGTAATTTCGGAGCTCCATTGATCATGGCTTTGGTCCATGCGCTTAACTCAGAGTTGATTGAACTAACTCAATTCAGCTGTTCTGAAACCAAAAACTCAGAGTTTCCCATCTCAGGGTAAGTCAACTCAGAGTTCAAGTTTTAAACAGAGTTGGTGGAACCTCCTTATTGAAAACTATTAACAATACACAACATCCACCAAATACATCTAACAATACATAACATCCACAATATCAAAGCTTAAAATATTCACATTTCCTACCCCTCATTTTAAAAGACTTGCATTTGGTACAAAAGCTTGTTTATATATTGCTTTCAAAAACATGATTCAATGAGTGTGCTGTGTCTATTGTTATAGTCAAAGCTTTTCTCTGAACAGCAATTTCATATAATTTATTGACTTTTGCTTGGATCCTATGATTTTACCTACTACTCTTGTAATTCTGTTTAATTTTACTTTATTCACAGATGTAACTAGTCCGAACCACACAAATGTTATACCCTAAAATACTCATTTGAACTAATATTAACTCTTTGCAGAACAACCGGACTTTCATGAGCAGTGATGTTTTATTGACAAGACTGTAGACAGGGCACAACAAGGAGAGTGAGACATGAAACAGTTCAAACAGTAGGGAAGGGCAGGGCACAACAAGGAGAGTGAGACATGAAACAGTTCAAACAGTAGGGAAGGGCAGACCACATGATGACTGGCAGGGAGGATGACCACTGAGACCAGTGGGGTGACAGCGGGCTTGAGAACTGCAGAGGAAGAGGCAGCACCAGGTGTGATGATGGTGAGGAAGACAAGCAGAAACACAAGGAACCAGAGGCTTGATGATCTCTTCGATGTTGCACCAGTCTTGCTGCCAGGCAGAGGCTCACAGAACCAGAGGCTTGACACTTGAGAATCAGACTTCTCCCCCAGTCTAGCTGCCAGGCAGTGTGGGTCAGTGGCCAGGAAAATTCAGGATGCAGAGCAGGGACAAACAAGACTCACAATGAACAAGACAAGATACAGCAAGATAACATAGCAAGACAAGAGAAGATTTTAAATTAAACAAAAGGCAAACTAAAACCTGATGTAACTAACTATGGTTAGATAAAATAAAATGAGAAAACTAGAAATAAATAACTGGAACTAGGAAACAAAAACAAAGTTGCAGGCAACTAGATACTGGAGATGAAAATCTTCAGTAGAAATTAAATCAAAATAGAAAAACAAAAGACATTGGACAAACTAACTTGAACAAGATTATAGAGGGAAAAACAAAACAAGGACACACTGTAACTAATTAAATACTCAACTAGAACAAAAGCAAAGATAAACTGCAGACGCTGGCAAGCGGACAGTGTAAGGGGTATACAGTCAAAGACCCAGAACTAGATATGAAGAATGAAGACCCGGAGTCAGAATTATAAAAAATTAAAGAAAAGTTTTACTGAAGATAGTTTGCATTTTCATCAGCAGAAGTCAGCTTCAAGACTCACACAGGAGTTCGTAGGCCGCCTTCCTTACAGTTACAAAGATCACAGCAGTTATACCATTTCCAAGGTCTAAGCTACGTCATTGCTTACAGGTTGAATGATTCTCATTGGCTAAGAAACATTAAAGCCTAAACAATTTAACACATGTGAGGAGATAGGGGTGCCTATCGCCATTAGTAAAGATAGTTGTCGTCCACTCATTGGATTTAGGCCTGTGGTGGCCTCGCAGGTTAGAGAAGGGCGCCGGGGTGTCTGGTCCGACCGTCCAGAACCTACATAGAATGTCATACACACACACACACAAATAACAGACACTAGCAAATAACAGCTCCCATCAAGGCTGAAGAGAGTCTGAGCTCCTTATTATCAGTTAAGTATACCAAAACATAATGCTAAAACATTCACTCGTTTGGGAGAAAAACAGATAACTGGCATTTACTCCCAAGGAAGGAAATATACTGGAAAGAATACATTTTAATACAACAATTCAAGTTTCATAGTAACGCTCAATATAGCTTGACCATATGTCCAGCGAAGAATCATATGTGCCCACGCTGCCTTTAGGACCCTCTAACCTTTCTACTGATCCCAGAGAAAGAGACAAACGGCCTTGTGGGTTCCGTGGCCTTCGTGTCCTGCGTGTACTAAGTGCAATCTCAAAGTAAGATTGGAATGCACCTAAAAGAAACTGGTTACTTGCATCCATGCATTTAAGAAAATATAATTTCACAGGCACAAGAATATAAAAATTATTATGTGATAATGAATATATTTGATTATTGATTTTTATAAAGGAAGTATATAACCATTCAAAATGATATATGATTATATATGTATTTGAAGAGGCAAGGGATTTTGACCAACCCTTCAGTCCCCCGTTTTAGACCAATGTGGGGTCCAATACCGCCACGTCTGGTCTAACCAGTGAGGTCACTATACGGAAGGGAGGAGTGGTGACGCATGCTCCCCTGACGGGTCACACTTGTCTCTTCACCTCGTCACGGACATGCTGGATACTAAAAATTCCAGTCCCCATTAAGAGGCTCTCCCACCTTCCACTCACAACAGGACATCAATGTCATTCTTCCTCAGTTTATCAGTCAGGTTAAAATTTTTATAAAACACATAACTGATTACGAAACAAGTACATATTTATTCTCTGGAAGCCAGGCTAAATAAGCAAGCACTATTGCTGTATTCCTAGCATGGGCTAGATCCACAGTCACTACTCAGATCCTAAATAAAGACATTGTCTATAATCATGAATACCAGAATATATGCACTAGTTTTTTTTTTTTTTATAAAATTATGATTTCCAAATCATTTTATTATAAACAAAGTTGGATGGTTAATCCATTATTTTCACTACCCCTTTTATAGACCCTTTAGGTTTAAAACACAATGGTTGTCTAACTAAAAATAAACAACAAACAATAAAATATTAATAATTAAGACCCATAATAATCGATGTAAGCACTTTAAGTCTTTACTGAAATCATCCTTCAGTTTACAGTCACATAGCATGTACCATTTTAATTGTATAACATCTTATACCCTTTTTTGTTTGTTTCAAAAATAGAAATAAAATAAAACAAATTCACATCATCATTTCAGTCATTATTTTACCACTAAAATATAGGATCGTTCCCCATTCTGCTTAATAAAGCTTTTGTTCATTCCTTATCCTTATATCACTTGAATCCCTGTCAATCATACAATGTCTAACCCTAACCTTTTTCATACCATTTAAACTTAATTTGACTTCCATAAATCCTATCAGAAATTGTATTTTCATTACATACATTTTCTTCTACTATATTTCTTCCATCTTGCCCTACATGCCAGTTCCTTCTGCATCCGAGTCTCTCACCACTGTCAGCCTAGTGACACTTAAAGTTCCCTCGTTAGGGGAATCATGGTATTTTATTAATTCTTCAATACTCTTGTTTTCTTATCATTAACTTCAACTTTATTTTTCATTATAACTACTTCTCACAGTATTTGTCTCAGTTCCACTTATCTTTACAGTTTTACAGAAACCAAAATATTATGTTACTCAGATCCCAGCCCACAGCCATATAGCTGCTTTCTCTTTTTACCTTTATTAAATTGTAGTTTTCTTAGACATCTAATGTCATACATACATTTAAGGGATTGAGAAATAAAACCTTTTCTTTTTAGAAGTTAGATTCACTCCTCCTTTATTCGCCCTCCGGCCTTTCAATAAAAATGAGGGAGCTCACTCTGGATAATTTGGATAGTGACTTAGCCAATGTGTCACTTTGTCTCTCTGCCGTCAAGTCTATATATATATATTTTTTTTTCCTACGTTTATCCTTATGATCCCACCTAGTTGTCTATTTAAATTTAGACCCTCAGTTGAACTTAGACAAGAGTTTTACCCCATAATGGACGGCAATCTTCTTTACAATTCCAATTTATATAAAATACTAATCCAGAGAGTAATTCAGTTCAATATCATAAATGACAAAAGCATTCATAATTACCAATAGCAGACAGAGCTGGAAAACCACTCCAATTAAAGCTCGTCCCATGTTCTGCATTGTCTTTTCATCAGATTGACTTAGAATTATCAACTTTTTTAAAGTTGGTCATTTCACTTAACCCATCTGTAATGATAAAACACTAATTCCAGAGGTTAATGACACAATATCCTCAAAATCAGGAAAAATAATAGTACCCCAAACTAATACATACAAGACATAAAGTGCTGTCACCATCATACGCACTCATACTAGACACACATATGTTAACTGTTCATTTTCAATGTTCACTTTTCTTTATATTATTGCTAAAAGATTTAAATTTTAAATAAGATTTTAAACTTCCCATTTTCCGGTAGCTTCTACCTAATTTTACATGGTCTCCCAACCAGTTTCAAAGCATGTCTTGTTCATTATTCATTAGAATTTAACAAGGTCAGCTGGGTTGTTTTGTTTCATTATCATTATTTTGCTTCAGCTTGCTCTAGCAGGCCAATAATGGAAAGACAGACACAGTTACCATCCCTTCCTCTGCTCAAGCAGTCTCTCTCACTATAAATAAATAATCTTTTTCAACAGCCTTCTAAGGCTGTAACTTAGACAAAATGTAATATTAAATTAATTACAATAACCTTTGACCATTCACCTTGTTATCCAGACTTTTCTCAAATCTACAAAAACTGTCTTCATCTTTAGCCACCACCATGTCTAACGACCTTCAGGAGTTAAAACTATGTCATAGACCTATTAGTTCAAAATCAACACTATGATTTTCCTTGCCCATAAGGCAAACCAGTACATAAAAAGTTTTGCTACTGTCTCCACAACAACTAATGGGAATCACTTCATGGCCTCAGCTGGCTCTTGAAAGCCCACTCCTGTTAGCCCTTTATCTATAATCTCCATCAGGGTGTTTTCCCCTGGCATATTTGCAGACGCTTGTCACAATAAAAAAAAACAAGCCATACAATGAATGCGGTTTCTGGTGATTGGTATTAGAGGAACACTCACGTTTCGGGGTCAGACTGTCTGTAACTCCTCACAGCGCATCCGCCCTAACGATAAAGGATGCTGCTGGCCTCACAGTCATCCGTTCCACTCTCATACCTTTCTCACATAAACACCTCCATCTTGAGATGCCCAGTGACTTTACGTGATCCACTCTGGCTTGGGTTGCCCCCTGTCTGGCCAATAGAAGGTCTTACCCGTCATTGAGTAGCCACTCGTGCCCACTGGTGACCGCTCTTTCCCATCACAGGCTGTTTGCTTCAACAGAACTCAGCTGTTTTCTAGAGCTTAGGAAAGGCACGTTCAAGAGTCACCAGAGCCATTCGGATTGCCTAATAGTGTTCACATATGGAGACAGGTCAGAACAACAGTATTTAATCACTTAAATCCATTAACTATCTTAAAAGCAGCAACCTAGCTACTTGGATTATACTCAGTGAATTTTAGATCACAACCGTACATTCAGTGTACTTTTCCGTCGGCCCCTCCCCCGTTTCATGGTGGGGACTAAGATCAGACAAAGAAGTTACGGGTCCTAAAATAACCTAATCAAAGATGTCACTACAAATAGCTTATTATCACTTATGACACCGACTCAGGTAACAGCTTTTAGCTGACATTGACTGAGAGAGAGACATTGAATGAGGGAGGGACTGGTACACTGCACTCTGAACGTCTAACTTATCTACCATCTTTTAACTCTATCCCAGCTTAAGGCATCTTTGCCAGATATTACATACGGTTTCAAATAAACATATTATTTATATTTGTCTTTTGCCCACACATCAGGAAATTTAGGCATTACAAATTTCCACTCAGATTGAGTCTGTTGCACTGGCAGTTTCAGCCACAGCACACATCAGATTCAGATAAGCAAACTGTTTCATTACAGCCAATAACAAACTTATCTTTTGAAAACTAAACATCAGCGTCTAGTTCTTTCATGGTCAACTTTTCAAGCTGTTTGTTTAATCAGCATTTAGCAACTGTTAATTCAGTACGGCTTCTGCTTATTTGTTTTACATAAAAATAATTATTCTAGTTCTCAATAACGTTTCACATTTCTCAATCTCAATTTTAATTGTCAAGTTCTCAACCATAGTTTAATATTTGACTTCAGTTTTCTCTTGGAGTTTATCAATCTCCAATTAGGATTCACACTAAGTTTGACGAGGCAAGCACTCTCTGCTTGTGATACTTTTGCAGTTATTGTAAATCATCTGTGAGATTAGTCTCTCTATATCATCTAAAATCTTTTTAAAAATTTTAATTGCAACACAATCATCCTTTTAGTTACTTTGATATATTCTGCAACTCACATTTGTTGGAGTCATTAATTTTACATCAACTTATAAAAATTACTATTATAGATCTTTTCTTCAAAAGGATTCACTTTAAGACTTCAATCTTTTGACCTTGTTTTATCTCTTGTTCTTTCTCAGACGACAACTTTAATATCGTCATTTAAACACTGATCTACTTTCAAACTCACATTATTACCAGAAATGTGTTGTCATTTTATCACATTTTTAAACACCTTCTCGGTGGGAATTTAGAGTTACGTATTAAATGGTCCTGATGACCACCATTAAAACACTCTCTGTCATCTGGTGAATTTGTTTCAGCCTCAACTACAGCATCACACCCTTGAAACAGTGTGTCCCATTCAGGAATGCAAACAGAGCTACTGATTAAGCAGTTCTCTGTATTCTTTTACAGTCCACCAGTGGCTGATTTAATCATAATAACCCAATCATAATCTTCATCATTATTATTGGCAGAACATAAATTTTCATAAGCTGCAAAATATTGTTTTCACAAAGTGTCTGTTTAACTTTAGTCGCTTGTCGAGGGAAATTATCCCTGACCCAGAATTTCTTTCACTTGCTTCTTGTAATCATCGTAAGCAATACGAGGCTAAACATTTTAATTTTTCAGTTTCTTTGTTTGTTTGTAGCCAGTCAAGTTTTTTTTTTAAATTTCCAATCAGAATCAAAATCCTGACTACCATTTACTTAATCATTTCTGCTAATTTCTTTGAAGTGAGGGCTTTAGAGCACAGCTGCTTACAGCGTTTGCTTTTCCTGACTCACTATTTGTTTCAGGACTCTTCAGGTTACTGATTAAGTTATTACATTTTTCTGCCATATCTTAATCATGGTTCATACTCACCTGAAGTTATTGCAGAAATGGAGGCGGCGATCTTTGAACAACACAGCTTGGCTTCTGCGTGATGAAACTGCAAAGTATACTCCAAAATCACAGTTACATATACTGGTCCATGCCAATTTGGGTCACAACTTTTTAAATTTTTCTCTCGGAATTGTTCCTGATGCATCCCTGGCAAACAACCCTATTATTGTTAGTATCCCTAACTGCCTGATTCACTTCACTAAGTTCGGGGATCCCCTATCTGAGATGGAAGAGATTGAGCAGGTTTACGGTGCCACTGGACCTCTAGCCCAGGGACGTGCTCTGCTGGGGTGGTGCTACACCAGTAATGCCCAGCGGGGCCCCCACAGAGCACGCTTCGCTTGCGCTGTCTGCTGCCGTTACCCTTAACGACGCTCTCAGCGACTTCTTATACTGTCAGCAGTATAATTAACTTACTCCTTCACTCGCCTCATCGGAGTGAAGCTTCACTCGCCTCATCGGAGTGAAGCTTCACTCGCCTCATCGGAGTGAAGCTCTCCCGCTCTCCTTCAAAATCTCTTCCAGTCAGACAGCCCTAACAATTAACAAAAGCTTACTACCTTGTTTGTTGATTTGCCAGGGGTGTCACCGAGAATAATTGCCCGCATCCTCCACCATAACTGTAAGGGGTATACAGTCAAAGACCCAGAACTAGATATGAAGAATGAAGACCCGGAGTCAGAATTATAAAAAATTAAAGAAAAGTTTTACTGAAGATAGTTTGCATTTTCATCAGCAGAAGTCAGCTTCAAGACTCACACAGGAGTTCGTAGGCCGCCTTCCTTACAGTTACAAAGATCACAGCAGTTATACCATTTCCAAGGTCTAAGCTACGTCATTGCTTACAGGTTGAATGATTCTCATTGGCTAAGAAACATTAAAGCCTAAACAATTTAACACATGTGAGGAGATAGGGGTGCCTATCGCCATTAGTAAAGATAGTTGTCGTCCACTCATTGGATTTAGGCCTGTGGTGGCCTCGCAGGTTAGAGAAGGGCGCCGGGGTGTCTGGTCCGACCGTCCAGAACCTACATAGAATGTCATACACACACACACACAAATAACAGACACTAGCAAATAACAGCTCCCATCAAGGCTGAAGAGAGTCTGAGCTCCTTATTATCAGTTAAGTATACCAAAACATAATGCTAAAACATTCACTCGTTTGGGAGAAAAACAGATAACTGGCATTTACTCCCAAGGAAGGAAATATACTGGAAAGAATACATTTTAATACAACAATTCAAGTTTCATAGTAACGCTCAATATAGCTTGACCATATGTCCAGCGAAGAATCATATGTGCCCACGCTGCCTTTAGGACCCTCTAACCTTTCTACTGATCCCAGAGAAAGAGACAAACGGCCTTGTGGGTTCCGTGGCCTTCGTGTCCTGCGTGTACTAAGTGCAATCTCAAAGTAAGATTGGAATGCACCTAAAAGAAACTGGTTACTTGCATCCATGCATTTAAGAAAATATAATTTCACAGGCACAAGAATATAAAAATTATTATGTGATAATGAATATATTTGATTATTGATTTTTATAAAGGAAGTATATAACCATTCAAAATGATATATGATTATATATGTATTTGAAGAGGCAAGGGATTTTGACCAACCCTTCAACAGGAACACACCATAGGACAAAAAATGAAGCAGCAAAAACATGAAGGAAAGGAGCACAATATAAAGGGAGCAGAGCACATGAGGAACAGGTGCACACAATCAAGCAAATGAGGACTAGAAAAGGGCTACGTTTACAAGTGGCTGGCTATTTTCATAAACGGACATTTCACTCTCTCCGTTTTCAAAAAGAACATCGTGCACACCTGTCAGTTCTCTTACGAGAGTATCTCTCGTACTGCGTAATAGCTTACGCTAGGGGAAAACCTCTTTTCCACGAGATATTGAAGCCAAAAATTATCCTTAATTTTTTATTAATGTAAAACGCTTTGCAGCAGCAAGCAGACACAGGCGAAACAGCTCGCGCGCCTATTGGCTGCTCTTGCGGTAAATGCAGCAGCCTATCGAGAGAGACTCTGCGTGACGTAATGACCAATGGGGGCAACTCGCGCCCATATCGTCACGTCCCGCCAGAAAGGGCGTGGTCTCACTCTATAAATATGCTCGTTAGGCTGGTACAAGCTGATGTTCATCTCTTCAGCGAAGCACACGCATCGCTGGATCCGGAGTGAGAAGCCGCGCCGGCGAAGCAAGCTTTTCAGCGGGACGAGCTCTGGAGTCGCTGGCCTCGCCGCCTTCAACTGCCGTACCTGCTGCGCTTTCCGGCGTTCTATATCCTTTTATATCACTTTGTATCCTTACTCTGCTGAGAGTGTTTGCTCGCTTACTTGACGCGACTTACACTTCTCATCACAAAAGAGCTGCATCTTTTTAAAGATGCCATCCTGTGGCTCGTGCCGCGCCCCACTCAGCGACAGGGACCGTCACGTCATCTGTGTGTCCTGCCTGGGTGAGGATCACGCGGCCATCGCGCTCGCTGACGGCGGATGCCCTCATTGCGAGCTTTTGCCTATGGTGACTCTGAGGACTCGCCTGGCATCATTCTCCGAGCCTTCACCACAGCCCGCCGTGGTGCCGCGCCGCAAGAAGCGCCGCGCCCAGCGCGCTCCCGAGCTCTCTCCAGCCCGCCAAAGCTCGCCAGTTCGCCCGCCAGCTTCGCTCGAGTCGCTCACTGACGGACAACGGCCGCCGCCTGCCGCCGCGTCCGTCCACGAGTTCGATGAACCCACCGAGGCGTGTTCTCTTCTGGCATCTGATAGCGAGGATTGGGCGAGCTCCGTGGACCTCCCCTCCACTAGCGTTTCCTGCCAAACCACTGGTAAGAGAGCCGGCATTGAGACTGAGCTGATGCGTCTGCTCTCTCAGGCCGTGGAAAGCATCGGCCTCGACTGGGAGGCGCCCGCGCAACCGCCGCGCAACAGACTGGACGGACGCTTTCTCGGAAATGACGAGGCTCCGTCAAAGTCAAGGCCCGCGCTCTTCCTCCCGGAACTACACGAGGAAGTGACTAAGTCGTGGAACGCCCCCTTCTCCGCCAGGCTGCGTACCTCTGCCTCTGCTGCATTCTCCTCGGTGGATGGCGCGAAGGACAGAGGGTACCTCTCCGTTCCCCCTGTGGAACCAGCTGTAGCGTCTCATCTCTGCCCGCCCTCCGCTGGATGGCGCGCTCACACGACGCTACCATCTAAAGCCTGCCGAGTGACGTCAGCCATGCACGGACGCGCTTACACCGCCGCCGGGCAAGCAGTTTCAGCGATGCACACTATGGCTATCCTGCAGATCTTCCAGGCCGACCTTCTCCTTAAACTGGACGAGGAAGGACCCAAAGCGATCTGCGTGGCGGACCTGAGAAGCGCTACAGACCTCGCTCTTCGCGCTGCTAAAGCCGCTGCACAGGCCATAGGACGGAATATGGCCTCTCTCACCGTGGCTGAGAGACACTTATGGCTGACGCTGTCCGAGATGACGGAAGCCGAGCGCTCTGTGTTCCTCAACGCGCCCATTTCACCAGCGGGCCTCTTCGGATCTGCCGTCAAAGATTTCGCGGACAGATTCCTGGAGGTGCAGAAGACTTCGCAGGCTATGAAGCACTTCCTTCCGAAGCGCTCGAGCTCCACTGCAGGCCGCTCAAAACAGCCGTCTGCTCGCAGCTCTCAGCCGCAACCTGCACCGCCCGCCACCGCCGCTTCACAGCGCCGCCACGCCCGAGACCAAAGACCGCGCTCTCGCTCTGCTGGACGCCGCCCCCCTCAGCGCGGGCCCCGGCCGAGGATTGAGATCAAGCCCGAGGCCTCAAAGTCTTCCTAGCCATTCTAGGAAAGCGACGGTGTTCAGATCCCGCTGCGGCCGGATTTCCACCAAAACTTCTCGCTCGGTCAGTTCCAAGCATCGCGACTGTCCCAGTGTATTTCGCAGTGAGCCAGCCGGTGTCTCAGCCCGTTTGCCTGCGCACAAAAGCCGTTTTTACGGCTACCCAGATAAATCCAATAAAGAGTGCATTTTCTGGTGTTCCGGCCACGGCCGATGGTGTTATGAGTGTTGTAAGAATGCCCACGCCCCAGTGCCCATTCCCACACCCAGACACAGCCCGCCACGGTGCAGGGCTAGCACAAATAAAATCGACTCAGGTCGATTGTGCAAACAATGTAGTGAACGCGCCCATGCCACAATGCCCGCTTACACTGCATGCTGCGTGTCCCTTGGTTTCTGTAAAAACGAAACCAACACACATTCAGTCGGCTCTGACCAACAATGTTTTCAGTGTAGTAAATGTGCCCGCAGTCCCGCGCCCACATTTTCTCACAGACACGCAGAATCCTACGGGATCTGCCCCGCTCACTTTTTCTGCACAATCTGCCATAGAAAAGCTGAGCGCGCCCAGGCTGCCCGCTGTGATCAGCGCGCCCCCCGCCTCGAACGCTGTAAACACGGTGTTGTGTTCCCAGTATACCAGGGCTCTCGAGCTGCCGTTTTGCCGCGGCCAGAGCCCGGATTTCATTCTGCCTCTAGCTATTCACGCAGATGCGTGGTCAAAGCTTCCCGGGGTATCAGAATGGGTGCTGAACACTATAAAGAGAGGCTATTCGCTACAATTCGCTCGACGCCCTCGCCGTTATACGGCGCGTGTCGAAACTACGGTGAAAAACGAAGTGTCTCATCTACTTCATGCCGAGATAGCGAAACTACTGAGCAAAGGGGGTATAGAACCTTTATCTCAGGCTCAGAGCGAAGGGGGCCTATACAGCAGATATTTTCTGGTACCGAAAAAGGATGGGGGTCTCAGACCTATTTTAGATCTGCGACAGCTGAACAGAGCGCTTGTGAAACGCCAGTTCAGAATGCTTACGACCAGGAAAATCCTCACGCAAGTGCGCCACGGGGACTGGTTTATGTCAATAGATCTGAAAGACGCCTATTTCCAAATACAAATAGCGTCCCATCACAGGCGATTCTTGAGATTCGCTTTCGAGGGCCAGGCATATCAATACACAGTCCTGCCGTTCGGCCTGTCCCTAGCACCTCGTACATTCACGAAGTGCATGGACGCGGTGCTCGCACCCCTGAGACTTCAGGGCATGCGAGTCCTGAACTACTTGGACGATTGGCTGATTCTAGCTCGATCACGATCGGAGCTCATAGAACACAGGGCCGCATTACTCGAGCACCTCGAGGAGCTGGGTCTCACAGTCAATTGGGCGAAGAGCTCACTGTCTCCCAGTCAGAAAATTTCCTTTCTGGGAACAGTGTTAGACTCGCTATCCATGACGGCACGCCTGTCACCAGAGCGCGGACTAAATATTCAGCACGTCGCGAAATCCTTCTGCCACGGCTCGATAGTTCCGCTCAAAAGGTTTCAGAAAATGCTGGGGCGGATGGCCTCAGCAGCCTCTGTACTCCAGTTGGGCTTGCTTCGCATGCGCCCACTGCAGATGTGGCTGAAAGCGCGGGTTCCACCCAGGGCATGGACAGCGGGTCTGTTTCGCCTCAGGGTCGACCTACAGTGTTTTCCAGCTCTGGAACCTTGGAAAATAACCGACTGGTATCAGTCAGGTGTGAGTCTGGGGACCGCTTCGAGTGTGAAGGTGGTGTCTACGGACGCCTCCACCTCGGGGTGGGGAGCGCTGCTCGAGGGCAGACCGCTAGCTGGCCTGTGGTCAGAACGGGAAAAGCTCCTTCACATAAACTGCTTGGAGATGATAGCAGTCGACAAAGCGCTACGGCGTTTTTGTCCCCAGGTAACAGGCCACCACGTCTTGGTCCGGTCGGACAACATGTCAGTGGTGGCATACATAAATCGCCAGGGCGGCGTCAGGTCACGAAACCTTCACAGGCTGACGGAACGCCTCCTGGTCTGGGCTCAGCACAACCTGCTCTCACTGAGAGCAGCGCACATGCCTGGTCACCTGAATGTGGGACCAGACAGACTGTCCAGGAACAATGTTCCAGCAGGGGAGTGGTCGCTGCACCCGCAGACGGTCCAGCTGCTGTGGAAAACATTCGGCAGAGCACAGGTGGACCTATTCACGTCCCACGAAAACGCTCATTGCCCGAAGTTTTTCTCGAAAAGCAAGGACACGCTGGCTCATGTTTGGCCCCACTGCCCCCTATATGCTTTTCCTCCTGTCTCACTCCTGCCTCAGGTGTTGGAACGAATCAGGGAAAACGGATGCCCAGTGCTGCTCGTAGCTCCGCTCTGGACAAACCAGACGTGGTTCCCTGCCCTGATGCAGCTGACCAGCACTGCCCCATGGCCTGTACCATTTAGGAGAGACCTCCTCTCTCAGGCGGAGGGCTCGATTTGGCACCCTCGCCCGGAGCTGTGGTCCCTGCACGCATGGGCCATCAACGGGTACCCGCTAGCCTCCCAGAAGGAGTGTTAAACACTATCGCGCAGGCTAGAGCTCCGTCTACCAGGCGGCTCTACTCCTCGAAATGGTCTGTTTTCTCTGCATGGTGTCAAGCCCAGAGCTTTTCACCTGTGGAATGCGGGGTTTCGGAAGTGCTTTCCTTCCTTCAACAGCTACTGGATAAGGGCAGGACCCCATCCACGCTCAAAGTATATGTGGCGGCCATAGCAACGTTTGCAAAACCGGTGTCTGGCCAGTCGCTGGGGAAAAACGACTTAGTCGTGCGTTTCCTTGGGGGAGCTCGGAGGCTAAACCCTCCCAGGCCCCCTTCAGTCCCGACGTGGGACCTTTCCACGGTCCTGGAGGCCATGAAAGGCGCCCCGTTCGAGCCAATCCAGCTGGTGGACATGAAACACCTGTCGTTCAAAACAGTGTTTCTCATGGCTCTCGCTTCAGTGGAGCGCATAGGGGACTTGCAGGCGCTTTCAGTAAGCGCGTCATGTATGGAGTTTGGGCCTAATGACTCGAAGGTCATTCTCAAACCTAAGCACGGGTATGTGCCGAAATCCCTCAATACACCATTTAGGGCCCAGGTAATTTCCCTGTCCGCCCTTCCGGTTCTCAATGAGGAGGAGGACGCGAGTCTCCTTTGCCCCGTCAGGGCATTAAGAGCTTATGTGTCGCGCTCGTCTGTTTTCAGACAGTCTGAGCAGCTTTTCGTTTTGTTTGGCGGGCGCTCCAAGGGACTTGCCGCCTCAAAACAGAGCCTATCCAGATGGATAGTGGATGCCATTGCGCTCGCTTACACTGCAAAGGGCCTGCAGTGCCCCTTGGGTGTCAGAGCGCACTCCACGAGAGGCGTGGCCTCTTCGTGGGCATGGTCTAGCGGGGTTTCCCTGCAAGATATCTGTACGGCCGCGGGCTGGGCCTCGCCGTCTACATTTATAAAATACTATAACCTGGAGGTACCCGCCTTACAAGCTAAGCTTTTGGCGGTCTAAAATTCAGTGCTATCTGCCCCGCTGTGCGGCCCAGATGCTGTGCAGCCCCATGAGTGTTGACACACGTATGGCCACCCAGATCAGGCTGAAAGCTTTCACCCTGGCTGCGCGTTTTATTGTCATATGATAGCCCCGCTGGGTGCTATTTTATAAGGAATGACGCTTCCAGCCTCTCTTCCTCCACTCTATGTGAGTTTATGGTGATTATGCACTATATGAGCCCTGGGCTTCGGCCCCTGGGACTTTGGTGTTGGATCCCTGTACGCACGGCGTGTTGCATTGTGTTCCCCTAGCGTAAGCTATTACGCAGTACGAGAGATACTCTCGTAAGAGAACGTACTCGGTTACTAACGTAACCTCGGTTCTCTCTAGAGAGGGAACGAGTACTGCGTATCTTGCCGTGCTTGGAATACGCTCTGGTTCGCTTCGGCGATGAAAACCAGCTTGTACCAGCCTAACGAGCATATTTATAGAGTGAGACCACGCCCTTTCTGGCGGGACGTGACGATATGGGCGCGAGTTGCCCCCATTGGTCATTACGTCACGCAGAGTCTCTCTCGATAGGCTGCTGCATTTGCCGCAAGAGCAGCCAATAGGCGCGCGAGCTGTTTCGCCTGTGTCTGCTTGCTGCTGCAAAGCGTTTTACATTAATAAAAAATAAGGATATTTTTTGGCTTCAATATCTCGTGGAAAAGAGGTTTTCCCCTAGCGTAAGCTATTACGCAGTACTCGTTCCCTCTCTAGAGAGAACCGAGGTTACGTTAGTAACCGAGTACGTTTTCAGAAAAGTGTTTGTTTACACAAACACGTGTATATATGCCGTAAAGAGCATGCCAGATCTGTAGGTGGCAGTGTAACGAGAAGCTCAACCCCACGTTAGCCAATCAGAATCCCGAAAATAGCAACAACAGCTGACCTCCGAGCACTCATTCGTCTCTGCTCCTCGACATAATAGAGCAGCTGTATTTGCAAATGCAAACAGACAAAAATGGTTTGCACCAACATAAATGCGACTGCTACTCTGAATGCATTCATGATCACCATAGCCAAATTAAAATGTAAACATAGGTCGCACTTTTGACGCAGGTGCAAGTTCTGTCGCATACTGTGACGTCGGCTGTCTAAAACTCGTTTTTTGTCAGTTTACATGCAAACATGCAAACGAAGCTTTCCAAAATCTCCACTCTGGCCGGAGTTTTTAGAAAGAATCGTTTTCAGAGGCGAATTCTCCGCTTGCGTGTAAACGAAGGGCACAAACGAAGGGAAATGTCTCAGTTTTTCAAAATAACCACGTACGTGTAAACGGGGCAATAGACTAAACAAGGGAGCTTGGTAATGGAAAACAAGAAGGTGGGATGAAAGGAGCACATGGCCAACACAAACAAAGAGCCATGTTTTCAGGCAGAAGACAAACAAGGAAACATTAAACAGTGACAAAACAGACTAGACTTCTTTTTTTTAAAAGGTTTCTACATACACCTGAAGAGGTTTCATAAAATAAGCTCACATCAACAAAAAAAAAAAAAAAAAGCTATAATTTATTAACCCTCTGGGGACCAGAAACGCGCCCGCGCGTTTTGCTCGTTTTTTTTTTTAGCAATGCAAAATAAACAAACTGCTCTGTTAATTTTGATCTTTCATGTTCGTGTTATACATCAATCGATCCTGTTCAGTTTCTATTTTTTTCTGTATACTCACAATAAAAATAAAGTGTTTTGCTTTTTGCCAAATAATGAAAAATGAACATGATGCGAGTTCTTCACTCTCTCTGTCAGCGAACTCCAATTTGAAACGCGTTCGGAAATGATCTGTAACTTCACGAAAATTCAGTCAAACAGGCAAACATACCCACGGGCATAAAGCTAGAGATCACATCTTTTAAATGAAGTCATTTATATTAAAAACAAATATTCTCAGCTTCTGTAATCTGTATGAAAATAGGCCGATTCCAGTCGAGCTCATTACGAGCTCATTCACTTTAATTCGTTCACGCCTACTCCCGGAGCGCGCTATTCACAAGAAAATGTTATAAGCCATCTATGGAAAACAGGTAAACGCCCCCAAGCAAATGCATTAAAGGCTTCAAGTTTCATCATTCAGTTCACCTGCGCGTTAGGAAGATGGCACGATACACCGGTGTAGAAGCTCTTCAGCTCGTCCTGGATACTAGCGACGAAAAATCCACATTTTCATCAGAAGAAGAGCGCGACTCTGATGACGACCGTTTGATCGAGCCGTGGATAGAATTTCGTATGAGTAAGTATTTAGTCTTACTTCCATTAGTTGACAAGCTATTCAATATAAACATGTAGCTTACATATTATACTGGGTGGACTATTTTCCACTTGCCATCCAGAGTATTGACATTTGATATCAACACGATCTAATGAAAGTGCATATCTATACCATGAATTTAATATCTCGTGTTAAAGAGAAAACGTTTTTTTTTTTTTTTTTTTTTTTAGTGCATGCTACGCACTGTAAACCCCAGTTAGGAAATTTGTATGTGTAAATGATATGTTTAGATCATTGTGTATGAAAGCTAGAATGTAGAAGTTATTTTAGAAAATAGGCCTACTAGATGTTTAGATTATATTTTGACTAGTTTAAATGCTGCCTCATTATTATCATTGACGATGCATGCTCGCAAATTAATGCTCCCAGTTAATGACTTGCGCAAATGTGTTTTGTTTGCGGTGTGCCTCTCCGGCAATGGCCCATTGACACGCATATTTATTGCACTCGCCTAAAATTATTTACATCAGTTATTCATTATAGACTAATGCTGCTATGGTTATATTTATGTAATAATATTCCTCAATTTAAAAAAAAAAAAGGAATGTAGTTCCATCACTACCTCCGCCTGCAACTCGGAGTGCGCTTAGCAACACAGTCAGAAATCAGAAAGAAAGTACATATTTACCTACAATTTTACAGATGTTAGTTCAATTTTGTTTATACTTAGTGTTAATACAATATGAGCCTGTATGACTTCACAATTGCTTTGTTTATAGCCGACTGATTATTTATTTATTTTACTCACATTTGATTTGCTTAGAGCAAATTTAGAACATTTAGTTTCTCCACATAGAAGAATTACAATAAAACAGATTGAAAAACCTTTGAATCTCCTCTCATTCTTTGTTCAGGCTGCCTCACTTGATGGGCCATTAGCCATTGGGAGAGTGTCTGTCACACCCCTGGTCTGAATCTCATTAATATTGATAGGCCATTACCACCCCCTCGCATAAACCTCTTCTGACCAAAAAACTGTCATACAAAGTATGAATTCATGTTTTGCTTTATGTGAACAATTAGGCAGGATGGTTTTCACATCATTTTGAAGCCAGAACTCGAAGCGACAACATCCAATAGTCAAAAGTCTTGTGGACACATATTTAGTATGTGTTTTGTGGTCTTATTTCAGCAACTTTCATTTTAATTTTTTCCAATAACCACGCATAAACATTATTCTCTTAAAAATACAAACATGTACATACATGTTGCTCATATATTATGGTAGCCCCGTATGCGCTACATAGAGTGAATTTACACCTTTGCCATTAACATGTTTATAAATAACTGAAAAAAGCACAAATGTTAGTGCTTGTCAAAACATCCCAAGGGCCCCAAAAACACCCTGGTCCCCTAAGGGTTAATAACAAATAATAACTCCTCTGTGAGGCAATATAGTTTTTCATTAACATTTAGCAGAATTGTTGGCAAGCAACACACGGATGCCATACTTATGTGATTAGTTCACAGGCGTGCGTTAACAGCCTTATTGGTTATATGCAAGTATTTGTGTGTAACAATTACACATACCGAAACACCCTTTTTGGTAACTCTTTAGATTACAGCCCGGAAAGTACTGTGTAAGTGAAACAAATTTACAGCGTAAATTTCGATAATTATAGTGTACCTATAAATTATGTACGTGTAGGTATAAGGGAACAATATGCAACGTTTGGGGGTAAAAAGGGGTAACAACCAGGAGATGAAATGGGTCCAGGTAAGGGGGCGGTTTTCTCTCTCTCTCTTCGGTCTGAGGTGCGAGGGGCGGAGGCTTCGGCATAGCGGCTTGTCCTCTAGGCCAGTGATTCTCAACCGGTGGGCCGTGTAGGCAGTGGTAGACTAACCCCAAATTAATTTTTATTTATTTTTTAATTGACTAATCTTATTATTTTCTAATTATCTGATTGTTCTTATTAATATATATGTAGCCCAGGTATGAATCTGTTAGAGGTTTCAGATTTAAATAGTTTTTTAAAGTTGTATACAAAAAATGTATAAAGTTAGGTTAAAATGTACTGTGGAAAAATGTGTTTAGAGATAACCTAAACTGTTAGGGCCTGTTATTTTTCTTTCTTTATAATGTGATTGGGTACTTTGTGAAGAATAACCTATCAGGTATGAGGATATGAAGGGGGGGCGGGACGAGAAACTGAGTTACTGCTGGCTAAGCGTGTGTCTTTGGCCTCTACAACCCAAGTAGCGGAACAGGCCTGCAACAGAAACTAAGGGGTATTTAAAGTATTATTTGAAGGCTTAGGAGGTTATTCTATTAGTTTGAAAACGTTTCTTTGTTTTTTGTTTTTATTGATTGTTGATTTACATGTGAAGGCCATTTGAAAGAGAAAAGTATAACCCAGTTCCAAATATATATATATATTTGTTTGCAAAGTATGGCCAGATAATTTAACCCCTTACTACTCGCCCCACGTTTTGGCAATCGAGTGCAAAATGACATACCCATAATAAAATGGTTGTTGCTAACTAGTCCTTCTGGCTACACACAAAACCAAGGTATCATTTAAAAGCTGACACTTGACAGTTTACTATGAAAGACTTAAAATTGCTCT
The DNA here is from genome assembly GCF_029890125.1 of Rhinichthys klamathensis goyatoka. Taxonomy (NCBI): domain Eukaryota; kingdom Metazoa; phylum Chordata; class Actinopteri; order Cypriniformes; family Leuciscidae; genus Rhinichthys; species Rhinichthys klamathensis. The sequence goes on from NW_026606641.1 coordinate 2,173,111, forward strand.
GAGCAATTACTAATAGAGAGATAAATAAGCTCAAAAACAATGGACGAGAATTTGTTTTTGTATAATAAATATTTATGAAAAAGAAAAATGCTTAAGGCAAAAATATACGGGCCTGGAAACACAAGCAAACTAAAGCCATAGGTCTTAACAATGTATGTTTCAAATTTGAAGTTTATACAAGCAAAAATGATTTTTTTACAAGCATTTATTTCAGCGCATGTCAGGGCACCTACCCAAAAAGGCCACTTGGAGACTCCAAAGGGACACTTGGTAACCAACTTTTACCATGAGCTATAACAAGTTTTTTTTTATCATTTCAATATATTTTCTTATTACAATACGACAAAGCACAACTTATATACTTTCTCTGGTGTATTGTTTACATCCTAAATGTTTATAAAAATGCAGTTATGTGCATTTTTGGAAAAGGCTCCAAAAGGACCCTAAAGTGACATTTGGCAACTTGCTTATAAAAAGTATATATAACAAAGTATTTTATTTGTTCACTACCATCCATTTAATGGTTAAGAATGACACATTATTTAGCAAATAAAACTTTTTTTATTTATACATCTGTATATAGTTACAAACAACTGTTTCTTAGTTCAGTGCAATCAACAGTGATACACATTTCTCAAAAGCCCCCCCAACTTTTTTTTGAATAAATAAATAAAACAAATGTACTATTTACAAAGTATTGCACAGTTTGGCAGTGCTGTTCTGTTGATGGTTTGTCAATTAGCTGGTAGTTCGTTCACCTGGTACATATACTCTCACAATCCCTATTGCAAATTAGCCATTCTGCACTGGACTAAAAAGTCACAGGAGGTTGTCATTCACACTAGAAGTGTCCAGCACACATAGAGGAGAGTTTTACCACAGGTAAGGACGGTTTGTCAAGCCCACTCGTCCACCCGGTACATATACTCTCACAGTCCCTATTGCAAAAGTGCTATCATTCTTTGGACTAAATATGAAGTCACACTAGGAGGTTGTTCTGTGCATGATAATCCATAAAGCAGTTCCTTTTAGGGAGGTAGCAGAAAGCTACATCACAGTTGTGACACTTCACAGGAGAATTCCAGTGGCACACCTTACATTTGCGTCTACCTGCCCTGCTGTCGTTGGTGATGTGCACAGGACTGTGACACCCACAAAAAGTATGAGAAGGAGGGTCAAAAACCTTGCTTTTGGTGGGATGTCCAGTCAGCTCTCGTCTCTTTCTTCCGTTCTTTCCTCTTGAACTTCTGGAGGCAGCTGAAGATGTTGCAGCCACACACGGACGCTTTCATGTTGTCCAGAGGCCTCAGGTACCCTCGCATCATCTGAAGTTTCGTCACTGTTGAATTACACAAAAAGGATTAGAAATACACCTAACATAACTGATTATCTTACACATAAATGAATATTATTGCCTTTTCAAATCTGAAATTCAAACAATCATTCACATACAGCAATCTACCTCTACACCCACTCTATTGTTGCCCTGATTGCACATTTACACTACCAGCTTACAGATTTTATATTCAAAAATAATTCACATACAGCAATTCTCCTCCATACCCACTCTATTGTTGCCCTGATTGCACATTTACACTACCAGCTAACAGATTTTTTTTATTCAAAAGATCATTCGCTTACAGCAATTCTCCTCCATACCCACTCTATTGTTGCCCTGATTGCACATTTACACTAGCCTGACTACGTCAGACTTCCTACTTCCGCTAATTTCATTTCGCTCCTGTACTCAGTCTGAGATAGCAGCCTATCTTTCTGTTTTCCACCGGCCTGAAAACAGCCTGGCCAATCAACGAACAGAGGGCGGGCTGAAAGCCGTGACGTTGTCGGTAAGCGCCGTGTTTAAGATTAGGTCAGGGAAATCGAAAACGACCGCTGATATGGAGACGCGGATGCAATTCGCTCTGTTGTGGAGAATATTCCCGGCATTAGCAAACTGAAGCCCGAACACGAAGAGTGTGTATTAAACATTTTGAATGGAGGTGATGTTGTGGCCCTACTCCCTTTGGGAAAAGTTTAATTTATCAACTATTACCGATCGTCAGCGAGAAACTGGGGAGCCTTTTGACAGGTCAGTGTCTCTTTTCTTTTCCAGGTCTTAAATACCGTAAAACTTCAAATAATAGCCCGGGCTTTTATTTGCCCAAATCGTCGAACTGCACCGGCTTGTACTTGAGATAGGCGTCTAACTTATATGAGACAGGCCTTTATAGTTGAGATGTTGTTCATTGAGATGTTGTTCCTAGAGTCTATAATCTCTAAAAATCTCCAAATGCTCCACGTGAAACCGCGGTCTTCCGACCTCTTACTATCTTGTCGATTGATTTTTATGAATATGCGCGAGGGAGAGAGAGCAAGACAGCGCTCGTGTTGTTTGTAGACGTGGGAGTGCGCGCGCGCGACCGGGGCTCTCTCTCTCTCTCTCTCTCTCTGCTCGTTTGTGCCTTGTCAAGCGCAGCAGTCATTCTATTACATCACTCACAGATCAAAAAAGTCGTTTACAGCCATGTTCACTCGGGTATTTCGCTCGCATCATCAAGTGTTTACAGTGGAAGTTCGATCATAGATTTGAGTTCGATGCATGATGTCTGTGGTTCGATGGCTGTGTCGGCGCATAACATACGTCATAAACAAACTTATCTGATTGGCTTACGGGTAACCAATGATTTTAAACTTCAGTACGCGCCCCCCTAGCTAGAGAGAAAACACTTCTCTATTATGCTATCCCAGACTCTGTGTACGAAGCAAAGTGAAGTAGCAGAGTCTGGTATTACCAGGCTACATTTACACTACCAGCTTACAGATTTTATATTCAAAAATAATTCACATACAGCAATTCTCCTCCATACCCACTTTATTGTTGCCCTGATTGCACATTTACACTACCAGCTTACAGATTTTATATTCAAAAATAATTCACATACAGCAATTCTCCTCCATACTATTGTTGCTCTGATTGCACATTTACACTACCAGCTAATAATGCAGACTGTAATCAGACAATAATAATGCCCTCAAATGCTATTTTTTAAATCTCACTAAACATTACTTTACTTGCTTCACGTTATTTGCTTACCACAAAGTGCTGGGCTGTCTCTTTCTTCCGTTCTTTCCTCTTGAACATCTGGATGCAGCTGAAGATGCTGCAGCCACACACGGACGCTTGTTGTCCAGAGGCCTCTGGTACCCTCGCATCATCTGAAGTTTCGTCACTGTTGAATTACACAAAAAGGATTAGAAATACACCTAACACAACTGATTACCTTACACACATATAATTAAATTTTCTTCTCTGAAAAGTTTGGTTTTGTAAACTTCGTCTTGCGTTCTAACTTACACACAAAACAATAGCCTATAGCTAACATTACATAGAGTAATATGTTCAATGTTGTATAGGGTTTCTTCTAATTTAGCGCTTGAATCACAACGAATTTTCACTGTTTTCAATGTACTTATAAGCCGCAATAGTGCAGAAAATCAAAACGAAAAAGCAATATTATACAAACTCACTAAAATGATTAGACACTTACCGATCTGAAACTGATCGAGACCTTCCAAAAACATATCCTCTTCTTCAAAGTCGACGCCGGATAACGTTACAGCACTCTCTTCTGAATATTCCACGCTTTCTTCATCACTGCTTCGCAGAAATTCCTCCAATGCAGCAGCAGGACAAAATAACTTCTTTCCCCGCCGTGAACGCATTGCAGCAGGCTAATATACACAGAGCGAGTGCTACTGTGCTAGCGCGAGCAGGTGACCTCTGTGCGTCATGACTGTCACGTGTGCGTAAATTTCCAGAGAAGCAAATGGTTGCGCTCACAAAAGGCTTGTTCGACTTCATGCAGCTCTGCGCAGACCGATCGGCGGCAGACTTGAAGCAGTGCATGCCGGTTAGAAATGTTGTCCGACTTGATACAGCGCCGACGCCACGTGACTGTGACGTATGCCATCAAAGTACCGCGAGAGCGATTCGAGAGTAGCCGGAGAACTCAGCCAGCGCAGCTTCTGAAGAGCGGCTGCTCTGGGCTGCACGAGCTGTGATGACGACACAGCTGTTCCACGATTGGCCGGATTCACCGCATGACAACGATCACGTGCGTTTCGTGTTTATTCTCACACCTTTAGTTCCACTAAAGCTCACAAATCAGTTTTTTAATAACAGTAAACACTCTTTTCATGTAGTCGCGATTTATTGTGTTATGTTTATCAAAATAAAACTGATTAAAAAACGTTGATTCCACTTCATTGATAGTAGGCCTAGCTGTAGGCTTATGTTGAACTTTATTCTTGTTCAAACAAACGCTGTATGAAGCAGTAGGCTACATAAAGTATTGAATGAAAATGTCTCTGAAACATCTGTGTATTTGGCAAATATTGCATTTATTTCACTTCAGCTGTGCTAAAGTATACAAACACCACGTGAGCGGTCACTACGGGAACCAGAAAGTGTCCGACTTCACGTCTCCGTTTGCAGCTCCTCCCCGCCTGCACGCGGCTACTCTCGCCGATCGCTTACATCCAGCCGCAGCCGATGTCGAACACACCTAAAGGAACACTGTTATAAACGCGAGATTATGCAAATCAGCACATGTGCGTATTCGTCATGGCATAGGCTTTCACTTTGGATGACAACACAACAGTTTCCATTGCTATTGGTTTATTTTTTACCACACATATTTGCATTATGCATGATCATACGTCACCAAAAGCGTCTGACATCCTTCACTTCTTTCTAAAATTACATGGCCAGTTTTCATCGGACATCTTCTGGGCCGATCTCATTCATTTCCAGACACTCTACTAAAAACACTGATATGTTATGTTTCATTGAATAATGCGCTAGATGTGGATAGTTCGTCGAATAAACGGGACAACGCCCTCGTGATTAGCAAATTTCAGGATGTAAACAATAGAAGTTATATGGATATTTTTAACAGTTTGCATATTTTTGGACAAATCGTTACCATGGACATCATATACTGGACTCTTCCCATGGTAAAAAGATCGATGTCATCATTATTCTGCCAAGCATTACATTTCAACAACACAAAAAAGGTAAGCGCCCCCCCCCCCCCCCCCTCCCCCCCCCCCCCCTCCTCTTCATAGTTGTATCACATTGTTTATGTTGATAAAGAATAACAAAAACCGGTTGCAAAGTTATCTTGATTGTATAATGCTTATAACGAGACGAATATACAGTGTCGTATCTTTCAAACAATGTATTGGTTAACCTTATTACTTGACAAAATGATATTGTAAACACGCGATCAATGTAAACAATGTAAAATTTGGGATCACCAGTGATCCCTGCGGCTCAAGGGGTTAAGGATGAGTTAATTCTTTGTATTGTGGTGAATTACGCTTCATTTTCCCCTTTGATTTGAAGAAAAATAGATAGCAGCACGAATTAAACTAAACCCATCATACTAAAGAACTTGGGCGTCACCCATAACAATTCCCAGTGACAGGAAAGAGATCATTACATATATGATCAAAAACACTCAAGTCAAGTCAAGATGCATTATCTAAAAGCTAATTTATGTTTACATATCGCAACACCAATCACGTCACAACGTCAGATTGAATGTTTGTTCGATCAGATGCAGTAACAATGCGTTACTGTAATATGGATCGTTTTCTGAAAAGAAAAGCAGATGTGGGAGACAGACCTGTGCAAGCAAAAGCTTCGAAGTGTGTGGTGAGAAAATACGACATATACTAATACATTAAATTTGGTTTTATAAGGGCAGGTACTGATTAAAGGTGGTTGCACATCGGACGAGAAGCGCAGCGCCGCGTCGTGTCCAGGACAACTAGAGGTATCGCACACCGGATGCGCACTTTCTCAGTTTATAGCCAGTTTATAGGACATTATGGAATTAAGACAATGTAGGCCCTATATCTTATTAAATTATAAATGTAGTTAATGTATAAAAAGGTTTTTCATAAAAAATTAAATTTAAGTGTTCAATCCAGTTGTTTCAACTGTATTCCAATTTTAAAGACGTGGCTGCGCTTCTCGTCCGGTGTGCGCCCCCCTTAAACCAAAGGCGCAGTGTGTTGAATGTGGAGAAATTTTGGCAAATGAGGTGCTAAAACCATCAAAGCTGCAGAGACATTTGAACTCAAAACACACTGACTGTGTGACACCACCTGGTCAGGAAGCAGACAGACTGGCTAAACCGACCGTCTGCTAGCGGCCTCGCGTCACCAAGGTCAGATAAATCCCATCAAATAGAGGCTCTTTCACCTAGATATCATATAGAGACTGTGTCTGTTCCCCGAACTTGGATATCCAAAAAACGTCAGATTAAAAATTTAATTGATGTTCAACAAATAAAAAACAGATATAATACAGACGAGCAAATGATAAAGCTTGGGTTGCTGAATATTCGATCCCTTACTTCAAAATCGCTCATGGTTAATGATTATGATTTCAGATTATAATCTAGATGGAATCTTTGACAGAAACCTGGCTAAAACCAAACGATTACATTACTTTAAATGAGTCCACCCCCCAAGATTACTGTTATAAACATGAACCTCGTCTGAAAGGCAAAGGGGGAGGTGTTGCTGTAATTTATAGGGGTGTAAATCGGGGCCTTCATGACGATTCGATACGATACCGATTTCTTAAGCCAACGATTCGATTATTTTCGATACTTCAAAATTCCCCACGATACGATTCGATTCGATACGATTAATACTCGATATTTTTAAATTATATCTATTAAGTTTCAAATAAATCAACAAAGAAATTTATAATTTGCCTTTTATTAAGAATACAGAATCAGTATTCTATTCACAGTGTGCATGTTGTGCTCAAAGCATTGCAAATAGAACAGCAAATGTAACAGTTACTGCATCTACAGTTACAATAAAGTGCCATCAGATAAATTGTAATAAGAACATGCTTACAGTGCAGGTCTACTATGGCCAATTAGCCTATTCACTGTTAAAACAAACAAACAAAGACTGACCTCTACAGCCTAAAGTTCAACGTTTTTTTTTTTGTTGCATGTTTTGCATCTTATTTAGAGGTAATGGTCACACATCCTCTGCAGTAGATGAACTGCAAATAGAACAGTTACTCCACAAAATCAGTTAAAGTGCAATAATAACAAAAAGTAACAAAAGTCTAGGACATAAGCCTACAGCACATTCACTACAAAATAACAAAAATGCATTTGTATTTTAGAAGAATGAGGTATTTAGAAGCATGGCTCATGGCTTGAGCTATAGCAGGGGCCTTGCAAATAGAACAGTAACTCAAAACAGTTTAAGTGCAGTAAGAATCAAAAGTAACAAAAGTCTAGGACATAAGCCTAAAGCCCATTAATGGCAAAACAACCAAAAAACAAGGAGACTCTACAGTTCAATACTCTCAGTGGTGCACTTTGACAGATTTTTCTTCAAGAAAATCAACTGGTCCACATGCTCAGAAGACAATACACTACGCTCTGAACGCACAATGTCCCCTGCTGTACTAAATACACGTTCTGATGGTACACTTGTACCAGGAATGCATAAGTACGTCTTGGCCAGGTCTGCCAGGAGAGGAAACTCAGCCTGGTGAGCTCTCCACCAGTCTAACACCTTACCATCTAGGCTCAAAGATGCAACATCTCTGTACTTCCTAACTTCATCATGGGCTTGTTCTTTGGATTCTAGAATGGCACAGAAATAATAAAATAAGGCTTGATTATAGTTATGTGTTATATATATATATATAATTATATGTAAAGCATATATATACATAGATAGATAGATAGATAGATAGATAGATAGATAGATAGATAGATAAAAAGATATAAAAATATAAAGTATGTCTACAATGTATAAATACATACCTTTAGTGGTTTCTGCATCACACACCTCATTTAGCTCCAAAGAAATCTGGTGAGGAGAAGAGTGAGGAGGCTGGGCCTCAGGGCCTTCCTCAGGCTGGGCCTCTGACTGTAACACAGACAAACACATACACATAAAGGCAAAGTTATTATTAGTAATAGCTAGAGTACTCAATGGAACAACGGGTTCATCAGTATTACTATTTAACTATTTAACTACTTTTTAACTATTACTATTTAATAGTAATCACTATTAAATTGAATTAAACACCATCCATAACTAAATGAACCAAGATGAGAAACAACCTACCCTCTGTTCCTTCAGCTGTGCCGCTTCTTCCGCAAGATATTCAAAGGTTTGGTTTCTTCTCTCATCACCCAGGAAAGGAAGCTTTTTAAATCGGGGGTCCAAAGCAGCTGCTCGAAGTAAGAATGGTTCTTCGTCCACATATCGCCCTCTAAGATCTTCAGACATGAGTCGTTTCATGTCTTTGATTAAGGCGGAGTCATCCGGTACATATTCGAAATGCGCCAACAACTTTATTCGGAGAGGTGCGATGATGGACACAGTGGGTTGCTTCTCCTCGCACATCAGAGTGGTAGCAGACTTTAGCGGGGCTAGCAGACTCACCATTTGTTCGGCAGCCAAGAGATCACTTTCACTGAGTGTGTGCACGTCACACGAGCCTTTTCTGACTTTCTTGTCGAGAAGTGTTGCCATCACCGCAGCTTGTTGTTCAAGAAATCGCTCCAACATCTAGAAAGAACTATTCCATCGGGTTTTCACGTCTGCTTTGAGCTTGTGGTGTGGAAGCCCGAGCAAACCTTGCTTCTCCTTCAAAGCGGTGGTCGCAACTGCGCTGCGGTGAAAAAAACTCACAATTCTCCTCACGCGCCCTAAAAGCCGTTCTGTGGCAGCAATCTTCAGGCCATCTTGTGTTGTCAGATTAAGCGTGTGCGCGAAGCACTTTATATGTGGTGATAAGCCTGCCTCTTCACCAGCTTTGATCATGTTAGAAGCGTTGTCGGTTACGAGAGCCGGTGCCTTGTCCAATATACCCCATTCTTCACACGCGCTTCTCAGAACCTGCCCGATATTAACTCCTGAATGAGTGTCTCCCAAAACACGAGTCTGTAAAACGTGGTTTTTCATTTGCCATTTGTTGTCAATGAAATGACACGTTACAGTGATGTAGGACTCCGTTGTGCAGGAAGTCCATCCATCCGAAGTTATAGCTACTCGCTCTGCACTCATCAGACCCTGAATAACTTCATCACAAACTTTGGTGTACAAGTTCGGAATATAGGACTCGCTAAAGTGTTGCCGTGAGGGGATGTTGTACCTCGGCTCAAGAACTTCAAGCAGGTATCTAAAGCCTTCGTTCTCTACGACGCTATAGGGCCTCATGTCTTTGCATATAAAAAACGCAATACCTTTGGTGATGTTTTTTGCTCTTTTTGAAGTGCTCGACAACTTTGGAGCAAAAAACGTTGCCAGTGATTTGGCGGACGTGGAAGCCTGTGTTCTTTCTTTAACGTTACACTCGGACTCGCCATCATCAATGCCATGGCGCCTTTTCAGGTGTGCGGATAGATTCGACGTATTGCCGCAGTATCTTATCTCAGACTGACAGCCTTTCTCTTTGCAAACGGCAACATCTCTTACCACTGCTCCTCCATCGGTTTTCCTGAAGCCAAAATGCTTCCACACCCATGACTTGACGCCGACTGGAGTGTGTAACAATTCAGTTTCATTGCCAGCTCGCTGTGATGGTTCCATTGTTCTATAAAGTCAGACTCAACAATGTGTGTGAACGTGAAACGTAAGTAACGCGTGTGAAGTACAACAATAATGAGGTTAGCACCACCCGCAGCTTAGGAGTAGGTTGCACGCACATGTCGGAGCGGATGCTGAAAATAGACAGGCGGCAAAATAAACGCATTAATCGATTCTCTTGCGGACGCATCGATGCATTGAATCGTCGGCTGTATAATCGATGCATCGATGCGAATCGATTAATATTTACACCCCTAGTAATTTATAGTAATATCTTCAAACCCACTAAGAAATCTAGTTTTAAATATACTTCTTTTGAAGTATTGGTGCTTAATGTAAAAATATATAGTGTAAATGATAAATCACGTTTGAGAATTCTGCTGGCTACTGTATCCAGGGCACCATACAGACTTTATCAAAGAATTTGCAGACTTTCTATCAGAACTAGTATTGGCTGCAGATAGAGTACTAATTGTTGGTGATTTTAATATACATGTAGATAATGAAAAAGATGCATTGGGATTGGCATTTAAAGACATTGTAAACTCAATTGGAGTTAGACAACACGTGTCAGGACCTACTCATTGTCGTAATCATAAACTAGATCTAATACTATTAGGGCTGGGCGATATGGCCAAAAAAATGTATCACGATAATTTTTTTATATCAGTCGATATCGATAATTATCACGATAAATGTCAAATCTTTATTTCTTTCAAGTTTAAAGGCAGATTTTTGCTCCTAAGTGAAAGTTGTAGAAACCAGAGCGTTAATTGTGGTTTTAAACTACTCTTTATTGTCAGAACATATCATGACAAACACTTGCCAAACAGGTGAACATTTCACAAATCTGAGGTAAAACATCATTTGTCATTTTTCCTTAACAAAATAAATATCTGAATAGAAAAATATATTTCTTAGTTTCTGCATGTGCTAATGGGGGATATTGTTAAGTCTTGAAACAGGTTTGTGTTGCCTGACTTTGATGGCACGTATCTTCAGCACAGTTTGCAGTGCAGGCTGCAATATTAATATTACATGTTTGTCTCGAAATGCATATTTGACAGTGAGTAGACAGTAAATCTGCATCCTAACTCAAGCTAATACTACTATGTTAAATTTATGTTCATTAACAAAAACAGTAACATCTGTTAAAAAAAATGTAACTACCACATTTTTATTTGGTAAAATGTAATATTCTGAGTTTTATTAAAATGAACCTATGGGCATCCAGTATCATGCATTTAGATCATGATAACCACAGATAAAGCCAGGCATAGCCTATAGCACCTCACTATCCTGGCAAAATGTAACTTTATGGTTTACATTAATAATATAATACAATTCAATATGTATATCCCACATTTCATGGTGCAGTTAATATTACTAGGCTAACCTTACAGTAAATCCATGGTAAATGGATTCAGTATTGTAAGACCGTAAAACTTGTTGAAGAGAAAATATCTGACCACATGGTCTATTGAGACAAAGGACCTTGGCAAATTAACATTTGGCTTCCCCCCTCTTCCCCGGAGACAAAGGTCTCACCTCGTCTGCATTTCGTTCTCTCACCCAGTGACAGCTAAAACTCACATAAGAGTATATATATGGTTTAATGTGAATGATTATTGTGTTTAGTATCATTTTAAAGGTCTCAGGGTGGCTGGTACATATGTCTCATTTCCAAATAAGTAAAACAAAAGGAAATAAGGGTTTTAAGAGTTTAGGAATAACTGGCACACAAAGGAATGTGGTCTAGGCACTCCCAAAGGTGTAAATTCATGAATGCTAATTTCCACTGTTCTTAGCAAAATGGTTCTTCTACCCCCAGTGAGTCTGGGGGGGGGGGGGGGGGGGGGGTGAACACAGTAAATTTCCACTAAATTCAAGCTTTACATCTGGCTATATAAGGAAAATGCAGCGAGAGCTCGTGGCTTCTTCTGTATCTCAGATCAGCCCGTGGATGCGGAGTCGCCGAGACTCAGCATTCATGTATTTCATGTCGGGTAAAATATTTTCCTCTTTGTTCTAGAACATTTGATGATTTGCATTGATTATCTTTCAATTGGTTATGGAATTGTTATAATACATTTACCTGACATAATAAATTGTTATATTTGATTATTCTAACAGACTTTGACTTTATTTTCATTGGAGTTAAAAGGAATAGTAAAACATTAACGTCAAGGGCGTAGATTTGGTTTGAACATTGGGGGGGTTGAAGTTTGTGTATGCCTCCTGATATTGTGATCATGGTATAAATACTGGGGGGGTTGTAATGCATAGATTTAAATATTGGGGGGGTTATATCCCCCCCATCCCCCCCACAAATTACGCCCCTGATTAACGTATATTTAATGATGCACAGATATCATTGAAAAACACTTTCATTTTATGGAGTCAGATGAAATGAGTTAATACATAAGATAATGTATTGCATTTAATTAAAAATCCCTTTGCCATTGGAAGAGACGGAACACGCGCATGTGACCTTCACCTCTAATCGAGGACCGCAGTTGGCTCGAATTAGACGGACTTACAAATTGGTGACCCCCGCGACGTGATCGCAACAGGATTTCGCGAACAACGTCCTTTCCAGCAAAGTATGGGGATTTTAAAATCAACACGAGGTTTGAACATCTTCTCTTTCTTCTGCCGCTGCGGTAAGTCAATTTTTTTCTTCCCTTTTGAGAAGTGTTGAGAAAATGTTGTTTGCATTGTTATGGGTAGGAAAGCCCTTTGTTTATTCCGGAACTGAAATTCGTGAGGACGTGATAAGCGGCAGCGCAGATGAAGAATGAAAACCCTTGTTAATAGATTAAAGATATCCTTGTTTGCCTAAGCAACAAAAAACGAAACCTAAAATCGGAATAACATCTTCCAAATGTTTTTCGTGTAACGTTACTTGATGAGGAGCTGTAAAACAAACCCTAAAAGTTTTCAAATCAGCCGCATGTTTGTCGCCATTGTGGTATTGGCTTTGTTGAAACGAACTAGCAACACGTGAAGAGAATCGGAAAACAACAGAAAGAAAAATCTAAGTTTGTAAACGGAGAAATCGGAGAACACGTGATTTTATAAATAAAAGGCAGATCGATGCATTGTTTATAAAAAGCTAAATTTGGAAAAACAGGATGATATGATTTACAGGCTAAAATCGGATCTCAAGGCTAAGCTAAATGTTATTGTCCATGCTGCTTCCAAAAGGAGACTAAGCTAAATGCTAGTACGGTATTGCCCATGCTACTTAAAAAACTAAGCTAATGCTAAATGCTAAAGCCATGCTGCATTCAGAAATGCTTAGCAGCTAACCCTTTGTGTGACCGGCCCAACGGTGGGCACAAAAGCCACATTGAATGATACTAAACCTAAACTAATCTTGACAAACTCTATATTGCATTTGAAAGCTTCCACTTTAACACAGATGGGATTAAAAGGCAATAATGCAATAATTTGTATTTTCAAATTTGGAGTTGTGCTTTAAACATTGTAATGCACTCATAGAACACACTTTATAGTTGTTTGTGCCACTATATGTGCACATAGGCTAATTGTAAGTTTATTCTTTAAACACAGGATTGCTTTACTGTTTGTGTATTTGGAACACTTAGGTAAAGGCTGTTGATGTTGTATTCTAGGCCATGTATCCTGTGTGAACTGAATTAAACGCGTGTGTCTCTATGCTGAATGTGGTTATAATGTGATTCACAATGAATTTGAAAGTCAGAAACCACGAACGCGCACATCTCATTAATCCTGAAACAAAAAACCTTTTCATATTCAAAGCTTTAGAGAACGCGTAGACTTTACCTCTCCACTCTATGGGGAGCTGTTTCGCATACCAAATTTGTAAATGGTTACGTTTGAATTAATTCTGAATGACTCTGAAAGACTGTTTTTTCCGTAGATTATTGGATTCGTATATTTCCACATCTTTCGCGTCAGATTAGCGACGGCTAATATCCGATTCCATTTTAAGTGTACTTGAATGAGGGGACAAGTTATTTCCGACTAGAATCAGCAAACGCTGGTTAATCAACCTAGGGTTGGGTGTGTCCATATCCACTGTTTTAGGTCAGTGATCGCTTTGGATAAACGTGCGTGGTTTAAAGACCACGGGCTTGGCCTGAAGCCATTTTAAGGGAAGTTGAGTTGATAAACTGTCCTCTTTCTTGGTGGTCAATCGTCCCTACTAAAGTGACACATTGATTTAATTTCTAGAGGAGGCATTCAAGGGGACTTGTAAAGATATCTCTGATTGCACGTGTGAATACGGCAGATCCCAGATATTTAGTCAAATTACCTCTGAATTGGTTGTTGGAACTGACGGGAGTGTGCCGTGCGGCCTTGGGAGAAGGAACGCTGAGCGATATAGATTCCCTGATCTAATCGGATAAAACTAAAATGAAGAGTTCAAAAGAATAATCAAACGTTAAAATGGCCATTTAAAAAGACTAAATGAGAAGAAAAGGTATTCGAAACCTAGCAAACAGATAAGAGAAACAGCGAATGTACACCTTAGCAGCCCAATAGCAAATGGCTCAATAGTTTAACATCTAAATTCATTGAATCTGTCACATTTTTCCCTCAAATGTATTGACACGAGAACGAGCAGAGACTCGTCAGAGACCAGAAACAATATAATTTCATTTATATTCTTAAATTCTAATATATATTATATTGTAATCGCCAAGCAGGCATTAATTGGAGAAGTGTGACATTAATCCTTACAGTTCGATTTCGTTGACCTGCTACCCAGTGCCAAAAGGGCGGAGGTGTGTTTTATTAAGTTTTGCCTTTAAAAAACACTCCCAGAAGTGTGGCACAGGTAATAGCCAACTGATCAAGGAAGCAAATTTAGAAGGAGGGTGTGAACTAAACATCAGACAGACCACAGCCTTTTAAAGGTAACTAGAGACCTGCAATAACCAAACGTGTGACGACACCATGAACTAATTCATGCCCACAGATCTGGCTGTTATGAAAGCTCTAATGCTGTGACACAGCAGACTGTGAAGGCTCGACTGCAAGAGCAGCTTTAAGGTGTCGCACACTGCACTGAAGCAACAGCAATAATTCAGACCTGGTCAATGAAAACTCGGTTTCATGTGACAGCTGGAATTAAAATTGCAATGGACATGATAATGGAGCAAGCAAAAGAATTCCACATGTCTGAATTTGAAACTGTTGAAAACATCAGAATTAACTGTGGTTCTCTCTGCATTTGTTTCTGTCAGGTTTACTTCTGCAATTCCTCAGGGGACGGATGCCAGGACGGCCGGACCTCACGATTGTTAGAACATAACCTGAGACTCGGGAGATGGGTGAAAAGACACTTCAAAGGCCATTTACATCTCACAATAGCACATCACTAAATTAGCATGGCCTCCCAGTTTAGAACTGGAACTAAAATTTGCAACACAATTGTTATAGAGTAGATTCCACCCATCTCCTGAACACTGAACACTGAACACACTCCTCCATCACTACACCCTCACAGCATCATGACCTGGAATAGATCAAGTCTATTCAGACTGAACACTACACATCATGAGAAGATAAAGATGACATAGAGTCCAAAAGTGTCACTTCACTAAAGATCTATTGTGCATCTTCACACTAACAGATCCAGATAGCTTCACACACATAGGATGGTAAAGCTGATCCCATGATGACCGAGGCACACATAGCATACGCTATTCACAACACTTTGCCAACTCATGGGAAAACACTGTAAATACATATGAATGGCTACAGTCACAAATCAATGATGCAAAAACAAAATTAAAGCAGAGGCAGACCTGCTATTAAATTTAAAAATGTTTAAACTTTCTGATTGTTATTAGGGTGGTTGGAAGGTCAGAGGGCCCCTGATTTCTCAACAACCACTAATAACAGAAACATCATAACTAAATAGATCGCTTCGTGTGAGCGCTTCGATCAATTACAGAATTTACAATTCAACCCTGTCATTGGCTGTGACTTAGCCAACAACACACACACACACACACACACACACACACTCTCTCTCTCTCTCTCTTTCTCTCACACAAACTATCACACTCACACACAGACGCACACACACACACACACACACACACACCCTCACACAAACACATAATCTCACACCTGTTACAAGGAATGAACAATCTCCATTCATGTTCCAAGTCACTTCTTAGATTTGCATAAGTGGCTTGCATTGGAAGATTCCTGAACAAACACTGATTCTTCATATTTTTTTTTCAATTTTGAATATTATTATTGTGATTACATGACTTCTTGATGCAAAGAATTTATTTGATTGCTTTGATTACACTGACCTCTTGCTGCATTTCCTTTGTATAATTCAGACCAAAAATATATATATATATTTAAGAATTGGATATTTAATATGCATTACTGACTAACTTAAACACCAGTGGACAAAGTGCAGAACTGCAGATGTTCCTCTCATTGGTTGCCGAGGAGCGGATAAACTATAACGATCAGTCTATAATCCCACCCACTTTGAAGCGGTACTAACTGCAGTGGAAAAGCGAACCGAGCCGTGCCGTGCCGAGTTGAGTCGTACCACGCAGTGGAAAAGCGAAGCGAGCTGAACCATGCCGCGCCGAACCGTACTGAGCCGTACCGAGCTGTACCATGCAGTGGAAAAGTGCCATATGTCTGTGATTGGCTACATTGCTCACCGCTACAAAAACACATTGTAAATATTTGACGTTCTCCAGAGCGCAAACACAAATATGCAATGAAACGTTTGCCCAATCTGTTTTGCCAATATATTATTACAGTATAATGAGCAACTGAGGATGCTTTTGCTTGAAGGAGCTTAGCACCCTCTAGCACCCCCGTAGAAGAGGCCTGCTCAGTCTACAGTTGTAATCAAAATCATTCAACCCCCACTGCAAATCAGGTTTATTGGCAAAATTTACAGACTTTCAGCTGTTTGCAATGAACAAATTAAACCAAAGTTATTGAAATAACTCTCAAGCACACCTGATGCAACTAATCAAGGGCTTCATTTGTTGCACCATGTGTGATTGAGCTGGAACACATGAAATACTTGAACTGGCTAGGTTTGTTGAGTCTCAAATGTGACTGCATGTTAGAAATATGGCAAAATAAGTCAAAATAATGGTCCAAAACGTTAAGAGAAGATATTAATCGCCCTTCACAAAAAAGGAACAGGATACAAAAAGATAGTGAAGGCACTAAATGTTCCTAGAGCCATTGGAAGCATAATTTGCAAGTTCAAAGTTAAAGGAACAGTGGTTTCACTACCTGGAAGGTCAGAAAAAGAAAGCTATCAATGGCTGAAACCAGATTTCTGAGAAGGCAGGTTCACAAAACCCCTCGAGTGACTGCAAAAGACCTGCAGCAAGACTTGGTTGCAACAGGCACTGATATTTCAGCTTGGACAGTAAAGCGCGTACCAAACGCATGTTTTTCCATGCCAGAACTCCAAGATGTACACCATTACTGACCCAAAAGCACAAGAAAACTCGGCTCCAATTTGCTTACAATTGTATAAATAAGCCACAGAAGTTTGGGGATTCTGTTCTGTGATGAAAAAAACTGGAACATTTCACCCTCTGGATCAGCGGTATGTCTGGAGGAAGATGAAGCATATGTGAAAAAAACACTCTGCCTACTGTTAAGCATGGTGGTGCCGTGGTGATGCTGTGGGGCTACTTTGCATACTGTGGCACTGGAAACCTGCAGCGTGCAGGAGATAACGTCACGCCGTCAGTGAGGAAGCTGAAGCTTGGGCATCATTGGACCTTCCAACGGGACAATGATCCCAAGCACACCTCAAATTAGGCTTAGTTGCAGAAGAAGTCCTGGAAGATTGTACAGTAGCCATCACAGTCACCTGACTTAAACCCCATAGAAAATCTCTGGTGGGATTTGAAGGAGGCGGCTGCAGCACGCAAACCAAAGAATATTACTGAACTGGAGGCCATTGCTCATGAGAAATGGGCTAAGATTCCTCAGAAATTCTGCCAGAAGCTGCTGTCTGGTTATACATCTCATTTGCAGCAGGTCATAACAGCAAAAGGGAGTACTAAAGTACTAAAGTACTAAAGATGCTTGCCATGAAGGGGTTGAATAATATTGAGACTGCAAAAGTCATTAAAGCCCCCCTGTAGTCAACAATTGTATCCCTTAAAACTCATCTTTGATCACCAAAATTACATTTACATTTTTTTCCTTAAAAAAATAATTTTCTTCATGCCTTAAAATAGCTTGAATGTAACTCTACACCCTTGCCTAATTTAGTATACACGGTTCTATGAATATGCAAATTAGCTCAGAGATCCACCCGTTGCGATCACACATTGACGTGATTGGTTACAAGGTAGTTTGTGACGTCAGAAACACCAGCGATTTCAAACCGCGATTTTGAGACTGTCTTTGGTTCACTGCAGTTAAGGAGAAAATACTCAGCAATGGTGCTGACTTGTAGGCACTGGTGTAGGCATTGATGCTTGCCTACAGAACAACCATTGGCTCTGCTCCCTTTTACCTAAACTCATTACTCCAGACTTATGTGCCATCCAGAAGCTTGTGTTCTAAAAGTGAACGTAGCCTCGTAGTGCCATCTCAAAGATGCACAAAACTTAGATAGATAACTTACTTTTTACTTGAAGCATCTGACAAATGACAAAATTACATATTCCAAGCAATCAATTAAAGGAGTGCAAACACGTCTGAAAACAATGAGCCCAGAAGCTAACGATTCCCCGGCACTAGTGTCAAGTAATCAAAACCCAAACTTGAAAGATATTTTTGCTGAAATTTGTCAAATGAATGCTTTTTTGAAGGGGGTAGCAAGTGATGTGATAACTATTAACGTGACTACTACAGAACTTAAAGATGCGATTAGCTCCGTACAGGCCAGACTCGACGAAGCCGAGAATCACATCTCGCACGTGGAAGATTCAACAAATCGCCTGACTGGTGACACTGAGAGGATGGCGAAACTTGTGTACGAACTCTGGAATAAAGCTGAGGATTTAGAAAATTGCAGCAGAGGGAATAACATCAAAATAATCAGCCTTAAAGAAGGGAAAGAAGCAGGCTGCAAAATTAATGAGTATGTCCAAAAGGTCTTGTCAGAGGGGCTAAGTTTGACAGGATCGGAGTTCGAGATTGAGTGGAGTCATTGGAGCTTCGGGCCTAAGCCTAATGATGATCAATGTCCCCAGGCCATGTTGGTGAAATATCTACATTATCCCACGAGGGAGAAAGTCCTGGCAGCAGCTAAAAAGAACAGGGGATTTGAATGGGAGGAATGCAAGCTTTCCATCTTCGAGGATATGTCAAGGGAGACGAAGAAGATTCTCTGGGACCATGAGGTTCGACATACCACTGCTTATCCAGTGACACTGAAGTTTACTTGGAAGGGAAAAAAGCAGAGTTTTACTGACCACATGGAAGCGGAAAGATATATAAAGGAGCACATCCAACTACATGGAGGTGACAAGTAAATTGCTGTGACTAGAAATATGCAAGTCAAAGTATTATGATACGTGGTTGAAATGATGGGTTGGGGGAAAGCTTTGGGGTCTGTCTTCCCGAGTCAGCGAATGTGCGCTTACCGCGAGCATTACAGACCAAATGTGTGACCCAGAAGTGGGCTTGGGGCAGTGTTTGGAGTTTAATTTTTTATCCCTTATTTGTTTTGTTTCCTCTATGTTTTTCAAGGTTTCATTGTTTACAAAAAATTTGGAAGTTAAATTGTTGGTTTTCTATCAGAAATTACTGTGGGTATAATACCAGTTTATATGTTAAAGATTTATTTTTTCTTTCTTTTAGGAACTTAACAAGGAAGTTGCGTGGGAGCTCAACAGGTGTAAGGTGTTACATTTGTGTGTGATGGATCGACAATGTATAAATGTCATATTTTGGAATATAAATGGCTGTGGGTCACCTGTTAAAAGGAAAAAAAAAATACTTGTGTACCTTAGGATCAGAATAGCTGATATTGCCTTTTTACAAGAGACACATTTTAAAGATGAAAAGGAAGCTTTAAAACTTAGAAGTGACTGGGTCGGACATGTTTTTCGTAATTATGTTTCAAGCAAGAGTGAAGTAGCCATACTAGTGAGGAAGAAAATACATTTTGTATTGATGAATCAACATAAAGACAAGGAAGGTTGTTTATTCTGCATAGAAGCAAAGCTCAACAATGTTAAAGTAGTGTTGTGTAATGTATATGCACCATTATATTATATTAGCATTACCAAATGTAGAGCTATATAAAATAGCATTTGAAATGTCTAAGCTCGCTAGACACTGGGGGGAAGATGTTTTAGATTGGATAATAATAGAACCAGGCAATCTGAAGTCGTTCAACCCCTATAGCGCACAAAGGACATCAGGACGAGGTGAGAACCAAACAATGCCTTTGTGATCTCTGTCTTGGTGGCCAGGGATGGATGCTCAGGTTCATGATGCTGTCCATTCCTGCCACGTGTGTCAGCTCAATGACAAAACTGTCAAGTCACATCCTGGTCCTCTCCAGCCGGTGCCGCTGCCAGATGGACCATAGCAGAGAATGGCTGTGGATATAGTCGGGCCATTTGACACTGCTGCATCCGATGCAGGTTTGCTATAACATTAACTGATTATTACAGTAAATGGCCTGAGGTCTACGTTACTCGCATTGTCACTTCGGATTCTGTGGTTTCATTTCTGTCATCAGTCTTCAGCCACCATGGAAATCCATTGAGTATACTTACTGATAACAATGTTCAGTTTACGTCTGCTGCTTTCTCTGCTTTTCTGGAAGGAAGGAATATTTGTCACCATCATTCTTCTCTCTGCTACCCGGCAGCTAATGGTGCTGTAGAAAGGTTCAACCGTGTGCTCAAACACACTGGGTCTCGTTCACTAATAATCACTGGAATTATTTAATATTCGTACGCAATGAATTTGGAGTCTTCTAAATGAAGTTAGTAACGCTCAAACGATCTACATTTAAGGGCTTTCTGTACAACAACCTTTCCTGTACAGCCTTTTGTCACACATTTGTCGCTCTCTGCTGATGCACTCTCGCCAGATCCTCAAGCAATGCAAAGTTTGTCATTCCCAAAACCAGTTTAAACTACATTTATACAGACCCAGATTACAGACCTCTCATTAGCCAGCTGTATACGCGTATATCTGCATTATTCAGAGAAACCTTGCAGCTGAAACTATAACACAGCTTTTCTTTCATGATGAAATATATACAAGATAAAATTAAATTGAATAATTTATTTATTTATTGTATCATTTTATATAATATAATATAATAGTTGTGTTAAGATGAAATATGACATCTTAAAGGGTTAGTTCACCCAAAAATTTTTAATTCTGTAATTAATTACCAAACCTGTAAGACCTCTGTTCATCTTCAGAACACAAATTAAGATATTTTTGATGAAATCTGAGCGCTCTCTGACCCCCACAGCAAGGGCCTAGAAATTGAAAGACATTGTTAAAATAGTTAATGTGACTACAGTGGTTCAACCTTAATTTTAAGCGACGAGAATACTTTTTGTGTGCAAAAAAAACAAAAAAAACAAACACTTCATTCAACAATTTCTTCTCTTCCATGTCATTCTTCTACGCTATCCACGTAGTGTAGACAGTGTAGCTCTTCCAAGTTCTACGTCACAAGAAGCCACCTCACTATTGGCTGACGCTGGTCACGTTACAGTAGCACCACGATGCATGCGCTGATGCAGGAGCTAGCCAATAATGAGGCGCCGTTTTGACGCAGAACCCGGAAGCACTGCACTGTATTTACTATGTGAATAGCATTTGAGACTGACATGGAAGAGAATAAATTGTTGAAAAATTTCATTATTTTTGTTTTGTTTTTGTGAACAAAAAGTATTCTCTTCACTACATAAAATTCACATGGACTATTTTAACGATGTCTTTACAACCTTTCTGGGCCTTGAAAGTGGTAATTAAATTGCTGTCTATGCAGGGGTCAGAGAGCTGAGAACAGAGAACAAAGGCCTTACAGGTTTGGAACGACATGAGGACGAGTAATTAATGACACAATTTTCATTTATGGGTGAACTAACCCTTTAACGCGATTATAAGGCCTCACGGAGAAAGTTATTTTTGCGTACGTGTGGTTTCAGTTGTTCCTACATTTTTTCAGATTTAGAATAAACGTTAGTACAAAAGTTTTTGGTGAATCATGATTTGTTTGTGAAAACATTCATACACAGATTGCACACACAAATTTGTGCATCATCCATGGAAACATGTGGTAACTTTGGCAGGTGTACTGTGCCACTCCACATGCTGTAACTGGTACTTCACTCTTTCAGCTTCTATGGCAGGCAAATGGCCACCAACGCTGTCTATTTTGCCATCTGCTCCTGTTCCTGTGCACCCACCAACTGACATGACTATTTGTCAAAGGGTTACAAGGCTGCAACACAAAATGAAAAAGTACACTGATGCTAATCGGGGTGCTCGCACTACTTGTTTCCAAGAGGGGAATAAAGTGAGGGTACGGAACCCCTTTCATGCTCTTAAAGGCCCATTCACACCGCACAGACAAACACCAACAAATCTGTTGGGTTTTGTCGAATCAGTGGCGTTGGTCAGGGTTTGTTTTCACCCGACTAAACGTGTTCACTCCTGATCCTCTCACGGTTGCCAAAAGACTTGGGGTGGGTACATACATTCTTAATGATGGACAGATATGGAATGCTTCCCATTTCACTGCATTCCCATGCACAACAACAACAACAACTCTGGCTGAGAACACAGCTCACTACACACACACTCATACCATTAGACCTAAATCTGATGTTCGGAAGCCCAGTTGGTTGAAGGACTATGTTACTTAGTTACTAAATTAGATCTGATGTGCTGTTATGGATCTGTGTGGATGTTTTTGCAGTGTTCGTGCAACTCTGAATGCTAGTCCGTTTTTAAAAAAAAGGAGAAAATGTTGTTCATTCGTAAATTATACTGTGGGCTGCTATTTTGAAAAGGAAGAGAACAGAAGTGAAGAGTAAACAAGTTCGCCACTGCCATCTCATGTGTTTCTATAACTCCTGACAAATAAGAGTAAGTATACAGATGAGTATTTCAACACACGGAAATGCAGGGAGATTGCTGGAGTTCAACGAAGGACATCGCTGGAGTCAACAACGAAGATTACTGGAGTCTCAAGAGCCAAACCACCAAGGTGAGTATAGTGGGTCTGTATCTTAGCTGTAGGCCAGGCGAAGAGTGACTGGAGTTGTGTGCTTTTATGCTGGGCAGAGAGTGCGGTGCTCATGAGGGACAGACCCTGATGATTTAGTAATCAGGTGTGAGGGAACATTGTATGTGTGTGACAGAGGAGTCTGGTGAGTTGATGTCAAGTGTTAACAGGTCAGAGGTACAATTTGCTGTAAGACAAGCATTCAGTCCTCTGAATACAGCAACATTTATTTTTAATGGTAGGGCCTAAATGTAAAGTACTCTTTATTAAGATTCCTGTTACAGTTTCTGTTGTGAAAATATAACTTCTTGCATAAATTTTATTTTAAATGAAATGCATATTTTAATCTAAATTACTGAGCTATTTTTTCTGTTGAACTCTCTGTTTGACATGCATTATAGTTTGCTTATACATGGTTATGCCAAACTGTCTTGAAATGGAAATATGTGCATAATTGTAATGAAAGTTATGTGCTGGGGAAAGCATCTCTCGATTGCATTAAACTCTATGAATATAATAATAACTTCAAGACCTTGAAGTGCCCTTTTCTCAATCTGGTTTGGTCTGCGGCCTCTGCCATTTAAAAAATAAATGTAAAAAAAAAAAAAAACTAACAAGTTTTTTACTTTTGTGAGTGACTTTACTAACAGAAGTTCTTCATGCCACAGCGCACACATGCATCTGATCCATAATGAAATTATCATCTGCCTCATAGACTGTAAAAAAAGATGGACGACGCCCCTTCGCTCTTTTCCATTGGAGAGAACTGAAGCCGCCAGAGTCCCGATATGGCGCTGACATATTGGAACTTGAGTCTGCGCAGTAGCGTTTTCGGGACCAGTCATGCGCAGTCGTGAGCAGGAAGTAAAGCCGCGAAATCAAGGCCCCGCCCTCGCGCTCGTTGAATCAATCGCAAGCACACGCCCTGCACTTTTCTTAAGTGGCCTTGTCTGCTCCGTTCCTCTCCAATGATGTCTGCTGATTGCAGTACCTCGTTAAAATAAGGTAAATACAACTACTAACCACATAGTCAACATTATGAAAAAAAGTCCGTTGGTGCTTCAGTTACTACTTCGTACAGAGAACCTGTCAATCACAGCTGTCAATCATGATGTCACAGCACCGTTTTTATAGCATCAAATAACTAACTAAAAACGAACTTATTTTAGAAACAAACACTTGAAATTACATCAACGTGATAGAAACAACAGTAAATGACAGAAACTATCTTTAGAAAAAAGATATGTGAAGTGTAATTTAATTATTTTTGTTGGTCTCACGTCCCGTTGAATAACATGGGGAGGCGGGGCTTATGAGCTATACTAGGACCGGTCACCGGGGGGCGATCGAGACGTTTTGGCTTCACTTTTGAGGGCTTGTGCGGCACGCTTGATCTGCCTACACTGTGAAATTCACTGGCCAAATAGAACCTTTCACAGATGGGAAGACATTTGATACAGAATATCGTGCTTTAGATCACTTCGATCAAGGATATCTGTGTTATTCCCATGCTGAGAGTATGAGTCTGACCCTGAATGCGTGTCTGACGTTGTAGCATTTTACTAGCATGATTTACCACGTTGCTAGTCTGTCATTGCAGATTGCTAACATGTTTCTAGCATGTTTTAGGATTACAGCATGATAAGTCAGAACAGTGTATGTCTAATGTAGCTTGGATACACTATAGGAGTTATTAAGGGAAAAAGTTGTCACCCTTGAATAGAAGACTAAGGGAAATTAGGCTTGTCGGAAGTCGGCTACAGGAATTATGTAAGTCTGATCTGTTAGAAAAGATATACCACAACCTGAGTTAGAACAGTTTGAAGGTCTGTACAGAAAGGCAAGCCAACATAATGATTCATTCATCTTTTCAAGCCTTTTTAGCAGATAAGACTGTGGATGGCTGAATGCCATTGAGATGATTTAGAGTGTTTTGCTCTGGAGGTTAGGAAAAGGTTCCCTACAAGGTTTCAGGCAGAGGGATTGTCTCATTAAAACATGACAGTAAAGTTAATCTTCCAGGTTGTCTGAAAAGGAAGGACAAGGATCCGATAACAACACAATGGGGTCATATTAGGGCCATTTATTAAAACATTACTTTATATTTTAATTAGTTTTACAATCGAAATCTAAAGTTTTTACAAACAATAACTTGGTTTCCCTGGTTACGCCTGATGGTTTATTTAGCAACCGGAGATATTTATAGTCCGTTCAGCTCGTAGAACCCTTCAGTTTAGCTAACTTACGAGCCAGAAAGTTAACGTATTTTATGTCAAATTCTCCAAAAAGGTTCAAAGAAATAACGAAGTCGCTCATTGTTGTATTAGTAGGCTATGTATAACTATCAAAGCAAAATTGTAAACGGATACTTTGACTGCCTGTTGCTATGGTTACTCACAGCTGATGTAGCCAGCGCATTTATTTATTAATTTCGAACGGTAAACAGTCAGTTTCACCAGAACTCCTTTACTAGGTGTCATCTATCACTTTTTAATGGACACCCTGCAGCCAATCATAATCTAGTATTCACCCAGACCATGATAATGTACTCCACCTCAGATTCAAAATATAGGTTAACTTGAATCCATTACTGTTTCTCTATTATAAACACCGTGCATGATACAGGCTTAACAAATCCTGGACCCCTCAGCAAAAGAAAAGTACCATGGGTTGACAAATCATCTCTGTTTCCTACACGTGGAAGGATCACAATTGAAGAAAGCCAAAGGATAAGTTCAAACCATCTATTATGGAATACTTATTTAATGGTATTGACAACCATCTCAGTACATGGTTAATTAATAGCCATAGGAATATCCCTGGAATCATGCAAAAAAACAAAAAAACTTTTCCCAAACGATCACATGTGACAGTATATGGTAATACAATATATCATGACAGTGACCATACATGGTATTGTTTCAGAGTACCGTGAATAATTTTAGATACCTTTATGAATGGTTTAGATCAGTTGTCTTCAACCCTGCTCCTGGAGGGCTACCTCCCTGAGGACTTCAGTTCCAACCCTGCTCCAACACACCTGCGTGTAGGTTTCAAGTAACCCTGATCACCTTGATTAGCTGCTTCAGATGTGTTTGATTAGGGTTGGAGCTGAAATCTGCTGGACGGTAGCTCTCTAGGAGCAGGGTTGAAGACCCCTGGTTTAGATTTTTAGAATGCTTCTTTTCCATTAAACTATGGCCTCATTTACACTGCAGGTCTTGATGCCCAATTCTGATTTGTTTCCTATATCCGATTTTTTTTTACATGTTTACATGTTCTTTCAATTGTGACCCATATCCAATTCATGTGTTTCCACTTGACAATCTATTTGAAACATCGCACATGCTTAAAGGGGGTTCTTGCACAGATGGATGAACGCAAAATATGCTTGATGCTAGCTTTGCGATATATGCAAAGTTTGTCAAACATCACTATGATTTTGAGGCGGAGGAGGACGAAAAGGGCCATCATTGCAGCCTGCACATATGCTTTAGTTACTGTGTACGAAAGAGATCTCAGGACTGGTGAGAACATAGCCTACAACACAATCTCATGAAAGTGCATATCTATAGCACGAATTTTATTTCTTGTGCCATTTATACGCCAAAAATAGTTTTTGCATGCATATGATATGCACTGTAAACCCCTTGGGTAGGATTAGGGGTGTGGAGTGGACATCATATGCACGCTAAAACAATTTTTTGCGTAAATGGCACGAGAAATACAATTTGTGCTATAGATACGCACTTTCATGAGATCGTGGCGGGCTTTAACAAGGAGCAGTGGGTCCGAAATTTTAGGTCCCCAACGCCCAACGTTTGTTCAAATTCCTATCCTACGACGACACAACGTTTCGTCGGATCATCAGTCCCTTTGCAGATGCGCGTCGGGTTTGCTTTCGTCATTAAACCGCAGAGATAGCCTAATGCCTCAGAAAATATGATCTGTCCAGTGTTGGGCGGTAGCGTCGCTACAAGTAGTGACGCTACTAGTATGACGCTACTAGTTTAACTACATTTCTCAGTAGCGTGGTGGTAGCGTCGTTTTTTTCTAAATCAAATAGCTTTTCAGTAGTGAAGCTCTTTTTTTGATTGAGTAGTGCGGTAGCGTCCACTCCACACAAGCTACATTTTCCCAAGCATTTCTAAAGCTCAAGCTCAAATCGGAAATACAACTGCTAAGTATCACTGATGCTGGATCAGTAGTGACGGCGACTTCTTGTTGTTTTACGGTGGTTGACAACCCGGGCCATATGATTTTACCGCAATGAGGAAAACGTCCTCGGGTTACGACTGTAACCCTTGTTCCCTGAGAAGGGAACGAGAACTGCGTTGAATGACACTTTGGGGGAAACGCCCCTCAGCGTAGCGCCTCTGAAGCATGAATGAAACTGAGCCGATCTCCGATTGGTGCAACGTCATGACGTAATGTGTGACGACACATAGGCGGAACTATAAAGGGACGCCGGCAAAACAAAATGTCAGCCTCTGTGATGAGGCAAGCGCTCCCAGGCAGGGGAAGGCGTGGCCAAGGGACGCAGTTCTCGTTCCCTTCTCAGGGAACAAGGGTTACAGTCGTAAACCGAGGACGTTCCCTTTCGAGGGAACTCCAACTGCGTCGAATGACACTTTGGGGGAACGAGTACCCACTACGCCACAACGTACCCCGCCTGCCCTAGTGTGAAGCTGCTCACAGGCACACTTAGGACGCGAGCACAAGAGAGCCGGGTGTCGACGGAATGTCCAGACTGTAAAACCTAATAAAGGTATGGGGGGTAGCCCATCCTGCTGCATCGCAGACCTCCTGGATGGGGGCCCCCGCGAGAAGGGCTCTAGAGGACGCCATGCCTCTGGTGGAATGAGCCCTCACGGCCAAAGGTGAAGGCAAACCGCGCACCTGGTAGGCCGTGGAAATCGCATGGACAATCCAGTTGCTGATGGTCTGTTTTGAGGCGGGAAGCCCCTTCCTGGGCGACCCGAAACACACCAGCAACTGGTCCGGCTTCCGCCATGAAGAGGACCTCTGAATGTAAATACTCAGTGCTCTGACAGGGCAGAGCAAGTGAAGTCTCTCTTCATCTGCCGTCACGTGAGGTGGAGGATGAAAAGCCTGCAGAACCGTAGGCCGTGCCGCACTGGACGGCACCTTAGGCAAATAGCCGGGCCTAGGGTGAAGAATGGCCTTAATGTTGCCTGGAGCAAACTCCAGGCACCCGTTAGATATGGAGAGCGCCTGGAGATCTCCTACCCTCCTCAGAGAAGTAATGGCCAACAGAAAACCCACCTTCAGCGACAAGTTCTTGGCCTCAGCCGACTCCAGCGGTTCGAAGGGGGCCTCAGCCAACCCTTCAAGAACCACTGCCAGGTCCCATGTGGGAACCCTGGTACGAGCCGCAGGTCTCATCCTCCATGCCCCACGGAGGAAACGTACGACCAACTGGTGTCTCCCCAGAGACCCATCACTCAGAGGAGCGTGGAAAGCCGCAATGGCAGCCACGTACACCTTGAATGTGGACGGGGTAAGACCAGTGGAGAAGCGATCTTGGAGGAACTCCAGCACTGAAGCCACTGGGCAGTTAACTGGGTCCACCTCACGCTCCCTACACCAAACGGTGAAGACGTTCCACTTTAAGCCGTACAATTTCCTCGTGGATGGAGCTCTAGAGCTGAGTATGGTCTCCACTACTCCAGCTGATAGGCCGGCCTCTAGGTACTGTGCCCCCTCAGGGGCCAGACCCACAGTTTCCATAACTCGGGCCGAGGGTGAAATATTGAGCCCTCTGCCTGTGTCAGCAGGTCCCTCCTGAGGGGAATCTCCCAAGGAGGGCCGTCCAGGAGCAAAATTATGTCGGAGAACCATACTCGGGCCGGCCACAACGGGGCTACCAACAGTAGACTGATCCCATCGCGACGGACTCTCTCTAGAACTCCCGGGAGCAGAGCGATCTGGGGAAATGCGTACAGACGTAGCCTCGGCCACGTCTGCACCATGGCATCCAACCCCAGCGGGGCTGGATGGGAGAGGGAAAACCACAGTGGACAGTGGGTCGTCTCTCGAGACGCGAACAAGTCCACTTCCACTTGGCCGAACCTCTGAGATATTGGTGGTGGAGTCTCCATTCCCCGGGCCTCAGCCCCTGTCTCGACAGGATGTCTGCTCCCTGATTTTGACTCCCCGGGATGTATGTTGCTCTTAGAGACAACAGTTTCCCCTGGGACCACAGGAGGATCTGGTGCGCCAGTCTGCATAGAGGGCAAGACCTCAGACCCTCCTGATGGTTTATATAGGCCACTACCGACATGTTGTCTGACCTCACAAGGACATGATGACCTTTGAGGTCCGGCAGGAAGCTCCTCAGAGCTCGGAACACCGCCAACATCTCCAGGCAGTTTATGTGCCAGGAGGCATGATGGTCCTGCCATAGGCCTGTCGTAAAGCGGCCGTCCATGACCGCGCCCCAGCCCGTGAGGGAGGCGTCTGTCGAAACGGTTCTCCGGCGACATGACGCTCCCAACACTGGCCCTTGGGACATAAACCAAGCTTTCTTCCACATAGATAGGGAACGAAGGCATCTGCGCGTAACCCGGAACGGAACGGGTTTCCCCTCGGGGAGAACCCCTTGGTTTTTAACCACCACTGAAGGGCCCTCATATGCAGCAGGCCGAATGGAATGATACTGGACGCTGCTGCCATGAGCCCCAACACTCTCTGGAAGTGCTCTACAGTGATGGCTTGGCCTAGCTTTATCCCGGACACTGTGGTCAGGATGGACTCGATCCGCGCGGGAGACAATTGTGCCCGCATCGTGACCGAGTCCCACACCACTCCCAGGAACGTGGTTCTCTGGGCTGGTGTCAACACGCTCTTTTTCGTGTTGAGTCTCAACCCCAGGCTCTGGATGTGGGCGAGGACGACATCTCGATGCCGAACCGCCAGCTCCTGTGACTGTGCTAAAATCAGCCAGTCGTCGATATAATTGAGCACCCTGATGCCCTGAAGCCTCAGCGGTGCCAGAGCTGCATCCATACATTTGGTAAATGTGCGAGGGGAGAGAGCTAGGCCGAACGGAAGAACCCGATATTGGTACGTTTCGCCCCCGAAAGCGAACCTCAGGAACTTCCTGTGAGATCTGATCTATCGTGACAAACCAATCCTCGGACTGAATTTGACTCACGATAATGGGAATAGTGAGCATCTTGAACCTGAATCTCCTCAGAGAACGGTTCAGGTGCCTGAGATCTATTATTGGACGCAACCCCCCATCCTTCTTGGGAACTATGAAGTAGCGGCTGTAAAACCCGGACTCCCTGTCCGGTGGAGGAATACGATCTATAGCCTCCTTTGCCAGCAGGGAGTTTACTTCCTGTTCCAATACCCGACCCTGCACTGGGTCGACTACAGTCCAGACCACCCCGTTGAATCTGGGTGGGCGGGAACTGAACTCCAGCTTGTACCCATTTTGAATGGTACGCAGGGCCCAAGGAGAAATATTCGTCAGATTTTTCCATGCCTCGAAATATTTTACCAAGGGAACCAGGCTCTCGAGCCTGGCTTCGGGTATTAATCGGGATTCGTTCTCGGCCCCCTGAAGCGGATTCCCGGCAGGGCTGAACCGACAACGATTCTCGATGAGAGGACGCAAATGCTGCCTGATCGCAAGCCTGTGGGGCGGACAGTGCAGCCTGCGTTCGCTGGATACCGATGTGTCCCGAGGCGTGTTTAACGGCGGGAGAGCAACATCGATTTCCTGCGGGCTCCGTGAAGGAGACGACCTCAGTCGTTCCACCACGGGTGGGGCCGCCCGCAGAGATCCTAGACCAGCTAGGACCTCTTTGACGAAGCCTTTTTAGCCTGCAGGACGGCCCTCAGGTCGCCCTGCTTCTGCTGAGGCTTCGCCTGAGAGCGCTGTCCATGCCCCCAGGCTCCTTGAGGGGGGGCTCTAGACGAAACGCTCTGTTTTTGAGCCTGTCTATAGGCGGAGGAGCTGGTGGATGGCTGTGGCTGCCCACTGGGAGCAGACTTCTTAGACACCGAGCGGCGAGGGAGATATTGCTTGAAGGCCGCTGATTGTCTTTTCGCCTCCTGAAACCTCGCCGAACAGGCCAGAAGGCGAAATCGGGGCATCAAGGAGGAAAGCCCTGTCTTTCTCCTTGATGCCCGTAAGGTTTAACCATAAATGTCTCTCTGAGACCACCATTGCCGCCATGGAGCGACCGACCGCGCGGGCCGTCTCCTTGGTGACTCGAAGAGACAAATCAGCGACCTTACTCAACTCCGAAATATCTTCCGGAGTTGGGCCCTCGCCCTCATCGATGTCTTTAAGAAGGTCGGCCTGGTACGCTTGGAGCATAGCCACTTACTTTTAGTATGCGCTTCCTGCTTATCTTGTGGCCAGCTGATATTTAAATGGGCCACTGCACGGGAAACAACCTCCACCAACTCCTCATACGCGGGGACACGGGGCGGCGAGTCGTCCCCGAAATCCCCGCCCTCGATGCTGAGCACGTCTACATCCTCAGAGGCAGACAGCTTAAACATCGGATCCTCGACTCGCGCAGAAGAAGCCGCGGGGCGGGCTTCTGCGCGAGGCTCGAGGACATCAGAACTGCCCGATGAATCCCGAGAAGGTGCCTCAGCAGCCTCGGGATCCCCGGACAGATCCCTTTGCGAGCCCCATGAAGAGCGTCCCGCACCACGGCGCTCGTGAGGCTGACCATCTTCGTCGAAGATAGCCAGCCGGGAACGCAGCACACGGATTGTCATTTTCTCACAATCCTCGCAAGCAGCCCCCTCGAGAGCTGCCTGCGCGTGCTGCATTCCCAAACAATGTGTGCACAGTTGGTGTGTGTCCCCGCCCGTGATGTAGCGAGGGCAAGGATGCACACACTTCCTGAAGCTCACACTCGCCATTTCACTCACTTAGTAACAGACAACAATAAATAAGACAAACAGTCACAGATAGCGCTTGCTGAAGAACAAAAGCTGACATTTTGTTTTGCCGGCGTCCCTTTATAGTTCCACCTATGTGTCGTCACACATTACGTCATGACGTTGCACCAATCGGAGATCGGCTCAGTTTCATTCATGCTTCAGAGGCGCTACGCTGAGGGGCGTTTCCCCCAAAGTGTCATTCGACGCAGTTGGAGTTCCCTCGAAAGGGAACATGGACTGAATCGCGGTAGGCTATCCATGCATAAAAACTAAATTTACAGTATAACGCGGAATTTCATGGAATTTGTCAGATCTTGGATGAAAAGAAGTTAAGTAGACTTAAATAAAATCGCGATATAGACTAGTGTCTTTGAATATTAAACCGCATAAAGACTATTTAAAAAGGAATCATGCATGTTCTGCTGCGTGTCTCTGTGAAGGAATGGCTCAGACGCGCGGATTAATTTACCACACACACACACACACACTGAAGCACGCTCGCGATGTTTTCAGCCTATACGAGGACAAATGCATGCACTTCATCTACACAGCCGCTCTGAGAGTCACTTTAGCAGCATTTTAGCTTGATTTGAGAAAAACTATCGTCATATCAAAAAAACACAGAGAGACTCAAAGGTCTACATGGCAACCTGTCAAAATAAAAGGTTGGTTTAACCTTTGAAGAAAGGTTTGCTTAAATCATTAGGCCTACATTTTAAATAATTGGTCATTACAATTTAAACCATTAAAAAAAAGTGCCCTTAAAATGTAATTTATTTTAAAATTGTAATAAATTATTGCTAAATTGTATACATTTCATGATTTCAATTAATTACACATGTTTTTGATTACTAACATTTTATTTAACCATTAAAATGGGAGTCCAGAAAAATGAAAACAAAATAAAACTGAATTTGGAATGTGGGGAAAAATAAAACAGATTTCATATTTCATGATTACTATCATCTTCTGCTCCGTTTGGTGTGACATCACGTACCAATATCAATACTTGGGGTGATACGTGAGAACTGTACTTAATGGGAAAAGATGCACACACTCTTGACACCTGGTTTTGTTATAGTTTTATATAGTTATATGGTTTTATATAGTTATGTTATGTTTTGTTTTTTTGCCAAATTGGTTTGGAACAGTTGTTGAATAAACAAGTGAACTGACAAATTATGCCCGTCTATATGTTTGATTGACAGTTTTATTGATCACCGAGATAGCATTGACTCGAAATGAAGTTGGTTCAATATAAAAAAATGATAATAAAAAAAATAGCTTCCCAGCTAGAAATTTTACGTTCCCAGAACGTTCTGAGAATGTCCCCGCTGGTGTCAAGGACGTTGCCTGGTAACGTTCCCACAACGTTCCCAGACAGACACGATGTGGAGTTCTTTAAAGGGTTTGGGGACGTTATTTGGAGGACCTTCAGGGAACATTCAGGATGTTCTGGGAACGTTTAGAGGACAATATTTAATTCAGAAATCCAATGTTCCCAGAACATTCTGAGAACGTCCCCGCTGGTGTCAAGGACGCCGCCTGGTAACGTTCCCACAACGTTCCCAGACAGACACGATGTGGAGTTCTTTAAAGGGTTTGGGGACGTTATTTGGAGGACCTTCAGGGAACATTCAGGATGTTCTGGGAACGTTTAGAGGACAATATTTAATTCAGAAATCCAATGTTCCCAGAACATTCTGAGAACGTCCTGCAGAACTTTTAGGGACCAACTTAGAATATTATTTTTTTGTCCTATTAAGGTCTTCTGTTATATTTAAAGAATAAGAAGCTGATGCGTCTCCGCTTCAACCTGATCTGCAGGCTCTGTGTGTGACAGGAGGTTTTTTTTTATATACTGTGTACATTTTGCTGCCATTGTTGCTGAGCTTAAAACGTCTGCATTCTTGATTTTATAATAACAATTGTAAAAGACTGTTTTACATCAACGAGCCAAATAGCGGGATCACCACAACTTTTTTCCCATGGAAAAGTGGTGTAGCCTTTACCAAATAATAGGAAAAAATGACAATAAAAGAAAAGAGACAAAAATAATACAAACATATTCTAAAGACCCTCGCATTGAACTTTATGCCGCTTAGATTTCGTGAAGAGACTGTGCAGGCTATGTAAACACGAGTTAAAATAAGCAAATTGGAATAGGCCTAGCGCTTACGTTAGCTTGTTTATCTAAAAAAAAAGCCAATATAGCCTGACCATCTACGCGAGAATGGTTCATTAAAATAACATGATAATCACTGTCACAGACTGACTGTGACCCAAGACTTTTATTTTGAAGGGATTGATTATGGGTATGTGCACACAACAAACTGTTTCCACCATTACACATACACACAAACTAAATGCCGGCAAAATACACAATTCTTTTTGTGGTTGTATGTTTGTAGCCATTTTGGGGTTTATTTCATTTCATTCAGTTACCAAGTTAACTTCATGCATTTCAAACAGCTATACATACCTTCTGGTACACCCTCACTTGCCAAACCAGTACACAAGGAAAGTAGCCATATTTAAACTAGTATGTGCTCATGGAAGATTACTCCATCTGATTCTGACCTCATGGGGGAGGGAGGTAACCCAGTATGTAAGTTTTCTTCTTATATGTATTGTCTTTATTATTTTGAGACCTTTAAATTGTACTAGATATAAATGATGTACAATTTAGAGTTGAAATGTCATGATAGTTTGTTTGTTTATGTCTTGTCACCTCTTTGTAATTTATAGGTTTCTCCCTAAAATGGCATTTTCCAAAAATAGGAGGAGCTTAGGCCTATAAAACAGGCAGCCATTTTAGGGGAGAAGGTTGGTGTGGAGAGAACTTACATCCGTGTATTGTAAACAATTTTGATTTATTTTCTTTAGTATTATAATTTTTGATAATCTGTTTTTTTCTATTATTTCCCTATTCCTATTGGATATTGATATTTTTGCACCTTTTGGAATTAAAACCACTCTGGGCTGTGTTTTTCTGCCCTTGTCACGTCATTTATACCTCTGGCCGTTGGTACATCCTAACAATCACATTGGCTTTTTCTGGCTCGCTGTCGGTGAAGAAAACAGGAAAAAGACCGCCGTCAGGTGTCCGTCCGAGAAGGGTCCAGCCCGCAGACAAACCAGATAAACGTGACAGAAGTTGACGGAAGTTGAACCTCGGTTCGTCCCACGTCACCGCGCACAAAACGTGATGTATATGAGAATGTTCTCATTAAGTTAGTCACAAAACGTTCTCACCCATATGAAAAAAACCTGCATGGTTCATATACAGCAACCATATATCTTCCTTACTTAAATTGGACAGTATTACCTTATGTGTTTCATGTAAGACCAATACATGTCTTATACAAAATCAGACCGATTATGGCCCCTTTCATACTAAATAGCACACATACAACTTATAGGGGATTTTTGCGTCATATATGAATACTGTAAAAAGTCTTATATGAATTGTACATGACAAAAGTATGCAATTGTGTATGGTATTAGTAGAAAACACCCGATATTCATATACAAATCATTTAAAGTTATTATATTGAATCATATGAGTTTTACATGACAAACATATGCAATCGTATATGGTATTAGTAGAAAATAACTTAAATTCATATACAAATCATTTAAAGCTCTTATATTGAATCATATGCTAGTCAAATTAAAGTCCTATAGGATTTATACACATTTTGTGTCATTTTTTTATACGTGTTATATAAAGTGTGTCATACAGATTACATGTTTAGATGACCTACATCACTTATATGAAGTTTGGAAATTGTACAGTGCAGAAGCTGGTTGGAGGATGTAGTGTCAAAATATCTCTGACCTTTATGAGGACTGGTCATTTTCCTTCAGGATTTGGACAGTAAATTTTAAATCTGGAAATCTCAACACTTTCAAAAGTGTTTCCTCTCGCAACACTGACACAGTGTTACAATATGAACACTAAGAGTAAAATATGACCACCAATGCAGAGAACAACAACACTGTTACAGAGCTGGGTGCAGCTTTGTGGCAAACACTGGCAGAGTTACAATTCTACACTGTTCTGGTGTCGACCTAACACTTTAAAAAAAGATGAAAATCATTCATCATGGAATTCTTCTCAGCCTTAGGAGTCGAGTATTACACCATCCTGGTGTTTGAACACCTTTTTACAAAAAAAAAAAACACTAAAGGAGTTACCAGTTCTTCTTATTAGGGTTCTGCATTACCTACTTTAAAGAACTGTAAAAAAAAACTGACAAATCATTTAATCTGAAAAGAATAAATTCACTTTGAAATAAACACATCACTCTATATTACTCTTTCAAAACTTTATTTCAAAACAATCCAGAAAGTTAAATTGTAACCTTAGTCTGGGATTATAGCAGAATTCTGTTCATTGTAAAGTAAAAAATAAAGGCAAAATGCAAACAGTGGTTTTAACAAACTATTTATTTTATTAACGAACAAGCCCCTTTACATCATAGGTTAACCTTTAAAATAAACAAAGAATGCACACTATAGGCATTTCTGTCATCAGAATTATATGAAAGCTGCTTATCAAATGGTCTGTAATAGGGCTGGGCGATATGGCCCAAAAAAATTATCACGATATTTTTTTTATATCAGTCGATATCGATAATTATCACGATAAATGTCAAATCTTTATTTCTTTCAAGTTTAAAGGCAGATTTTTGCTCCTAAGTGAAAGTTGTATAAACCAGAGCGTTAATTGTGGTTTTAACTCTTTATTGTCAGAACATATCATTACAAACACTTGCCAAACAGGTGAACATTTCACAAATCTGAGGTAGAACATTCAAACATTTGTAATTTTTCCTTAATAAAATTAATATCTGAATAGAAAAATATTTCTTCAGCACAGTTTGCAGTGCAGCCTGCAATATTCAAATTACATGTTTTGTCTCGAAATGCATATTTGACGGTGAGTTGACAGTAAATCGGCATCCTAACTCAAGCTAATACTACTCTGTTAAATTTATGTTCATTAACAAAAACAGTAACATCTGTTTAATTTGGTAAAATGTAATATTCTGACTGTTTGAGTTTTATTAAAATTAACCATTGGTCATCCAGTATCATGCATTTAGATCATGATAACCACAGATAAAACCAGGCAAAGCCTAACTTATAGCACCTCACTATCATGGCAAAATGTAACTTTATGGTTTCTATGGTAACAGTAGCCTAACAGTTAAATACATTATTAAATACTATAATTATATTCCATTAGTCATTTAATACATTGTCTACATTAATAATATTATACAATTCAATATGTATACCACATTTCATGGTGCAGTTAATATTACTAGGCTAACCTCCCACATAGCAAATGTTTTCTGGCCCAGCTCCGGGCCACACAATCACTTTTCCCTCGGCCCAAGTACCGCAAAGAATGACGGTACTGAAGTGGCCCAGAACTGGATTAAAGACAAGGGTCACACATGGGCCATAACCGGCCCGAATCTCAGCCAGTTAATCACCCTTAACTGGCCCTGAAGTGGCCCAGAACTGGATTAAAGACAAGGGTCACACATGGGCCATAACTGGCCCGAATCTCAGCCAGTTAACCCTTAACTGGCCCTGAAGTGGCCCAGAACTGGATTAAGGACAAGAGTCACACATGGGCCATAACTGGCCCTGAATAGGACCAAAACAGGTTTTATTTTTGGTACCAAGTCTCAGCCATAAGTTAACCTTATCAACACCAGAAACCCCCAAACTGAGCCATAACCCAGCCTAATCTTACCAAACCATATGAACAAATAAGTCACAGGAAAATGAAATTCTGAATATTGCTTTATTTAACAATAATGTACACGCCAAAAATACATTTTTAAATTACATCTAGAATTGTGTAACTGTGTGAAGGCTATTTTAGTACATTCAAAGCATAACATCTTATTAGCACCTCAAAAAAGTGCATTTAATTTCAAAATGTTCTTGTCTGTCTTTAACCGTTACTTATTGTAGTAATGCACAAGCCAAAACATTTAATAATAATGAAAATTCACATCTAGAATTGTGTAACTGTGTGAAGGCTATTTTTTTTTTGTACATTCAAAGCGCAACATCCTATTACCTCAAAGTGCATTTAATTTCAAAATGTTCTGGTCTGTCTTAAAGGAACACTCCACCGTTTTTTCATATTAAACTATGTTATTCCCTTAACTAAGACGAGTTGATAATTGCCTCTCTCGTCTCAGTGTGGCACTCAATCGCTCTGGCGCGCGGCAACACTTTGATAGCACTTAGCTTAGCCCAGTTCATTCATTAGGATCCAAACAGAGATGAAGTTAGAAGCGACCAAACACCTCCACGTTTTCCCTATTTAAATACAGTTACACGACCAAGTATGGTGAAACAAAATAAAACATGGCGCTTTTCTAAGCGGGTAAAATGGATAATAATGTATGGCGGAATAGCACTTGGACTCGGCGCAGTAATATAACTATATCATCAGGAGAGGATTATGAGTGATGATATTACTGCACCGAGTTGAAGTGCTATCAAGTGCTATTCTGCCATACATTATAGTTATCCATTATATGTTATAAGGCAATAACATAGTTTAATGGTCTGTTTAATATATTAATGGTCTGTTTAATAAAAAAATAAAAAAAAGTTTAATATGAAAAAACGGTGGAGTGTTCCTTTAAACAGTAGCTTACTTATTGTAGTAATATTGTAGTAATACAGCTAGAGTTGTGTTAACACTATTTTAGTTGCCTGAACAGCCAAGTATACAACATTTTCCAATTCTAACTAAATTAATCTATGAATGAATCTAGCACTGAAATGTAACCATATTATAATGTAATTTTACTCTCAACAAACATAGAGCAAATTAAAACAATTACTTAAAACAAATTTACACATCAGAATTTGTGTATGTGTGAGGGAGAAAAAAATAGTTCTCAGGAAGTGAAGTACAGCTCTGCAGCCCCTCTTTTCTCCTCAAGCGCTCTCTCCTTCCTCCATCTTTATCAGGAGCAAGCTGAAGCCATCTTGTATAGTTGCTTCTATCTCCTGATCGGGAGCATGTTGTGTCAGACGATTTTTTTCTCACAGCAGCTAAAAGACAAAATATTAAATTAATACAAAATGAATAAATACATATACAAACATTAATCCACCTGTAAATAAATGTAGGTAACAAAATAAAATAAGGTTGCTTTGGTTACATTTTATACAGGAAATGGTTGCTTATAATGTGGCACTATTGAATGACTGTCAAAATACTGTTGTCAAACTCACAACAGTATGACAACAGTATTTTGACAAACAAAACCTTTTTAGCAAACAAAAACCTTAAAAATGTTTAGATATGAAAACTGTGGTGTAAACACATGCTTATCTATGAATTAACTTTTAATTTATTAACTGTTAAAATAAAACGGCAATTATCCACTAAAGGAATAGTTCAACCAAAAATTTAAATTCTGTCAACATTTCCTCACCTCCACTTGTACGATGCCTGTATGAGTTTCTTCCTTCTGTTGAACACAGCAGAAATTAAAAAAATAAATGTTTAATCAGTAGAGAACCACTTTCCAATTTAATGTTACATTCCAGTTACCTGTCTGGTCACCAACATTCCTCAAAATGTGTTCTTTGTGTTCATCAAAAGAAACCAACTCATCCAATCTTAAGAGAAAATGATGAGTACATTTTCAGTTTTGTTTGAACTTCCTTTAAAAAACAAGAACAGACATACACACACACACACATAAAATAGCAGACATATCCTGATTATCAAATCACAGATTAGATTTAGATATAATTAAATCTGATTATACAACCATTGAATCACTTTGAGCTTTAAAAGTCAATTACTGTTGTTTGTTGCGGATTTCGCTGTGATTTTTCCTATCATTTTAACAGCATTACATTACATCCCGCAGGCCGGTCTATCGCACCGGTCGCGTCAGTCTGTACTCGCATTCTCAAGGGGCAGTGGATCCGCTACCATATAAGCAAAAGTTCACTTCAATAAAGAACAAAGTGATATCCGAGTTTGAATTCTGGTATTTAAAAAAGCACAAAGAAAGAGAGCGACGAACTTTACTTACCTGAACAGCAGTTGTCTGACAGTGACAGACTTCTTCACCCTTCAGCGGGAGAAATTTCAAACGACGCATACATCACGTGAACCTCATTCACCAACCAGAAAAGCTGCTGTTACCGTGGAGATCGCGCCAAAATAAACATTTTTTAAATTATATTTTTTTTCAAACGTTTTTTAATAAACTGCTATATATATATATATATATATATATATATATATATATATATATATATATATATATATATATATATATATATATATATATATATATATATAGTACGTTTTTAACATGATTTTGTGGTGCTTAAACTAAAAAGTATGGAAAATGTTGACTATTTTGTATGTGAATTATTTTTTCTTTAAACTATAAATTTATTAAAAAAAAAAAAAATCAATTATCATTTTAGGAAAATGTATATTTTGTTCAGGTCAAATGGATTTGGGAATTGTTTAATGATTATTGAATTTTGTGAACATTGCTGAAAACTAATAGGCCTAGCAGCCCTAAATACTTATAACTGTCCAGTACACAAAGGCCCATAATCGCTACACTGATCTGGGCCATAATCGCTAAACTGATCTGGGCCACACACCTCCCATCCACAATCGGCCCAAATGTTGTCTGCCGTCATGCATGCAGTGCCATCATTGCCACGGATGGCCCAGAGTTGTCTGACATGATCTGGGCCACACACCTCCCATCCACAATCGGCCCAAATGTTGTTTGCCGTCATGCATGCAGTGCCATCATTGCCACGCATGGCCCAGAGTTGGCTGACATGATGCATGCCAGTGCCGGCAACACGCCAGCAGTGCCATTTTGAGGCCACATTTGGGCCAAGTCTGTTTGCTATGTGGGCTTACAGTAAATCCATGGTAGGCTAAATGGATTCAGTATCAATTCAGATTCTGACTGTATCGTTGCGCGCAGTGTTTCTCCTGTTTGTCAGCGGTGTTTCATCTGCCCTTTAAACATTTGTGTTCTTCGCTGAACTCAAGCGCTTCTCACTGGATCTCGTGAGCGAGACGATCAGAGTAAACGCGTCTGCTCTGCTCTAGTCTAGTGAGCTCGCGCGCGCTGCCGTTTGGACTTTGAGCCGAGCGGATAAACAGACCGTGAGGCGCGCGCGGTTCAAATGAGTTTCGTTCCGCTTTTGGCGCATAAACATTATCGAACATTTATCGACCTCTTGATATCGTTTTATCGAGAAAAGTTATATCGCGATAATTATCGTTATCGTTTTATCGCCCAGCCCTAGTCTGTAATACTTCAAATCCTGAACATGTCAGTGAATGTAAGTCCTGTGTCAGTGAAGTTGATTCAGTACCTTCGACTCTGCAACAGTACAGCAGTGCTCGAGTCAACAACATTCAGCAGATGAAGAACAGTTGCAGGATACGAGTGGATCAGTTGTGTCCAGTTGCTAACAGTAGAGTTTCATAGAGCAGGAATGGCTGCGCAGATCCAACTTTCTCGAAAAATCCTGGAGTGCTGGTTCTCTAGACAACACAACACAAAATCAGACCGATTACAATTAATACAATTTGTGTTTTATAAATACAGCAAGTTTATGTTGGAAAAAGTTCAAACATCTAACATCAATCATCAAGCGTATAACTAGATGCGGTAGGCGCGAATTTGACGAATTTGACTGTCAATGGAGGGGCAGGAAGCTCTCAGATTTGAATTTGAATTTTTGATTCAGTTGAATTTTCCTATTGGATGTTTGCGGTGGTTCGTGACGTAAGCGGTTGTTGGTGACGTAAGCAGGCCAGCTCACCACGCCCTTGGTACGAGCTACCACGCCCTTGGCAGTATAAAAACCATCTTGTTTCGTCAAAACCACTGTGAGTCAGGAGCTGGAATTGCGAGTATTTAAAACGATCAGGATAGAGTGTTTTAGCATCTATTTAGCATAGCATTTATATAGTTATTTAGATTATTTCGTGTAGCCTATGTAGTTAATTAGCATAGTTGTTAGTGTAGTTTCGTTAGAAGCATAGTTAGTTAGTAGTATAGTATTGCATCAGTTAGGATAGCTTCAAGTTAGCGTAACGTTAGATTTATCTGTATTTAGTACAGTGGTCAGGATGGTAATGCAGTAGAGGTGGAAATGGGCTTCTCCACACAGCTGGCGCTGAAAAGCGAAACGCTGCTCCTCCTGCATGGACTCCACCACCGCAGTCGCGTCTTGATGCGAGAGAGCATGTATGTTTTAATCACAATTTATGGTTAGGCTCAAGTTAATCCTCTGGTCGACAAACGCGATGGCACATTTTGCTGGATTTTTTCACATAGCGACAGAATATGAATATGCCTACAGAGAGCGCGCGCTATTGACATCAACTCGACAAAACTCATCAGATGCCGATCGCGATGCGGGAGTTAAGACCGCAGTTTGAGCCAGCGGCTCGAATTGATATGGCCCTGTGTCCACAGACAATTCACCCTCCTCCACTTCAGGTAAAGCTGGGGGAGAAAAGTCCTCGACTTCAATTGGCCGCTCTGTTGCAAAGCTACTTGCGTCACTCTCCATTTTAGAGTCTGACAGCAGCTGTCAATCAATCCGTCACTGCGGGTCTCTCAGGTGCACGCCCCCCGCTCGGCTCATCCCCTCTATCTCTGCTGGGCTCTGCCCACTTTTCCAGCATTTTTCAAATATTGCCAGTGGGTGGAGTCAGGCTCTGACCAGGGGTTTAGTTACCCTTTAAGAATAAATTAAAACACCCACCTTAAGAAATCTCACTAATAGTCAGCAGCCGGAAGAATCTGTGTTCCCTTTTTGTGGCTATGATGTTGGACAGGTGATGGGCAGATATTTCCCAATCAGTGGAGTCTAAAATTAAACAGCAAGAAAACATCTACCTGTTAAATCATGAAAACAATTGGTTTGAAAACTAATTTTAATTACAAAATAAAAATAAAAATGACTTTTGTCCCATGATTCTCTCATGTTATCTGTTTAATCTTAACATCACCAGGTTCTAGTCTGTACAGTCTTTAAACACCAAGCCTGGTTTAGCCTTAGCCACTCAGTGCATCATAGAAATGCTCCTAGCAAACACAAATAGCTAAATCAATACATTTAAACATGAAAGCATAACCACCAAACATCAATCAAAAGTTATTCTGATAAGTACATTTTGCATAAATATTTAATCTGAAAGAATTAGTTACCCATTCTAAGAAAATTGGTCCTCCAAAAAAGGAAATAAAGTGACAATTTCACGTGCATTGTTGGTCTGCAGTCAGTGTTGTTCTTCTGTTTTTCAGTTAACTTGTACTAGGTGTACTGGTAAACGAGAGTAAAAGATAGTTTGAGGATAAATACATACTTTTAATATTTGCACTTCACAAATATTGTCATAAAACAATGAGTTAAAACACTTACTATATGTTTTTACTGTTAAAAGCAAACTCCGTGTCAGCACTGCGTCACGACTCAAAGAAGATGCAGGCCTATAGTCGTCTGTGGGCCTAGTCTGTGAGAAAGGTTTAGGCGCGCACATCACATACATATCATTACAAAACAATATAATGCCATGAAATAACTTACATGTTGTAAATTAGGTTAAAAACACTTACTTTCGGTGTTTTTCCTGTTAACGTTACAAGCAAAACTCCTCGTCGTCGGCTCCGTCTTGAGTCAAAGAAGATCGTCGCCATTGAGAAAAGTTTCGGCTCGTTAAAGCGCGCAAAGCATTTAATCATCGCTATAAATCAATATATTATAAAATACATATTGTAAATTAGATAAAACACTTACTTTCGCCGTTTTCCTGTTAAAAAGCAAACCCATCCTGGTCTGATCTGCATCGCGCGTCAACGGAAATACCCCCCTGAGAGCGGTTTAGCCGTGCACAGCACATACACATTGTTATAAAACAATAAGACGTTATAAAATGCATATATAAATTAGATAAAACACTTAATCCATGCGTTTTCCCTCATCGTATGCCTTGCATCGCGAATCAAAGAAAATGGCGTCTGTGAAAAAAGTCTCTGCTCGCTTCGTCGCGCTCAGCTCGTAAATGTCCCGGATGTGACTCATCACAGTGTAGATCAGAGGGTGCGGCAAATTAACAAAGTTGAGTCAAATATGTTTCTAGAACAGTGAATAAAATGTTGAAAATTGGCTGGAATATATTTTTGTATATGTGACATGAACTCTGGTGGTGATATGCATAAGAATCACTTCGACATTAAGGAAAGTTTTATGTTTGGGTTAAGAATAGTATAGTACTGTGATAAAGTTTAGAGAAATTGTCACAAATGAAAATGAAATCTGGTGATGCAGAATTTAAAATAAAAAACTATTGATATGTAAAATATTCAACGGTATCTTGTAGAATACACTCTAATAAATAGTTTTTGTAATTAAAATGTGTGCTTGTGTGTGTAGTTTTAAATATTGTGTTTCATCTAATGTTGAATTATACAGTATGACCATGATTGACTAGGCATAGGGCTCCTCTTAGGGCTCCACAAGATAAGAGCATGAGTGAACTGCAGCCTTACACTGATTGGTAAACTGCACTGTGTTTTATTAGTTCACTTTCAAAACAAAAAACAAAAAAACAATTAATTCTGATAATTTACTCACCCTGATGTCATCAAAGATATCCATGTCTTTCTTTCTTCAGTCGAAAATAAATTACGGTTTTTGAGGAAAACATTCCAGGATTTTTCTACACAGAATGGTAACCAAATATTCAAATGTTCAAAGAAGGTTCAAATGTCTCAATGTAGCTTCAAAGTCTCGACACGATCCCAGTCGAGAAATAAGGGTCTTATCTAGTGAAACGATCGGTCATTTTCTAAAAAATAAATATATATATATACATTTGAAACTTTTGAAACTTCTTTGAACATTTGAATAGTTGGTTGCCATTGAAGTCCATTCTGTGTATAAAAATTTTAAGAAAGAGAGACATGGATATCTTGGATGACATCAGGG
The DNA here is from genome assembly GCF_029890125.1 of Rhinichthys klamathensis goyatoka. NCBI lineage: Eukaryota > Metazoa > Chordata > Actinopteri > Cypriniformes > Leuciscidae > Rhinichthys > Rhinichthys klamathensis. The sequence goes on from NW_026606641.1 coordinate 2,217,965, forward strand.
TGAGTTTGAAAGTGAGCTAATACTTTAATACTTTAAGATATATGCTGGACATGAATATTAAATTAGCATTATTTTCCTACGTTTTTAAATCAATAAAATCTATATGGCTTTTGTATGTAGGACATACAGTATATGACATATATGATTAAAAATACATTAATATTATGCAATTTATATATGTGGATTTTGCAGCATATATGTCCCTTACAATATTCTGTTGGAACATATAAGAATCACAGGTGTTTTTAGCAAACCTTTTCCATATGGGCATATGGTCAACAGAGAACCATATGGAAACCTCCTTATTATGTCCTCTTTGTAATGTTGCTATGTGACCATAAAATAACCAATATGGAACGTTCCCCTAAAGTCACATAAAGAACGTCATTGTATGACCAACTTAGACCCATATGAGAACGTTTTGATTACATCCATTTTGTAACGTTGTTGTGTGACCATAAGATTACCCTTACGGAACGTCCCCCTAAAGTCATATAAGGAACGTTATAATATGACGAACTTAGAACCATATGCGAACGCTCTGATTATGTCCTCTTTGTAACGTTGTTTTGTGACCATAAAATAACCAATATGGAATGTCGCCCTAAAGTCCTATAAGGGAGGTTATTTTTATGACCAACTTAGACCCATATTAGAATGTTCTCATTAAGTTAGTCACAAAACGTTCTCATATGGTCAACAGAGAACCATATGGGAACGTCCTTATTATGTCCCCTTTGTAATGTTGCTATGTGACCATAAGATTACCATTACGGAACGTCCCCCTAAAGTCCTATAAGGAACGTTATAATAGGACCACCTTAGACCCATATGAGAACGTTTTGATTACGTCCTCTTTGTAACGTTGTTATGTGACCATAAGATTACCATTACGGAACGTCTCCCTAAAGTAATTTAAGGAACGTTATAATAGGACCAACTTAGACCCATATGAGAACGTTTTGATTACATCCTCTTTGTAACGTTGTTATGTGACCATAAGATTACCATTACGGAACGTCTCCCTAAAGTAATTTAAGGAACGTTATAATAGGACCAACTTAGACCCATATGAGAACGTTTTGATTACATCCTCTTTGTAACGTTGTTATGTGACCATAAGATTACCATTACGGAACGTCCCCCTAAAGTCCTATAAGGAATGTTATAACATGACCAACTTACACCCATATGAGAACGTTTTGATTACGTCCTCTTTGTAACGTTGTTATGTGACCATAAGATTACCATTACGGAACGTCCCCCTAAAGTCCTATAAGGAACGTTATAATAGGACCAACTTAGACCCATATGAGAACGTTTTGATTACGTCCTCTTTGTAACGTTGTTATGTGACCATAAGATTACCATTACGGAATGTTCCCCTAAAGTCCTATAAGGAACGTTATAATAGGACCAACTTAGACCCATATGAGAACGTTTTGATTACATCCTCTTTGTAACGTTGTTATGTGACCATAAGATTACCATTACGGAATGTCCCCCTAAAGTCCTATAAGGAATGTTATAACATGACCAACTTAGACCCATATGAGAACGTTTTGATTACGTCCTCTTTGTAACGTTGTTATGCGACCATAAGATTACCATTACGGAACGTCCCCCTAAAGTCCTATAAGGAACGTTATAATAGGACCAACTTAGACCCATATGAGAACGTTTTGATTACGTCCTCTTTGTAACGTTGTTATGTGACCATAAGATTACCATTACGGAATGTTCCCCTAAAGTCCTATAAGGAACGTTATAATAGGACCAACTTAGACCCATATGAGAACGTTTTGATTACGTCCTCTTTGTAACATTGTTATGTGACCATAAGATTACCATTACGGAACGTCCCCCTAAAGTCCTATAAGGAACGTTATAATAGGACCAACTTAGACCCATATGAGAACGTTTTGATTACGTCCTCTTTGTAACGTTGTTATGTGACCATAAGATTACCATTACGGAACGTCTCCCTAAAGTCCTATAAGGAACGTTATAATAGGACCAACTTAGACCCATATGAGAACGTTTTGATTACATCCTCTTTGTAACGTTGTTATGTGACCATAAGATTACCATTACGGAACGTCCCCCTAAAGTCCTATAAGGAACGTTATAATAGGACCAACTTAGACCCATATGATAACGTTTTGTTTACATCCTCTTTGTAACGTTGTTATGTGACCATAAGATTACCATTACGGAACGTCCCCCTAAAGTCCTATAAGGAACGTTATAATAGGACCAACTTAGACCCATATGATAACGTTTTGTTTACGTCCTCTTTGTAACGTTGTTATGTGACCATAAGATTACCATTACGGAACGTCCCCCTAAAGTCCTATAAGGAACGTTATAATAGGACCAACTTAGACCCATATGATAACGTTTTGTTTACGTCCTCTTTGTAACGTTGTTATGTGACCATAAGATTACCATTACGGAACGTCCCCCTAAAGTCATTTAAGGAACGTTGAACTGCAGCACTTTCATTACCAAAAGAGGACGTTTCAGGAACGTCCCTAATGTTCTGTAAAGGTTCGGAATGTTCGTCACCTTTAGAGAACTTTTAGGAAACGTTACCCATGGTCGCGGGAACGTCACCTTCTACCTGGGTTAGATGTAGTAAACTACTTTTGCCATATCGCTCTAGCTTTAGCTTGCTACATTTCCCAGGGTGGTAGCTTCAGTGTAGTGAAGCTACATTTAATGTAGAGTAACTGCTAGCTTAGCTCACTACATTTTCTAAGTAGCTTGCCCAACACTGGATCTGCCTGTTTACATGACAGTCGCATTGGCACATATCCAATTAAAGCTGCGTTCACACTACAAGCGACTTTGTCACTGCAGGTCGCCAGTGGCTGCGATGGAGGGCGTTCCCACTACTGGTTGCCTAGTAATGTTTGTGAGTGACATTCACGGATGTTACTCTATGTTAGACAACAAATACGTTTTCTTGCCGCTACAAACAAATATTTTGGAAGGAAAAGTCTAAATATAAATGGAATCAGTACATAAAATGCATAATATTAAAGATGAATGAGAAACAGTGAGTGCTCTTTGCCATCGCGGCTATTTAACTGCAGAAAACGGGCAAATACCGGTCTATCTGGGTTCCCGAAACCATTCAGGCACGGAGTCAGTAAGGTGAATACCACTGTATGTACACGGAGATATATCATAAATAATAGGACAGTTTCTGACTGCTAAAATGACCTTCTCGTTCAACTTGCCTCGGTCAGACTCAGCACTGAAGAGTGACGCGCTCCACTGACTTCACTCCTATTGGTTGTCGCTCCCGAAGGTCGCTCTGCATTTGCATAAAGTTAAACAGATCTCAACTTTGTCGCGTCATCAGACACGCCCCATCCAGTCGCCAACGGTCGCGACCGCGCGTCGCCGGAAGTCACCCGCTCACCATTGAAAATGAATGGTATCGTGTCGCGTGTAGTGTGAACGCAGCTTTATATCTGATTTATTTCCACATATGAACGAGGCATGAAACCGATCTCGAAATATCCGAATGCATGCGTTTTTTTTCTTGTTTACACGGTCATAGAAAACATCCGATCTGTGTCACATATGAGCAAAAAATCGGAATTGGGTCACATTTCACTGACAGTGTAAACGAGGCCTATGTGTATACTATGTAAATGAGGTGTAAACTACCCCAACATGAGAAGCATGGGGGAAGGACCCTTACAGAAAAACCACATGAATTTCACACGTACAAAAACACATGTGGTCACATGTGATTTTGCACATGTGAAATTTAACATGTGAAAAAACAAGATAAAAACACATATGAAACGTGTTTTGCACATGGGAAATGTTTTGCAAATGTTAAACCCATATGCATCCTGTACCTTTATTTCAAACCCATGTAAAACTGTGTATACACATAAAATATACACATAAAAGAGAGTTAAAGCAAATTAAGTAGGCTACATTTTCTCAGACTCAAACTCACAACTTTTGACACCAAGGGCAAGCCATGACATGGTTGAGCCGTTGGTATAAAAATTAGAGGAGCTATGCTGTGACTGACAAGTCACGTTGAGTAAACAGCAATTTACCACAGCAAACGGTACCATGTTCTTAAAGGGATAGTTCTACCAGAAAGACTCGGGAGAATAAATACTGTAACAATAAATACATTTATTGATAGCCCAGCAAGCAATAAAGTTCTTTGGCGTAGGCCCCGTCCATAGCTCGCAATCCGAGGGTCCGGACTCTGCATTTCCTGCCTGAAGACGAAGGCAGGGGCGCAGCCGACCCCCTGTGAGGTATAGGAAGGGACCATCCTGGTGGTGGTGGGGAGGATGGAGGGGAAGGGACCATCCTGGTGGTGGTGGGGAGGATGGAGGGGAAGGAACCATCTTGGTGGTGGTGGGGAGGATGGAGGTGAATGAAAGCGTCAGCATCTGCGAACTCAAACATGTGTAAGTACTGGTCTTTTATACCGCAAGTATTAGACACGATTGGATAGATGAGAAGGTAATAAGTGACGTAGCAATTGAGTCTTCCTGGCAGAACTTAACGCTAAAGCTTCCATTTCTACCAGAAAGACTCGGGAGAATAAATACTGTAACAATAAATACATTTATTGATAGCCCAGCAAGCAATAAAGTTCTTTGGCGTAGGCCCCATCCATAGCTCGCAATCCGAGGGTCCGGACTCTGCATTTCCTGCCTGAAGACGAAGGCAGGGGCGCAGCCGACCCCCAAAAATAGGTGGAAGATAATTCCACCAGGACGGAGCCCACCCCCAAAGAACGGTAAAGAAAAGTATACCCACCAGTCGTGTATCCTGTAGAGCCTAAAATAGAAAGAAGAGAGAGTTAATAAAAAGCATGAACATGGAATGAAGAGAGCCTTGTAGCCAATAACTAACGACTTTGTCATAGTGAGCCTGAAAGGTACTATGAGAAAACGTGAATAATGCATTTATGCAATTATGTTCTGCTGCTCTATGAACATAAGGCATTATCCATGCAGACGCTTTCATCCAAAGCGACTTGTACGTTTCGAGACGCACTTACGTCTGATTGAAGCCAGTTTCCCTATGAATGAGTTGGAGTGAAGCAAGTGTTGTAGAATAGTGACATAAACTGAAAATGAGGCTAACTTAGTACACAGGGACATGTCATTGGAACACGAGCCGATATAGGACTAGAAGACGAGGCCACCTTAGGCCACACAGAGCCAGGCCACCTTGGCCACACAGAGACAAGGCCGCGATGGACCACACAGAACAGCCACGTTGGGCCAGGCCTCATTGGATCACACAGACAATGCCACATTGGGCCAGGCCTCATTGGACCACACAGAGCAGGCCACCTAGGGCCATACACAGAGCAGGCCTCCTTAGACCGCAAACTGGCCACATTGGACCACACGGCCATGATAGACCACAGAGACAAGGCCGCCCGGCCACATGGCCTTGCTAGACCACAGAGACAAGGCCGCAATGAGCCACAACGGCCTCTAATGCCGCACATAGAACGAGGTAGACTGGACAAGGCCGCAAGGCCACAAAAAACCAGGCCGCAAGGACCACAAGACCACATGGCCATTTTTTAGCGAGGCAACAATGCCTCAAGGCCGCTTGGCCACACAGACAACGGCCACTTGGCCACATTGAACCGCGCCACTAAGGGCCACAGACCACTGGCCATTTTTTACATACAGGACAAGGCAACTTGTGCCACAAGGCCACTATAGACCACACAGAACAAGCCACACAGACAACGGCCACTAGGCCACATTGAACCGCGCCAATAAGGGCCACAGACCACTGGCCATTTTTTACATACAGGACAAGGCAACTTTGTGCCACAAGGCCTCTAGACCCACACAGAGACAAGGCCCGCTGGGCCACAAGGCTGCTAAAGCCATACAGAGACAGAACCACTCATAGACAAGGCCTTAGGCCACATAGAACCAATGCCAAAACTGGCCACAAGACCACGGGACAAGGCCACATTAGGCTACACGTTCACAGTAGACCACACTGAACATAGAATGAGGCCGCAAGGGCCGCAATATCGTAAGCTCACACTGAGACGAGGTCACACAGGGACAACGGCCACTAGGCCACACAGAACCGAGGCCATAAGGGCCAAAGACCATGTAGGCCACACACAGGACAAGGCAACATTATGCCACAAGGCCTTGAGACCCGCACAGAGACAAGGCCCGCTGGGCCACAAGACTGCTAATGCCACACGGATACAAGGCCAACGAGACACAGCCACTAGGCCACACAGAACCATGCCATAACTGGCCACAAGACCACGGGACAAGGCCACATTAGGCTACATGGTCACAGTAGACCACACTGAACATGTATATCATGCACTTGCATGATCATTTAAAAATATATATATATATATATTTATTTATTTTTTATTATTATTATTATTATTATTTTTTTTAAGACCATAAAGACCACATGGGACAAGACCACAACGGCTACTAGTGCCACATAGAGACAAGGCCACATTAAGACAAGGCCACTAGGCCACATATAGACGATGACTCATTGACCATTTGTAAATGCAAGCAGAATTTAAGACCAATTGTGAGAATGGATTATCATGGCACCACCACCAGTAGTTGCAAAGGTTATTTACCTGAACCGTTTTAGTGAAGAGCTTGCTGAGCTTCGAGGATGATTTTTGAATCGGGTCTTATATAGACTCTAATGCAGAGAAAGACCATCTGCCCAGGATCTTAAAACCTGTTAAGCTTCACCAGAGCGCGGGCGCTCTGAAGGTTTTTTTTTTTTTAAATAGTTCAAAGTTACTATAAGATTTAATGTTATAACCTTTACAAACTATACATCATTAAAAAGATATAAGACTCAAGTTTCAGTATTTGACCACTGTTGTATTCTGAGAAACTTGTAGTGACAGTTATGTCTTAATTTGAGTCAGGAGTTATGTAATTAAAAAATGAGTTGTTACCTTTAATATGAATTATGAGCGTCAGCCGCTCCCATTCAGAAAAAAAACTCCTGTGCGATCGTCATGACAGAGCTTGACAAAACAACGTCCCTCAGGGCTTTTAGCTCAAACATGTGCAGATTTGGAGAAATATTGATAGATTCTCATAGGTTTACATCAGATTTCTATAGACAGGAATAATATTTATTGAATTTATACCCAAATGCGTCGATGTAATCATTATGAGCGCTGGATACTCTGATGTACTGTGTTTTCAATCCATACTGGCAGTCTGAGGGCGCTGTGTGCACATGTGCACATGTTAGTCCATATATGGATCACATGAAGAAGAGCCATAACCATGTGACATTCAGGAAGTCCTGACACAAAAACAAAGCTTCCAGAGATCGCTGTAACATGCAGACAATGACGTTTTGAAGAAAATAAACACGATTGCAATGATATTTGAGTTACCTGTGTTCTTCAAGCCATGTCAGGTATTTTCATAATAATAGATTATATTTATAATGTAATGCTAATCGATATAGACTTTATCATTGTCCAGAATACTATAAAATAATATATTTTCTGTCTTATTTTTTTATCTGAAGCCAAATCAGATCACAGAAGGTTATTTAAAACACTCGACTTGCGTTATAAAGTAAGTTTGGAGCACAAACATGGTTTAAATCTCATAAATTGTCGTGTATTGATGGTGTGCTAAGCTAACATGCTAGCTAACTCTAGGTGCACCTGCAACCCAGCTGTTATTTTTTATGATTTTTTTCTAAATATAAATGCTTACTGAAATGTTTACTTTCCAAAAAGGGCATTTGATACAGTTTAAAATGTGAAGTGATAACTTTGATAAAAGAAATGAGTGATTGAAACAGTGTGAATAGCCAGTCGTTAGTGATTATAATGCAGACAAAAGAAAAGCATATTTAGAGCTAGGGGTGTAACGGTACATGTATTCGTATTGAACCGTTTCGGTACGAGGCTTCCGGTTCGGTACGCATACAAACCGAACGATTCCTTGGACCATTTTTTCTGCCGACAAAATTCGCGCTGGCGCGATCACCACAACGTTGCGCAACATCAAATAGCAAGCGTAATGAAACCGGAACGAAACTGCGCTATTGTGCTTCACGGATCGTTTATCAGTTCGGAGCAGCAACATCTGTGCAGCGTGAGCCGATCTCGATCAAGCGACACTTTTACAACCGTTACAACACAGCGCTAAGAGATCCAGTAAATAAAACATTTGAGTTCGCCACTGAAGTAATGACAGCACTGCGAGATCTAGTGAGAAGCATTCAAATTTCTCCGTTAATAACCGTAGATCTCTATTAGATCAAACAGCGCTGACGTGGACAGCAGGAGAAACATTGTGCCGTGAATGAACTAGTAATACTTTACGTCCACAGACCAGCAACATTCACCATGGATTTAATATAGTAACACTAACTGTAACCAGTTTGGCTGGAATAGTGAAATGCTTTCAAGTACTTCACACTTCTTTTCCCAGCACTTCAAAACTCAAATATTATATAAATAAATAGCCTATATGAAGAGTTCAGATGCAAAAGCCTCTAAGTGCCATTTGAAATTTTCTTCTAGAATGATCATTTTAATGAAGCTTGTACATTTAAGTTCAGTAATTTCACTCAAATGACAATTAATAGGTAATCTTCATTGCCATTTAAGTGAAATTACTGAACTTAAATATACAAGCTTGATAAAAATGATCATTCTAAGACAATTTCAAATGGCTTTTGCATCTAAACTCTTCATATATTTAAATGTTATTTTTAATGTGATGACCAAAACATTATTTGTTCATCCTTCAAAGATGACCCCCATTTATAAACCTGAGAGTTTCAAGATGTAGGAAATATTTTTTCTTTTAACAAATAGGAAATTTCTCTGGCATTTCTTACTTTTTGCTGTATCGAAAACGTACCGAACCGTGACTTTAAAACCGAGGTACGTACCGAACCGTGATTTTTGTGTACCGTTACACCCCTATTTAGAGCCATAACCAGGCTGGAGAGGTGTGAATGTGTGCAGGGGAGACTGACACTGAATGGGGCTCGTTTTGCACCACAAAACAGCAGAGACAATAGACTGAATAGATGCTAGAAGAAGAATAGATTATTTCCTCTCACGGTCCATAAGAGCTAATTCCTCCTCCGTGTACTCGGGTTCAAACAGATATGGCTCTGGGTCTGCTACAAAGAAGTCATAATCATCTACAAAGTCCGCCATTGCAAATGATCTGCAGTTTGCTAATAGCACAGGTAGTAAAAGTCACATTGGTTGTATTGACGGAAATGAGAGGGAGGGGGAGAGGAAGCGGGAGCCGGTAAGAGGACTTTTCACGAGTGAAGATATTATTGCGCCAAGTCGAAGTGCTCAAAAGCACGTGTTATGGTATTCCGCCATACAATATAGTCATCAATTTTAAACGCTTAGAAAAGCGCAACGTTTTATTTTGTGTCACCAGCCTAGGTCGAGTTACACTACTCGAGTAACTGTGTTTAAATAGGGAAAACGAGGAAGTGTTTGGTCGCTTCTCTTTTTGGCCCATATTTAATGCACTGCGCTAAGCTAAGTGTTAACATAGTTTTGCGGCAATACAGAGCGATATAGTGCACGGACTGAGACGAGAGAGGTATGTATCAACTCGTCTTAGTTAAGGGAATAACATAATAACATAATATGAAAAACCGGTGAAGTATCCCTTTAACAGTTTTTGCTAAGGATATGTGGCCTTTGACAGGAGCATCCTTAGTCTGCATTTTTCTGTACATTAATGTGGAAATACCCATCACATAAAATATTTCTATCACACATATCAGTGGATTTAAGTAGTCACCAGGAAAGTTGAATATTACAGCGATTGTACACATTTCCAATATTGTAGATCTAATTTTCATTAAGGGACTTATAATATGAATTTAAAGTAGGCCTAAATATGTTGAAAATAGTTGTTTGTGAAATTACAACACTTATGTAAATATGTAATTAACTTGCCATTGTAGAGATATCCACTACAGTATGCATAACAGCCAAATGAACAACTTGCTCTCTTTAGCTCAGGTTTATTTATTTATTCATTTATTTATTTTTAAATCAGTTACTCAGTTGTTAGTGGGTATTTGCAAACTGCCCACGAGAGCGTGGTATCGACAACGCTGATATTATTAGATTAGTACTGTGGAATATCGGTGACGCGAAACTTGCTTACACTTGCTATGAACATTTCCCCTTTAAGGCGAGCTAACCGGCCCCGTTGCAGTCTGCAGAACAGTAGTAATTATGAACACGTACGCCACGTCACCGTGGACTCCAATTTGAACTCTGCCGCTGGTGTAGGAAGCAACGGAGAAATACTTACCTGGATAATAATAATAATACATTTTATTTATAATGCGCTTTTCTCAAACCCAAAGCGCTACATTAAAATAAACAAAAACAAAATGACAATGCAACAATCAGAGAAAAACAGCCTTAAATAAATGTGTCTTAATCAGCCCTTTAAAGCGTTCCAGTGTTGGTGCATTTCTGATGGTAGGAGGAAGCACATTCCATAGCTTGGGATCTTTGTATGAAAAGGCTCTTTCCCCCATGGTCTTAAGCTTACATGAAGGCTGATGAAGTAAAAGAGAATTAGAAGAACGGAGAGAACGTGATGGAGTATAAGGGCTAATCAGATCACAAAGGTACTCTGGTGCAGTCGCATGTAGCGCCTTGTATGTTAGTATAAGAATTTTGAAATCAATTCTCACATTTATGGGAAGCCAGTGCAACTGTGAAAGCACCGGTGTGATGTGTTCACGAGGAGAAGTATGAGTGAGCACACGGGCAGCAGAGTTTTGAATGTATTGTAGCCTGCTCAGAGATCTAGCTGGAAGGCCAGAGAACAAGGCATTACAATAATCTAACCTAGTTGTAATAAAGGCATGTATTAGCCTCTCTGTGTCTGCAAAAGAAAGAAAAGGTCTAAGTCGAGCAACGTTTCTCAGGTGGTAGAAGGACGTTTTAGAGATGTTTTTTATATGTGCTTCAAATGTTAGCTGTGGATCAAAAATGACACCAAGATTCCTCGCCTGTAAAGCTGGAGTTACCAAGCTGGAGTCAACAATCAGACTAATCTGCTCGGCTTTACGAGTAGCCGCCACTGTACCAATCTGCATCAATTCAGTTTTGGAGCCGTTCAGCTTCAGGAAGTTATTCTGCATCCATAAACTAATCTCTGCTAGACAACTACGCAATGCTATTAATGAGCAATGAACATCTGCGTATCATCCGCGTAGCAGTGATACCCAAGACCATGATTCCTGATGATCTGCCCAAGTAGAAGCATATAAATGTTAAATAAAATTGGACCCAGCACTGAGCCCTGAGGAACTCCTTGTCGAACAGGCATGGTGTCAGATTCGTAATTACCCAAGCTTACAAACTGGGCACGATTCGTTAAATAGGACTGAAACCAACTGAATACTGCTCCAGAAACACCCAGCCAATTTTCCAGCCTATCTAGCAGAAGAGAGTGACATATAGTATCAAAAGCAGCACTTAGGTCTAATAAAACCAAAATACTGCATGCACCTGAATCTGCCGCAATGAGTAAATCATTTACAACCCTCACTAGAGCTGTCTCAGTACTATGGCCCTTTCTGAACCCAGATTGAAAAGGTTCAAAAAGATTATTCAGTGATAGGTGATGATTTAACTGAAAAGCCACAACACGCTCCAAAACTTTAGCCAAGAATGGAAATTGGACAAATCAGAAACATCACAGCCAGGCTTCTTAGGGACTGGTGTAATGGCAGCTGTTTTTAATTCTGGAGGAATAGTTCCAGAACTCAATTATAAATTCACAATCGAAGTCATATGAGGGGAGATGAATGCAAGGCAGTTCATAATAACTGAACAGGGTACCGGATCTAAAATACTGGTAGTTGAGTTCATAGACTTTACTATACTCATAATAAAATCGACTCCAACTAAATCAAAGTTCGAAAAGGTAGTAGTCGAAGGATTAAAAGGCTGAATATCAACTAGCTCAGCTGGGGTGCTAGAGATTAAAGAGCTGTATAAACCCTTGATCTTTCCAGTGAAATAGTGAAGAAACTTATTACACTGCTCAACCGAAGAATGAACAATGGCCTTAATTGGTTTGAGAAGATTGTCAACCGTCTTAAATAAAGATTTTGAATTTGTTGCAGCATCTCCAATAATACTTGAATAATAGTTCTTACGAGCAGTTTTTAGGGCAGAATGGTAAGCAGACTGTTGTTGAGTGTAGAGAAGCCCATGTACCGTCAGGTCAGATTTTTTGTACTGGCGTTCTAATTGCCTTCCAGCAGCTTTCATTGGCTTTAATCATGAAAGTTTAATCATGAAAGGGGGGTGTTGGGTTAATAAAGGCCTTCTGAAGCAAAGCATTTCTGTAAGAAAAATATCCATGTTTAAAATTTTATAAACTAACATATCTAGCTTCCGACAGACAGCCATATGGAGAAAGAGTAACCCCTGACCTGACGCATGACGTATTGATGAACGTGGAAGCGCAGAGGATAGAGCTCCCCTAAATATAGCATGTTAGCAAGTATTATAATAAATTATTGAGTATTGGGCGTTGTTTGATAGACAATAAAGCAAATACAAAAATATCTGTTTGAAAACATGTAAATGTTATTTGACTTCCTTTCTTATCAGTGACAAGTGGGTGTCTGAAACAAAGTTGCAAACCTTTGTTTAAGGGTAACCTGACTAACAAATGTATTTATTCCTTTCTCTAAGCACCATCTACTTTCAGGAAGTGAATTTGCATTTTCATTTAGACCATCTTCTTATTTGTTTTAATGTTGGGAAACAGCTATAGGCCTTAAAAGGGATAGTTCACCCAAAAATAAAAACGACCCATGATTTACTCACCCTCAAGCCATCCTAGGTGTATATGACTTTCTTCTTTCAGACAAATAGAATCTGAGTTATATTAAAACATGTCCTGGCTCTTCTAAGCTTTATAATGGCAGTGAATGGGGGACGAGATTTTGACAAGACAGAGACTAGACCAAATCGTGACACAAAGCTTACGCTACTCCTACATCCTACGTCATACATCGTGAGGTTACTCTTTTGGCGCAAGTCGACTTGTGTAGGCAGTCTGACGGAAGCCAATTATTTTAGTTTGTGAAGTTTTAAATATGGATATTTTTCTTACACAAATGCATTGCTTCACTTCAGAAGGCCTTTATTATTTTCCCGGAGCTGTGTGGAGTACTGATGAATGGATGCACTTTTTTGGGCTTCAAAATCTCGTCCCCCATTCACTGCCATTATAAAGTTCTCTGAACTCCGCACTGGTGAATTATGGCCCATTGTAACTGACCACCTCTTCAGCTATACCGTAGTGGGCAAAGGTGGCTTTCAGTTTTCTCACTACCTGTGTACTGGTAGTTGTTGTCATGTGTAGTACCTCTAGAAAACGTGAGTAGTAATCAATGAGAAGAGCTCAGCCCAGAGAACCACTAATTTCCACGCCACTTCCCAAAAGACCATGGAAGAGGATCGGAATTGATCTGTGTGAACACAACAAACAGAGCTACCAGGTGGATATGGAAGTAAAATAATCCCAAATGTTTTTGAAACAAAAAGCCTGTTGAATTGTACTACTTGAAAAAAATATGCATTGCATTAACCCTGCTTGTATTTTAATGCATTGTATTTTTAAGGCTTGTATTTTTATAGGCTGAAATTTAGCATGGTTGAATATTTAAGCTGTGAATATTTCAAATCAAAACATTTCAAACACATTTTCATTAGTAAAATTTCAATAATCCATATTCACCTTTCATATTTCATTTCCCAAATATTCAAACTGATTAAAAATACAACCTATAATATTCAACAGGCGGTTTTCGGTCCATTTTATTTCGCTTTGCAAATTCGCTTCCACAAATTCAGTGGTTCAAATTCGACAGTAAATTCAACATTGACATCCAGGAGCTGCAGGAAAAGTAGTAGATTACCGAGCATAATCTCCATCTGCTGTTAGTCGACCTCACCAGCAGGGGGTGCAAGCGCGTGTTGTTGACGAAGACCAGAGCAACAGTTAGTGCAAGCCATTCATTCATAAAAACTCAGCATGCATTATGTTTTTTGTGACGATTATCTGGGTCAGTATATATGCGGAAAAGATGATAAAGGCACAAAAGCTGTTTTTATGTTTCATTCATTGTTACTTTCCCTGTGTAGCCTTATGTTATCAGCCTTTTCTACAGTGAACGGGATTATAATCTGTTTCCCTCAATACATCATCATACTCAAAGATTCCCCTTCCGTCAGGACAAAGCGCTTAACGTAGCTTAATGGACTACAGTGATATAAAAGACCAAACTCGCACCTTATTTGGAAAGTATGTATTGTACATGTACTGCATTAGATTAAACTGGGAAGTAGCACTTTCATATTGTTGTTCTATATTGTTAGTTTAACTAGTCGCTTTGGATAAAAGTGCCAGCTAAAAGACTAAATGTAAAATTGGGTTGACATTCGCACATTTAGGGACCGTCTCTAAAGTAACAAGTCCTATAGGCCTAAACGTTTCTAACTTCAATAGCAAACTTCAATCTATTTGAATAAATTGCGCATTATGCCTGAGCCTGACACCTACATGAACACTTTACAGTTGGTTTTATGACTGTAAGTCGTTCTTTTCAAATGGTATTTAAGTTAGAAACGTGTATACCAATTTCGTATGTAACTTTAGAGACGGTCCCTAAATGTGCGAATGTCCAATGTCAAACCAAATTTATGCCAGTATATCACTGGGAAACGCTCAGCATTAAACTTTGCGCGTTAAATTCATATTCTGAGTCCATCTGCTAGCCTGCGAGTTTGGTCTTTTATGTCCAGCAGGGGAATCCTGACATATTGAGGGAAACCAAACCCTAGTACTGCATGCAGCACATCACTGCAATATAAGGTTAAGGCAACTAAACAACCAAGAGAAATATGTCAAATGTAACACTGGATCTGTACATCCGCATCGGGGGAATAACATTATCGTTCATGGTAGAGAAAGATGCATGTACGTAGGCTACACAGGAAAAATAATCGTGAACACACTGAATTTCACATAAAACAGACGTCATAATAATCACAAATACACTTACATTTTTGTAAATAAGTTTTTATGAATGAATGGCTTGCACTAACTGTTGCTCTGGTCTTCGTCAACAACACACGCTTGCAACCCCTGCTGGTGTGGTCGACTAACAGCAGATGGAGATTATGCTCGGTAATCTACTACTTTTCCTGCAGCTCCTGGATGTCAATGTTGAATTTACTGTCGAATTTGAACCACTGAATTTGTGGAAGCGAATTTGCAAAGCGAAATAAAATGGACCGAAAACCGCCTGTTGAATATTATAGGTCGTATTTTTAATCAGTTTGAATATTTGGGAAATGAAAGATTGAAAGGTGAATATGGATTATTGAAATTTTACTAATGAAAATGTGTTTGAAATGTTTTGATTTGAAATATTCACAGCTTAAATATTCAACCATGCTAAATTTCAGCCTATAAAAATGCAAGCCCTAAAAATACAATGCATTAAAATACAACCAGGGTTAATGCAATGCATATTTTTTTCAAGTAGTACAATTCAACAGGCTTTTTGTTTCAAAAACATTTGGGATTATTTTACTTCCATAGGTGGAGCGTATTGCTTCCGATGTGTGTATCGTGTATGTGCTACCTCTTGAACAGCGCACGCAGCAGCTTCTCCTTGCGCGCTAACTTGTGCTTTCACCTCCTCCGATTGGCGGGTTTCATGCACCGTCATCTCTAGTGTGAGATTTGAAATTAGCTGCAACCTGCGGGACAGCTCCTTGTCCTGAATTCCAACCACGATTCGGTCTCTAATGTGTTCGTCACGAGCAGCCCCAAACTCGCAATGCTCTGACAGTTCATAAAGGGAGCGGATAAAAGATTCCGCTCTCTCTCCAGGACGTTGAACGCGCTGATAGAAGCATGCTCTTTCGTGTATTACGTTGTGCTTTGGTATGAAATACGAATCAAACTTGCCGAGCACTAGTTCGTAATCCTCGTCATCTCCCTCCTCTTCGAAGGTGAATGAGCTGAAAATATTCTCTGCTTCGCCTCCCAGGGCATAGATAAAGGTGCTTACTTGTACACTGCCGTCCTCTTTATCCAGTTTCGTCGCCGTTCTGTAACGCGTAAACCGCTTTTTCCAGTCAGTCCATTCCGCTGGTCTCTCGAAGCAAAAGCTTTCAGGTGGGTTAAACTTCGCCATCCCGACGATCGGCACTCTGACACCATGTAATAAACCCTTGTATGCTGCAAAAGAATACAATGTCCAGTCTTGAATATGTTCTTTGAACTTTTACTCAGACTATTAGTGAACTCCTTTACAACTATTCGGCAGCCATGCTATTCACACACTTCCTCCCTTCAACCGCCTTCCTCATACGTCATCAGTCACGTCACACACTCAGACATAACTAATCATTCTATTACACTGTCCATGATCTTTATGTATAAGTTTATAAGTTTAAATTATATGAGCGACAGGTGCACTAACACTTCATAACATCAGTAACTCGACAGCACAACCTAGAACAGTTTTCCTCAGTGTTTGTAATGTCTGCATAAGGAGACGGGCAGTTGCTCGAAGATCTCCTTTGGAGAAAACTGTTGACTTTATAATCGAAAAATTTAAGTATCGCTCCTTAAAAATTAATATTACCTCAGAATGAATTGCATTGTTAGCCCACCCCAAAACTTAAACAAAATAATATTAAATGCTGACCAATACTTAATTATATTACTTTTTTATATACTAAAAATGATATAATTTAATAAAACAAGCTAAATGTAATTTGTTTTGTCATGAGTTATGCATGAATACACGTGAACATCTCAATTGTCAGTCAAGCAATGAATTAATGCATACATTAAATAATTATATTTTATATACTGACAACAATAAGAAACATGAATAAATGAGTAAAAGAACAAATAAAAGTAACCATCACACAATAAACAAATGCATATACAATTCAACAACACATGAAACAAATCTTTATTCAAACTACAAGCATGTATTTACAGGCGCTGAACCCCACATCTACTGCCATCTCAACACAGCGGTTCCCATTCTGCGGCTTTATTTTGATGAATTCACCAGAGGTGACCGTGCCTTCGTGCCGGAGCTTGTTGCTGCGCTGCGCTTCACAATCTGAGGCGATAAGGGCAGATGGAGAGATGGAGCGTCTCATCCATGGCACCGTTTCCAGGATTCAGCTCTGGGCTCCTCATCCTCAGTGCTCACACCAGTCTGAATAAAAACATGTTTAGTTACTTTATAGATTTGTTTATTTACCTTATTTACAGCACATTTGTCTAATGTCAACAGTGTTGACAACAGTGAATTAACGTTATCCTATAATAATGCCACACATACATCACTCAGATGTCTTTTTCATGTTGTGATGTGCTCATCTGCAATATGTCAATACTTACAATATTTTCCTTTCAGATGTAAATAGACATTTTAAATAAGCGTGTTTAAGATGTATATGGTTATGTAAATCCACTTTAGAGACGTAACGTGTGCTTAGAGCTCCCCTGTGTTAGCTAGCTATACAAAACATGTTTTTACAGCAAAATCACAACTATACTATACTGTCTAACTACTTTACACCTTCAACAGTTAAAACGTTTACTCTATAGTAGTTTAACACATAAGGAACCGTGTTTACTCATATTTGAAAACCCCTGCCGTCGCTGATCTCCGTGATGTTTGATAATGACGTATGCTCTCGAGTGGCCTCCTGGGATAGAAGAGTATCCATCGGTTGAGCACTCAAAAATCAGGCAGGAAGCAGTAAGCCATCCGGGAACTTCTCCCCTACTCTTTTATGAATACTGATGTTTCGAACGTACTGCTTCCTTCACGTACTGTTCCCTTTCAAGGGAACTTCGAGCTGCGTCAAACGCTGTGGGAACGCCCCTGCGTTGTGCGTCATGAAGTACGTATGGAATCAGCCCAATGGAGAGACGGAACGTCATAGGCGGGTGACATCATCGACCAGGAAACTATAAAGCACCCCAAAAACACAAGCGCATCAGCTTCTGTGCCTTCAGTCGCGCTATATGTGAATCTGTCTGAGTGTAAACACTGTGTCTGTCTTTAGTATTTGCTAGGCAGGAGTTATCACATTTACACCACACAAACAATTTTGTATGAGAGACTATGGCGAGCGAACGGCATTTAAGAAGTGTGTTCCTCCCTGCTCGCGCTATCTAACGGGCGGGGATACACACGTTCTTTGTGTTGTTTGTTTGGGAGTGCAGCATGCCCAGTCAGCTCTCGAGGGGGCTGGCTGCGAGCATTGCGAGCGTCTGCCTTTATGGACGCTCCGCTCCCGCCGGGCGCTCTTTGAGGAGAGTGCTCTGTGCGCGCTCCCCGCGGTTCGAGTCCCGCTTCTGCCGAGGCTGAGCGGCGACGCTTATCGTGGGGATCGCAAATGGATCTTTCAGCGGGGTTAGAGACGGGCTCTGCCTTATCTCTGCCTTTACCTGTTAGATCCAGTGTCTCAGCCCGGTTTGGAAGCACGCTCTGCGGTTTCTTCCGCCCGGGCTGAGGCACCAGTACTGCAACTGTCTAACGTTAGTTATAAAAACTAGGAGATAAAAATAGCAGTATTGACGAGGGAGATGTGGAGGACTCGCCACCTAACACTCCCGAAAGCGAAGAGCTCATGGAGGTTCTTACTCGAGCTGTATCAAAACTAAGCATTGAGTGGCCAGTGGCTAGGCAGGAGTCTGTTATTAAATCTAAGTTAGATGAAAGATTTCTCCCTTCCCGTGTGCAACCTCCATGCCGGTGCTTGCCGTTTTTTCATGATCTCCATACTGAGGTGTCGAGATTATGGAAGAAGCAGGCTTCTGATATAATTTTAGCCCCCAATCATTCACATATTCAGATTTAGCGGGGGCTAGGTTTTTGAAAAGAAAAGACGGCGCTTTGCCGCGGGTAGAAGAGACGCTTGCGAGCTATCTCTCTTCCGAGGCTGCATTGTCATTTGAAGCACCGGCATTACCTTCCAAGCCATTATGAAATATTTCGGCTTTGTAAAGTGTATTTGGCGGCAGGTCAGGCTGCGTCGTGTCTGCATACAATGTCTATATTGCAGGCATACCAGGCTGATTTGCTAAAGGACGTGAGCGTGAGTGAGGAGGCAGTACTGACGTGGTTCGAGAACTGCGTCAGGCTGCCGATTTGTGGTAAAATGATTTTTTCCAACATGAAACAGAAAGAGAAAGCTTTCTTTTAGATGATCCTCTCTCCCCTGCGGGGTTATTCAGTGACTTAGTTAATACTGTCATTGATAATTTCAGGAAGAAAAGAAGCAGGCAGCAGCTTTTAAAAGGTTTCTTCCATTAAAAGTTCACGTCCACGGGGCTGCTGGGCGGGAGCAGCCCCGGCCGTCCACGAGCTCATCGCATAGGCGCAGCAAAGCAGAGTATCGCGTCTCGCGCTCCCCCTGCTGGACAGTGGGACCAGACGCGGCACTCTCAGCCAAAGCTTTTTGAAAAATAAATATAATATAATATATATATATATATATAAAAAAAAAAGCAATAGAACTGTTTTGAGGACAGTTATATTGGCTATGCTGAGGGCGGTCCCCACCGAGGGAGAAAGGTGTTCACCTCTTTTTACGGTGCCCATTCTTCCTCGGTGCCCTCAGGGGCCCGTTCTGCCAACCCCGCCTTCATGCCGGGGCGCAGACGGTCCCGGCGAGCGCTTTCCCGAGGGACGCTCGCCTCCTCTGACACTGAGGGTGGTCCCCATCGAGGGAGAAAGGTGTTCACCTCTTTTTACGGTGCCCATTCTTCCTCGGTGCCCTCAGGGGCCCGTTCTGCCAACCCCGCCTTCATGCCGGGGCGCAGACGGTCCCGGCGAGCGCTTTCCCGAGGGACGCTCGCCGCCTCTGACACTGAGGGTGGTCCCCATCGAGGGAGAAAGGTGTTCACCTCTTTTTACGGTGCCCATTCTTCCTCGGTGCCCTCAGGGGCCCGTTCTGCCAACCCCGCCTTCATGCCGGGGCGTAGACGGTCCCAGCGAGTGCTTTACCGAGGGACGCTCGCTCCCTCTGAGTTGTTCCCTGCCGGTGCGCCGTTACAGGGCGCTGTGTTTGCTGCTCAAATTACACCAGAGACCAGTCTCGAGAGACTGGTACCCTTAGTAGAATTTGTTTGGCAGAGTGGAAAAGCCTTCCAAGAATATCTCAGTGGGTCCTGCAGACAGTAGTAAGAGGTTATGTGATCCAATTTAGGTGTCGTCCACCGAAACTCAGAGGGGTTCTGCCCATAGTGTGGGCCCCGAGCAGGCTCTGGTAATGGAACAAGAGGTGAAAACGCTACTTCAAAAGGGGGCTATAGAACGGGTTCCTCCTCCCAGTTTGGAGCTAGGTTATTACAGCCGATATTTCATCGTTCCAAAGTAGGATGGGGGGTTGCGTCCAATTTTAGATTTGCGCCTATAAAATCGCTCGGTAGGGAAGCTCAATTCAAGATGCTCACTATCAAGCAGGTCGTGTCACAAATCAGGTCCGAGGGCTGGTTTGTCACGATAGATCTAAAGGACGCTTACTTCCACATTTCCATACTTCCACAACACAGGAAGTTCCTGAGGTTTGCCTTCGGGGGCGAGGCATTCCAATATAGGGTTCTTCCGTTCGGTCTAGCTATCTCCCCGTACTTTACGGAGCAGATGGCGGTTCGACATCGAGATGTCGTCCTCGCGCATATCAGGAAGTTGGGGTTGAGGCTGAACGCGAAGAAAAGTGTTTATCTCCTTCCCTGGAGACCACTTTTCTGGGCGTTGTTTGGGATTAGGTCACCCGCATCGCTTCGATTCTTCAGCCTTGAAACAGTAAAGCTAGGCCAGCTACTCACTGTAAAGCAGTTTCAGAAACTGTTGGGTTTGATGGCAGCAGTGTCCAACGTTATACCTTGGCCTGTTGTACATGAGACCGCTGCGGTGGTGGCTCAGGACCAAGGGATTCTCCCCGAGGGGAAATCCACTCCGCACGATCAAAGTCACGCGGTGCTGCCTTCGTGCTCTGGTCTTGTGGAAAGAAACTTGGTTCCTATCCAAAGATCCTGTGCTGGGGGCTCTTTGTCGTCGCGTAAAGCTAACGACGGATGCTTCCCTCACAGGGTGGGGGGCGGTCATGAGTGGTCGTCCAGCCCAAGGTCTGTGGCAGGATCATCATCTATCATGGCATATACATTGTCTAGAGATGTTGGCAGTGTTTCAGGCTCTGAAACACTTCCTAGCAGACCTGAGAGGTCATCATGTGCTAGTTCAGTCAGACAACACGTCGGTGGTCTCTTATATAAATCGTCAGGGGGGCCTGCGGTCTCGCCGGCTTTACAAGTTGGCCCGTCAGGTCCTCCTGTGGTCCCTAGGGAAGTTACTATCACTGAGAGCAATGTATCTTCCTGGGTATTTGAATGTGGTAGCGGACTCTCTGTCGAGGCAGGGGCCGAGGCCGGGGGAATGGAGACTCCACCCCCGAGGTGGTGGAGCTCCTTTGGTTGAGTTTCGGTTGCGCCGAGGCGGACCTATTCGCTTCCAAGGAGATATCGCACTGTCGTCTGTGGTTCTCCATCAGTCATCCAGCCCCTCTGGGGTTGGACGCTATGGTGCAGCCGTGGCCGAGGTCACGTCTGTACGCTTTTCCCCCGATTGCTCTGCTACCAGGAGTTCTGGAGAGGGTTCGCCGGGACGGGGTCAGCCTACTATTAGTAGCCCCGTTCTGGCCGGCCCGAGTATGGTTTGCGGACCTGGTTTCTCTCCTGGACGGCTCTCCTTTGGAGCTCCCGGTCAGGAGGGATCTACTCTCTCAGGCGGGCGGCATGATATTTCACCCCCGCCCAGATTTATGGAAACTGTGGGCTTGGCCTCTGAGGGGGCCCAGCTCTTAGATTCAGGTCTCTCAACCGAGGTTGTTGAGACCATCCTTCACTCCAGAGCTCCATCCACGAGGAAGCTATATGCCTTTGAAGTGAAAACTTTTCACTTCTTGGTATGGAGAACACCTGTAGGACCCAGTTAACCCTCTGGGGTCTGAGGTGTTTTCGGGGTCCTTGAGGTGTTTTGGCATGCTCTGACATTTGTGCTTTTTTCAGTTGCTTATAAACATATTAATGGCACAGGTGAAATTACACTCTATATAGCACACACAGGGCTACCATAATATGTGAGCAACATGTATGTACATGTTTGTATTTTTGAGAGAATATTGTTTATGCGTGGTTATTGAAAAAACTAAAAAATAAAGTTTCTAATATAAGGCCACAAATAACATACTAAATATCTGTCCACAAGACTTTTGACTAGTGGATGTTGTCGCCTAGAGTTTTTGCTTCAAATTGATCTGAAAATCATTCTGCCTAATCATTCACATAAAACAATAGATTGTTTTAAATTGTGAAAAACATTTTTTTGTTTGCAAAGGCAATATGCCTCATGAATAATTAGGCAGTTCTCACCTGAGCAGACTGCATAATAATGAGCCTTTCATTCAGGGGTGTCACACAAGAAAGAATGCAAGGACAATATATATATAAATAAATAAATATTTATACACACACACACACACACACACACATATATATATATATATATATATACACTACCGTTCAAAAGTTTGGGGTCGGTACGATTTTAAATACTTTTAAAAGAATTCTCTTCTGCTAACCATGGCTGCGCTTATTTGATTAAAAATACAACAAAAATCAGTTATAGTATTAAATATTATTCCAGTGTAAATCAGCTGTTTTCTGTGTGAATATATAGTAAAGTGTAATTTATTCCTGTGATCAAAGCTGAATTTTCAGCATCACCAGTGTCAGTGTCTTCAGTGTCAAATGATCCTTCACAAATCAGTATAATATGAGGATTTGATGCTCAAGAAACATTTATTATTATTATCAATGTTGAAACAGTTGTTGGTCTGTCAGTTGTACAGTTTTTTTTTTATTTTTTTTTCAGGATTCTTTGATGAATAGGAAGTTCAAAAGACTTTTGTAACATTATAAATTTCTTTACTGTCACTTTCGATCAAATTAATTATTCCTTGATAAATAAAAGTATTGATTTCTTTCCTCCAAAAAAATAAAAATAAAATTCTCACTGACCCCAAACTTTTGAACGGTAGTGTAGCCTATATATATATATACAAACAATCAAAATATAAATGAAAGCCAAAAGCACATTTTTAGTCACACCTTTTAGCCATCCACATACCATTTTTAGCCATCCACCGCGGTAAAAATAAACCAGTCGCATTTCAAAGTCGTTCGCGAAATGACCGCCAGGTGGCGCAAAGGGACATTTAGCAAAACGTAAGTGGGGCTAATGTCTGTAACCTATGGATGAAATACTACAAGTTATGGTAATTTCCAAATAAGCCTACAACAAACATTTATAGCCTACTCCGTAATTGTTGGTCATACAGATAAGATATAATCTTTTAAAACTGTAAAAGGCTAAAGTATAGGCCTACACTCACAGGCTAAAGACAAAACGTTTTCTCGCTCATGTGAGAAACCGACGTTTGGGTATTTCTCAGTGAGAAAATTCATAGCCGAGCGGTAGAACTTACGGTTCCTCATCAAGATGACATGGGTTCAAATCCCGCACAAACATGGTATGTTGTAAGTTTTATATTTATTTAGATTTGTCTAGCTCTAAAACTCTGTTACACCATACAGTTTTTTTGCTTATATTTATAAAATACAATTATCATGCATTTCCATTTTACACTACAAAATAGTATCCAACAGAACGACTTTGCATGTAAAAAATTAATTATATATAGCCTATATATATATATATATATATATATATATATATATATATATATATATATATTTTTTTTTTTTCAGGGCTGCCAACTCTCACGCATTGAGCGTGAGACTCACGCAATTGACCCAAATCTCAGGCTCTCACGCCACACCCCCGATTTCTCACGCTGAAGTGTCAACCCGGTCGGTCAAATTCCTAAAAGATATAGTTTATCTATAGATCTACCTGTTGAGCCACTCGTGATCGACTAGTTATACCGCAAATTAGTTAAAATATCCCGTAGGCCTAATCTATCTAGAGCATGCGAGACAGATATTGTGCTCCAAACCATGCGCGCTCATGGCAGAGAGGTCTGTTCCCTACAACCTAGAGTTTTTAAAAACATGGTTTTAAGTAAAGTGTGATTTGCCAGGGGGGATTGGGATTTCCTTCTGGTCTAAGCATCCCTGCTTCTGCTGAATTATTTTAATCCCCTCACCCCTCCCTCCACAGCTAATCAATGCTATAGGCTACTTCACCAATATCAAATATATAAAATAGAGATATGCAACAGGCACGTTTAAACGACAAACAATAAAATCAAAACCAGCGTTTCAGTTGTTCATTAGTTCCAGTGGCCTTAATGCATGCACGGCTTTTCAAAATTTCACAAAGCGTGTTGAGATTATTTTGAATGAAATATTGAAGTTTATAATTAAGTGTTCTGGCACACCACGCCGAGTGGCCCTATGCATTTTTCTAAAGTCGGGTTTTATTCTGGCATGGTGAGTTAGTGTTCGACAAACGCGGCGGCGCGTTCATTTAGATTAATTTATTTTTCTCATTATTACAGCTAAAATAACGTAATAGGCGACTCCGTAATTTTTTGGTCATACAGATAAGAGTAGAGTAGCTTACATCGTTCAAAACTGTAAACTTGTATTCATATTAGGCTAACGACAAAAACAGTATATCTGTCGTCTCTGTCTCCGGGAACTGCGCGTCACAAAAATGAACCGAAAGCCACTTCAGCTCAGTCACGATAAGAAATCGGCTATGTCTAAAGCCTTTAAATGTCTAAATATTTAGGCTAATAAATGTTATCTGATTATGTAGGCTAATCCATATGAAAACGAGAGGTACAGAGGATCTCAAACATATAATGTAAGCGCTTCCCAATGAGAAAATGACTAGACAAGGGTGAAAATCTCGCTCTAATTAAATGTAGGCTAAATCGCCCTGAATTAAAATGTAAAAACAGATCAAATAATGTATTTGTCGAAATGTTGCGATATTGTTTCAATTAAGTTCATAATTATTCTATAAATGTTATTTAATTTAGCAGCATTACCACGAAGCACCGTGTTTCGATATTTATTTGAATAATACAAAAAATAAAAACTTAATTCACAAATTGCATGCCTGGTTGTAAGGATCCAAAGATCCCTGTAGACTTTAATTTTGAGTTGAACATTTTGTTCATGACAACAAATTAACATGCGTTTTTTCAGATTATATTTAGTTTTGCTTGGAAAAAGCTGGCCCAAACCAGTTTTATTTCATCAATTATTGAAATAATGAAATATTTAGTAATAAACTTTTATGACAGAAATATCACTAGGCTACATGTAACTTAACCTCTTACGCCGGGTTCACACCGGACGCTGAAGCGCCGCGGAACGGAGGCCGCTTCCTTTCGGCGCCCATGTTAACCTATGGTGTCGTTCACACCAGACGCGGAGCGCCGCGGCGCGGCGCAGGCGGCACGCGCCGTGAAGCGCCAGTTTCGGCGTCTGGTCTATTTTTTCCGCGAGCCGCGAGTGATCCGCGTCAATTCCGGAAGGAAGTTACACCAAGAAACACTCGACTATCCGGTCAATTGTCAAAATAAAAGCAATTTTCAAATTAAAATACCGCGAGTGACAAATGCGAACACACAAACAAACAGGGAAACAACGAGAGGGAGAGGCACAAACTTCTTGGTTACAGAAACATGGTGTATTTATATTATGAGGTTATTTACTTACCCATGATGTAAAAAAAAAAAATAGCTCTGAATAAACAACTGAGCAGAAGCGCTTGTCGACCTCCGCGAAGAACACGCGTCTGGTGTGAACAGGCACGCGCCGGACAGCGCGTGAATTTCCGTTCCGCGTCGCTTCAGCGTCCGGTGTGAACCCGGCGTAAACCTTCTCCAGAGCGTCGGCGCACTGAAGCGTTTTTTTTTTATTTAGTTCAAATATACTATCAGATTTAATGTTATACCTTGACAAACTATACATTTACATTTATTCATTTAGCTGACGCTTTTATCCAAAGCGACTTACAATTGCTATATATGTCAGAGGTCACAGGCCTCTGGAGCAACTAGGGGTTAAGTGTCTTGCTCAGGGACACATTGGTGTCTCGCAGTGGATTCGAACCCGGGTCTCTCACACCAAAGGCATGTGTCTTATCCACTGCACCATCACCACCCCACCATTCACTGCACCATCACCACCATACATCATTAAAAAGATATAAGACTCAAGATTCAGTATTTGACCACTATTGTATTCTGAGAAACTTATAGTGAGAGTTATGTCTTAATTTGTGTCAGGAGTTATGAAATGAAAAAAATGAGTCGATACCTTTAATATGAATTATGAGCGTCAGCTGGTCCATTCATAAAAAACACTCCGTGCTGTCGTCATGACAGCGATTCACAAAACAACGTCCCTGAGGGCTTTTAGCTCAACAATGTGCAGATGTGGAGAAATATTGATATATTCTCATAGATTCACATCATATTTCTATAGACAGGAATAATATTTATTGAATTTATACCCAAATGCGTCGATGTAATCATAATGATCGCTTCTTACTGAGATGTGCTGTGTTTTCCATTCATACCAATAGCATGGGGGCGCTATTATGTCCAATAAAAGTCCATATATGGATCATGAAGAAGACCCATAGTCATGTGACATTCCAGGACGTCACTGAATGATACAGAAAGTACAGAGATCGCTGTAACATGCAGATAAAGATGTTTTGAAGACAATAAACATGATTGCAATGATATTTGAGTTACCTGTGTTCCTCAAGCCATGCCAGGTATTTCATAATAATAGATTATGTTTATAATGTAATGCTAATCGATATAGATTTCATCATCGTTCAGAACACTAAATAATACATTTTCTGTCTGATTTTTTTTTTTATCTGAAGCCAAGTTAGATCACAGAAGATTATTTAAAACACTAGACTTGCGTTATATAGTGAGTTTGGAGCGCAAACATAGTTTTAATCTCATAAATGGTCGTGTATTGATGGTGTGCTAAGCTAACATGCTAGCGAGCCCAGGCGCACCTGCTACGAGCAGTTATTGTTTTATGATTTTTTTCTAAATAGGAATGCTTACTGAAATGTTTCAGTGCATTTGATACCAGTTTCAAATATTTAGTGAGAACTTTGATAAAAGAAATTAGGGTTTGAAACCCTATGAATAGCTTGTGAATAGCCAGTCGTTAGTAGCTATAATGCAGACAAAAGAAATGCATATTTAGAGCCATAATAACCAGTCTGGAGAGGTGTAAATGTGTGCAGGGGAGACTGAGACTGAATGGGGCACCACAAAACAATAGAGACAATAAGTCAAGTCAAGTCAAGTCACATTTATTTATATAGCGC
This sequence comes from Rhinichthys klamathensis goyatoka, assembly GCF_029890125.1. Classification (NCBI taxonomy): domain Eukaryota; kingdom Metazoa; phylum Chordata; class Actinopteri; order Cypriniformes; family Leuciscidae; genus Rhinichthys; species Rhinichthys klamathensis. Next base: position 2,245,499 of record NW_026606641.1, read on the forward strand.
TTTTCACAATACAGATTGCATCAAAGCAGCTTCACAGTGATAACATGAAAGAAGTACAACACAGTTCAATAATATTGTTGAATATTAAATATCCCCAACTAAGCAAGCCAAAAGCAAGGCGACAGTGGCAAGGAACCAAAACTCCATCAGATTGGATGGAGAAAAAAACCTTGGGAGAACCCAGGCTAGTCAGGGGCAAGTTCTCCTCTGGCTAACAATCATAGGGTTTTAAAGAAGCTTTACAGTAAGTGCATATCAGAGAGTACCTGGAAAAATACATTTAGTTAATCATGTAATATTTAGGGGATAACATATCGCCGGCGTTGAGTCGTCTCTTCGCAGGCGTTGAGTCGTCTCTTCATAGGCGTTGGACTATGAAGGCTATTCAGTCTTCGTTCACAATAGACTGAATAGATGACTCAGAAGATGACTAAACATCAGTTTGCTAATAGAGTCTAATCAAAATAAAGTAATTTGACATGATCTTGAAAAACATTTAACTAAATACAGAGCTTTATACTTATCATTTTCAGATTTTAAATATAAAATGGTCAGACATGTGGCTTTAGCTGCAGTGCATTTCTAGATTGCTCCAGGGCCAACTTCAATTTTATTTTCATGAAGATGTTTCATAAAAATAAATTTCTAATAACTTTACAAAACTTTGAAGCTATTTAAAATAGTTTTTTTCATTATGACAATAATTAATTCTACATTTACAATAAACAACCAGGTGTCAGCTTTCAAATGAGATCATACTTGTGCTTTTAGTGCAAAGGGTTCATGAACTGCATCTGTTTTAGTTTGGGTATGTCATTTCTGGGGATTTTTCAAAAGTGGGCTTGAAGCTTAACAGGTTAAATCATTTAATTCCTTCATTATCAACACTGTCTAGAATAGCGATTTAAGTGTGAACTGCGACTTCTCTTTGTGTTAAGTCAGCCTCAGACTCCGATAGCCTGTGGGGGGTTGGAGGGACAGTTGCTGGACAAAGGTGTTAATGTTCCTCTTTCATATGGAGAGTGTCGGATAGCCAGCCTGATGAGCAGGCAAAATTATTGTAAGGATAAATCTGTGTCCAAATGTAGGCCCCATATCTTATTAAATTATAAATATTGTAGTTTATTTATTGTAGACTATTTAAAGTTTTTTTCACACAAAATTTCAATTGAAGTTATTGTAAGGTGAATTCAACAAGGCATGCTGTGTCTTTGAAGCAACAATTAAAGGCTAAATCATTTTTTCGTGATTTGTATGCCTGACACGCAGCAACATATGCAGTATTATCAGCTGTATGATGTGTTTTTACCATGAAATGTTTAATTTCGAGAGAGACCCGGCGCGCGCGAGGGAGACTAAATAAACTTTGTTAAAAAGAGATCCAGCGCGAGAGAGGCAAAGAGAAACACATGTTTTTAATTGAATTATGTTTCTTTGGACAATTTTCGTTTTGTACTGTTTTAACTGTTTAATTTAGCTGTAATTTCTTTGGCAATACAAATTTAAAATGTCGCAAGAATAAGATTAGCCTAGTGTTTCTTATTTTGCATCGCAACCCGATGCAACCCTGTTTTAAATTTAAAAAAACTGTCCCGCCACTTTATTTAAACCTTGAAATGTTCGAACTTGGTTTCAAACTTAAGTAATTTTAGTGTTCTTTTACATTACACAATAATTTAGCAGACTAAAGACGAGCTTCTTCATTTTCATTTTCTGATGCAATCGGCTGACAATCTTCCTTCATCAGTTTTTGTCGTTTGTGCAGCGGCTGCGGTTCTACAGGAATGTAGCAAATTTATGTTGTAATGATAATTAAACAAAACTCTTGACTTTAAATAAGTAAACAGTTATAAACAGTCACCTATTTAAGCATCAAGGTGGTAAAATATAAACGCTGTAGGACAACATCGGTTAACAACATGTAGGCCTATGCTACAATGAGATTCTATCTCGGGTCTATTGAAGCTCCTCGAAGCTCGTGTTATTGCGTTGATCACTGAGCTACCGTCTGTACGCTGTTAATGTTGCAAAGCCCGTATAATGTATGGCTAAATAATGTTTTCATTATTTATTCAATTACATTTCAGTAGCTTAATTTCAGTATTGTGATTATGAATTATTTTAACTATGTTTCACTTGTTGAATTCATCTGCTACCAGCTTTCAATCGCTCTGAATCAGCGCGGTGCGGCAGCAGATTACGCATTAGAGAGAATAAACCGGAATAAACGAACACTTTTCAGAGTCTATGATTGTAGCGCCTCTTAGCGGTAAAAGGCAGCAAATACACCACACATTTTACCGCCGCGGTGGAACGGCTGATGTGGGCATTGTCATGGCTTGCCTCGACATTTGCGTTTGAATAGCGCGCGTCCTCCGTGGGCGTGTCAGATTAATGCGTAATGAAGTGTAATGAGCTGGGGAAAAAAATACTGACAGCACTCTCTTTTCATACAGATTGCATAAACTGAGAATATTTGTTTTTTATATAGATTACTTCATTTAAAAGAAGAGAATTCAAGCTTCATAAAGAAAAATCTCTCATGCCTGTGTGACAAGTAATCGCGGAGTTACAGTTAATCTTAGGACGCGTTTCAGAATGGACTTCACTGACAGAGAGAACGCAGAACTCGCATCATGTTTGTTTTTCTTTATTTGGTGAAAAGCACAAGACTTTGTTTTTATTGTGAGTATCCACAAAAAAATAGAAACTTAACAGGATCTAATGATGTATCACACTTATATGTAAGATCAAAATCAACCGAGTATTTTGAGTCTCTTTTGCACTGATAAGAAAAAAAGCGAGACAATCGCGCCGGCGCGATAGCCGACCCCAGGGGGTTAACTGCCCAGTGGGTGCAGTGCTGGAATTCCTGCAGGAGCGTTTCTCCACAGGGTTATCCCCCTCCACACTAAAGGTGTATGTGGCGGCACTGGCTGCTTACCACGTCCCTTTCAGTGGAGTTTCTCTTGGGAGACACCCGCTTATAACTCGTTTCCTTCGTGGCACTTTGAGGCTGAGGCCAGCAGTTCGTGCCTGGAATTTTCGCCTGGTATGGTTAAGGCTTTTCTATACCCTAGGCCAGGTTATGTTCCTAAGGTCCCTACTAATGTTGTTAGACCTACAGTTCTGCAGGCTTTCTGTCCTCCTCCATTTCTGTCGTCAGACCAGGAGAAACTTAATTTGCTCTGCCCAGTGAGGGCGTTAGACGCTTATGTCCACAGAGCTGCCCTGTGGAGGAAATCAGAACATTTATTTGTATGTTTCGGGCCACCCAGGAAAGGGTGTCCTGCGTCTAAATAGAGAATGAGCAAGTGGGTGGTCGAGGCTATCTCACTTGCTTATGAGTCGGCTGGTCAGCCTTCACCTTTGGCTGTACGAGCCCGCTCTACTAGGAGTATGGCTGCATCCAAAGCTTTATTGTCAGGAGTTTCCCTGAGTGAGGTTTGTGATGCGACTGGATGGTCTTCACCGTGCAGGTGCTCTCGTCCGCTGTGCGCTAGATCTCACATGACGGTCACTTGCTCCTATGGCGACGTGGGTATTCGCGTTCCCACAGCGTTTGACGCAGCTCGAAGTTCCCTTGAAAGGGAACGTCTCGGTTACGTATGTAACCCTAGTTCCCTGATAGGGAACGAGACGCTGCGTCGTTCTGCCATACTCCCGGCATTCCCGTTAAGCGCTCCTTCAGGCCTATCAGAAGCTGATGCGCTTGTGTTTTTGGGGTGCTTTATAGTTTCCTGGTCGATGACGTCACCCGCCTATGACGTTCCGTCTCTCCATTGGGCTGATTCCATACGTGCTTCATGACGCACAACGCAGGGGCGTTCCCACAGCGTTTGACGCAGCGTCTCGTTCCCTATGAGGGAACTAGGTTTACATACGTAACCGAGACGTTTTCGCCTACTATATAGTAGGAAAGTAGGCATATTCGAACGCACTTAAGTCCGAATCTCGCGATAATTAGTACGTCACCCAGGTAATTCTCGCCTACTCTTTTGGATTCATACATACTTTTTCGCTCGCCTACTCTTTTTCCTATACTAAATAGTAGGGAAGTATGCGGTTTGGAACGTAGCCTCTGTCAGGGTCAAGCAGGTTGTGTTTCTGCTCTTTTTCTCTCGCTGCCAGAAGACGGTCTCCCGTGGATTTGTGGAAAGTTTTGAAAAGATTTTGTGAAGATACTGGACAAAGAGAGTTTTGACACCATGCAAGTAAATTTTTTTTGAGTTGGGTGTGTACGTCACCAAATCTTACTTTAAATTACCTTAATCACTGTCTTGTTGGCTAAAACATAGCACCATTTTGAAACATATCAGCAACTCCTAGCAACTGTTAGCTAGGCTTAAAATATTTTTTACACAGCGGGGTTAGTTGTAGCACAGTGTTAAACCTAAGCCGCCAAGTGTACAATGATAATGAAATGAAAACAGGGAGCCACACAACTTTTCAGGTTTGAGTATTTATTTATTTATTCATCTTGCCACATTTAACTTTGTTGGACTTTCACAAACAATGTTGGAATTTAAATGTCAAAGTATGATTTTTTTTCACAATTGTTAACTATGCATTGATCATTTTTTTTTATTTTTTTTATTAAAAAATCTTTTTTTCATGCAATAAACACTTGATTTGATTAATTTGATTGTGGGCTCGTTTTTATTCTTATTACTGTTATTATTATTAATAATAATTTTGCATGCAGCTGCCACACACAAATATAATTCAATAGCAATTACAATATTTGATGATTTTATTTATTTATTTATTGAAAAACTATGCAGGCCTTTCATATATCTCTGTCCATGATATTGATCCATAATAGAAGGATGTTTGGATGTATGGATATCTATCTATACAGATATACAAACAATATTGTCTCGGTTACGTATGTAACCCTCGTTCCCTGAAGGAGGGAACTGAGACGTAGTCGACGTCGACTGAATGGAATCACGCCAGGGAGCCAGTCATCTTCGAGAACTATTGAAAACGAGCCAATGGAATTGGTGTGCGTGATTTGCATCACACACTCCGCCCCCACGGTGCGGGTATAAATACGGAAGTGGATGCACGCACTAGATGCTTTTTCGCTGAGGAGCCGAGCGTAACTTGGAGTCAGCGGTGGTTCAGCAATAGTGGCGAAGGGACTACGTCTCCATTCCCTCCTTCAGGGAACGAGGGTTATATACGTAACCGAGATGTTCCCTTTCAGTCGTTCACGTTCGACATAGTCGACGGAATGGGATCACCACTGAAAACGCCACTAGTGCTGCCACCTTCCAGTGCCTAGACAAAAGCCTCTGCAACTTGAGGCGGAGATGGAAGGGCTTAGACCAGGGAAGTCACTGCTGTTCCACAGGACCACTGGGAAAGCGTACCCTATCAAGGAAGGAAGGGATGCTGTGGAAGCCACATCCTGCCCGAAGGGAGGTAACATGTGGAGAGTACACATATGGACTGGTCAAGTCTCCGTCGTCAGTTAGGAACCTGGGTGTGCTCTTTGATACTAGTCTTTCATTTTAAAGTCACGTTTCTAGCATCTGTAAAACCGCATTGCTTACAACATATGCTTTCAATGAAAAATGCGGAACAGTTAATTCATGCATTCATGACCTCAAGGCTAGATTATTGTAATGCTCTACTGGGTGGTTGCCCTGCACGCTTAATAAATAAACTACCCCTGGTCCAAAACGCAGCAGCTAGAGTTCTTACTAGAACCAGGAAGTATGACCATATTAGCCCGGTTCTGTCAACACTGCATTGGCTGCCTATTAAACAGCGTATACATTTTAAAATATTGCTGTCTACTTACAAAGTACTAAATGGTTTAGCTCCCCAGTACTTGAGCGAGCTCTTAACGCATTATAGTCCTTTACGTCTATTGCGATCTCAAAATTCCGGCCAGTTGATAATACCTAGAATATCAAAATCAACTGCTGGCGGTAGATCCTTTTCCTATTTAGCACCAAAACTTTGGAACAGTCTCCCTAACATTGTCCGGGAAGCAGACACACTCTGTCAGTTCAAATCTAGACTAAAAACACATCTCTTTTACCTGGCATTCACATAGAACATTATACATTTATATTATTCAATTCAGTTAAATGATTATTAGGCTGCATAGATTAGGTCAGCCGGAACCGGGGACACTTCCCAAAACACCCGATGTACTCGTTACATCTTAAGAAGACTGGCATCTACGCTAATGTCAGTCTTTCCATTTATTCCGAGGTTTACTGAAGTCAGCCGGATCCGGGCCGTATCCAGATCAGATGGTGAACCTGCGCCTGGACACGACCACAACGCATCACTGAAGTGCCAGCCTCATCAGCCCTGTGAAGGCCTCATGGACACCTCGTCTCCATACCGCCGTGATGACTCCGACCTCCTACCAGATGGAACTGTATAATATTGTGAATGTTCTGATCCAATTTGACTTCTGACCTATAATGTTGCCTGAATCATAATCATACACTGTTCGTTCGTTGGCCAGAGGAGAACTAGCCCCCGACTGAGCCTGGGTTCTCCCAAGGTTTTTTTCTCCATTCTGTCACCTGATGGAGTTTTGGTTCCTTGCCACTGTCACCTTGGCTTGCTTAGTTGGGGACATTTAATTATTCAACAATATTTTTGATCTGCCTTACTTCAGGTGGACGATGAAGCAATTTTATTCTAGAAACAAACTTCTTGTATTTATTTTCATGTTATCACTGTGAAGCTGCTTTGATACAATCTGTATTGTAAAAAGTGTTATATAAATAAAGATGACTTGATGACTTGATGACCGGCAGTGTACTGCCCGGTCACTGGGAGGATGACCGGGCAGTACAAATAATGGAATGTCACTGGGATGACTCCAGCCTATAACAGGGGGGAGGATCAACCGAACAGTGACGGCAGAGCAGACTCTGCCGAGGGAAAACACAGGCTCGCCGGAAGGGAGCCGTACCGTGGAAGAATACACATATGGGATCACAACATATGGACCCAGCCTAACACAGGTTCCACCAGTGCATACGAGTGATAGTTCTGGCTTCGGACGTTCCGCCACGTCTGTTGCCGAAGGTTATGTAGGAACTCGACAGGGTTCGGCTAAAAAGGGGAACTCTACTGGAGCAAGAATTGCGCATGTATCCAGTCCATGGGAGGGGAATGGCGCAGCAAGCCGACACTTCGAACCGGGCTTACAGTGAAACTGGCTTCATGTGAAGGAAGCCCACGGGAAGCAGCGGTTCGACACATAGGCTAGTTCTCTAGCGAACGTGATAGGTGTCGCTCAGCCCCCAACTCTATTAACATCTGTTCAGTGAGGCACTCTGTGTCAATGCCTAGGAGGGAGCAATACTGTCACTTAGGAGGAGCTCACCACCCAGGTGGGCACGTGCATCTTGGGAAACTTTCTCACCAAGATAAAGGCAACCACATGTAGTGGGCCAACCTCTGCTTGGAAACAGCCTTCCCTTCTGCTGGTCTCCGTAACAGACAAGAGCTGGTCTGTGGTCCAGGCTTTGCATTCTGAGCACGTAAAACCACAATGGAGCGGACCGATAGAGAAAAGCCAGGGCTGGGTCTGCCTCCTCCAGGGCAGCGTTTGCAGGCTCACCACCTGGTCCCATAGGAGAGGTAGGAACCTTGGGCATATATCCAGGCCGGGGTCTCAGATTCATGAGAGATGAGAGAATTGAGAGAATTTCAGGCACGATTAGATGACCGACAATGCGTCCAAGTCCCTACCCTCTAGATAGAGACCAAGAAAGCAGGAAAACTGTTTCTCTAAAAACAAGATTTTTAACTCTCTGCCTGCAGGGCTCAAGGGAGGTCTCTGCAGTGCAGTAGCACCAGAGATAAGTCTCAAGAGAGGAAAGAGCAAGGCGGATTCAGTCTCCTTGCTCGCCTCAGGAACCTGACGATCAAGTCGTGCTTCCCATGGATTTGTATCCACTGCATCATGATGTGCGTTAATACAGAGGCAACAACATTTTGAGGTGGAGGAGACAGCCCTCACTTCAACCCATTAGCAGGAAAGAAGCACTGAAGTGATCGAACACCTTCGGGATCTCCTCACGGAGAGAAGACTCAATTCACCGAATAGGTTCCACTTCTAAGGGGGAACGTGCCTCATTTTGAGAGGGTGCTCTCACAGAAGTGATGGTCTCTACGGCATAAAAATGCTTGCGGTAGTAACCAGAACCTCCGCATCCCGTTCTTTTTAGAACCAGACCTGGAACTCTCCAAGGTCTAAACACAGGTGCCATCATGCCCCATCCCTGAGAATGTACTCAGAGGAAGGAGTCAGGAAGGGCTGTCAAGAGGAGAGGTCTGGTTGGGCCAATAAGGGGCAACTAGCAAGACCTGCTCCATCTCCTCCCTGCTTTAGCACAGTTGTGTGCAAGAAGGCTCACTGGGGAACACATTTCTGCGGGGGCCCCGGGGCCAGCTGTGGCCAGAGTTTTTTTCTGGGTCGAGGGATGTCCACTCAGACAGGAGAAAAAACAGCTGGCGGAGGGACGAGTCCGGAGGGGCAACAGATGTAACTGTGCGGCCCCGAAGTGGTCCCAAACAGCTGGACCGCCTGGGGACGGAGTCTCCACTCTCCCTGGGCCACAGGCTGTCATGAGGCTCGTCAGTGGCACGATTGAGCAGGCCAGAAGTAATAAGTGGAATGAAGCGACCTCAGAAGCTTCTGACTCCGAGGAGGAGGTGGCGGCCGAGTTGTGACATGTGAAGGAAGCGTAGCGCAACGGTCGCAATGTTGTCTTTTCAGACCAGTACAAATTCGCTGAGTAGCGGTGTCTCAAAGCGAGATGAACTGGAAGCAACTCGAGGCAATGGATGCCAATGCAGTCTGATGGCCGTCCCAGACCTCCGTTACTGCATGCCCTTTGTACGTGGTCCCTCAGCCGGTATTGATGGACACTTGTTCTAGGGACCGCTGGCCCGGAGAAACAAAAGTTCTGTTATGGACTGAATGTTTGGCGGCAGACCAGGGTGCTTTCACATGGAGCGTGCCGCTCTGCCACGGCCACCTCGGGACTCTGCCGTGAAGTCAGTGCTGAAGCGGTCTTCATATGGAGGAAGCCGAGCGGCTGCATCTACCATATGCCCCAGGAGCCTCTGAAGAGTTTCAGTGGGACCCTTTCTCACTTCTATACAGCACTAACCATCGACACACTCTTTTTCAGAGATGCGGTGGACCGAATCCATCTCCAAACTAGAAAAGAGATCCTCAGTCCATGGACGAGTTTACTCTTTCCCAGTTGACCTGAGGACCCAACTGGCTATGAGCACTTGAAGGGTAGGACTTTGTACTGATACCTCACACCTTTCGAACGCACAAACACAGGATGGCCTGTGGTACGGAAGGATAGAGATCTGAAGTACATGTCTCTCAGGTCGAACGCTGCAGACCAATCTTGGGGACGGAGCATTTGGAAATGCATCTCTGTGTAACAAATTGAACGGAAGCTTTAGAAAAAGGGCCCGTCTCAATTAAGACAGGACCAAGATGGTCGTGACCCACCTCTCTAGGGTACAATGAAGTGTACGGGCTTATAGAAGCCAGCCTTCATATCGGCTGGAGGGAGCAGCTGCATCGCGTCCTTCGCCAGTAGACTGCGATGTGCGCACACAAGACAGGAGCACTGCTCAACACTTAGGTGTGAATAAAGTAGGGCTGTCACTTTTGTGAAAGAAATCCTGTTCGATTTTTGAGACATAAGTGTTTATTGAATCGAGTGTAAAATCGATTTTCCATGTCTAAAAACGTTTAGATTTTCAACACCAAATATAGGCAAATCCACGGACGACTAACAGGAATTAAGACGAACGGAAAGAGTGCGCTTAAGACGCGCACAAGTCAGCAATATTTCTGATGATATATTGGCATAAAGTTTCATGCACAATGACAAACAGGAATGCAACATTCAGGGATTGAAATTAACACCCTCCAGCCCACCAAATGCGGGTAAAAATGAACTTTTGCGGGTAACGCTGTCAAATCACTAACCAATTTGGCGTGTTTCTATGTTTACTCACTTTGCTGGGGAAGTTTGTGTCAGCCAAATCTGCACGGATTTAGTGCAAATACGCAACTCACGTCACTAAGGAATTAGCTCTTTCTTTAAAGTGTGGGTACCGCTTGCTCCGCTTTTTTGGGAGCCAGCGGTGGAAGAGACACACACACAAACGAAGATTCCACCCGCCCCTCACCCGGGGGGAGGGAGTGGATCGGTGACCCACTCCAAGAGCATCTTCCTACATCCTGCGGCCCGCTCATGAATGCTTTCACTGTTGCTTGCCACCTGGCTTGGCAGTGCCTGGAGCGGGCTGGGCGTCCCTACTGCGGCCGGCTCCATGCTGAGGCCTGGCTGGAGGCTGCTGCGGAGGCCCAGCAGGATTGGCGACAGGGGAACGGCCTCTGCGACGAGTAGGAGGAGGAACTGCCACCGGCGGCGGGGTGGAGGCAGCAGCGGGCCGCCGGGGCAGGATGTGCCGGATGGCCTCGTCTGCGCTTGGGCGGCAGAGAACTGTTGGGCGCAGTTCTCCACCACGTCGCCGACCAGCCCGACCGGGGAAATTGTGGAGACCAGAAACCGAACCTTGTCCACATCCGCCATATCAACCAGGCTGAGCCAACGTTGGCACTCCTGAACCACTAAGGTGGACATCACCGAACTGCATCCGACCTCGCCCTCCGTGGCACGAGTGTCGTGGCGTGCGCGATCGGATGCAGTTCGGTGCTCACCTATTAGCGCACGGTCTGGGCTACCGTTGTTCATGTCCTTGAGTGCCCTGGCCTGATAGACCTGCAGCAGCGCCATGGCACGTAAAGAGGAGGCGGCTTGCCCACAGGCTTTGTAAGCTATGCCCGTCGGAATGGACGAGAACTCACAGGCCTTAAGGGGGAGACGAGGATTCCCCGTCCAAAAGGCAGTGGCCGCTGGACACAGGTGTACCTATGTCACGACAGACTCGCAACCCTTCACCGCTCCTCCGTCAAGGGTAGTGAGGGGGAAAAACCTATTCAGGCAGTTTCTGGCAGAGAAAGGTGCCGTACACAACCTGGTAAGCTCTCCATGCACCTCGGGAAAGAAAGGCACTGGGGCGGCGAGCTGAGAACCAGCGTGGCCCGCCCTGAGACACCAATCCTCCAACCGAGACTGAGCGGGACACGGTGGAGGATTCCACTTGAGCCCGGCAGCCTCGGCGGCACGTTTCAGGATCTGGCTCGGGCAACGTTACATTCCCAGAGGCAGATAACACAGCCGAGTCATCATCTCCAGAGGCCAGCTCACCCTCCGATGCTGCTATCAACATCTTATCCTTTGGGGGAACCCCAATTGAAACGGTCCATTACAGAGGGACCAGCATGTTCAACAGGAAGTTCCATCGGCTGCGATGGAGGAGTGAGGTGCCCACAGGGAATGGTTACCGGCCGAGACATCTAACACTACCCTTTGATCACCCATCTCACGCACCCGGGGGTGGGGCATGGTAATGGGGACTCCAGCTTGCAGGACAAAGGCGAGTCTCGATCTCAACACCGCGACAGTCATATTCCCACAATGGTAACATGAACTGTCCACAAAAGCTGCTTCAGCGTGCTGTAAGCTCAAACACGTGATGTAACAATTGTGACTGTCAGAGAGGAACAGGGAACGACCGCATCCAGAAACGCACAGGTGGAATGACAACATGAAAAAGACGCAAACGCACCCGTGTTTCTCTTTCACGAAATAGGACCCATCACCAGTGCCGGAACACACAGGGGAATGACCGCGGCAACACAGTGAGGCATTCAGCCCTCTAACCAGCCGTCAACAAAACAAACACAAACATTAAAACAGCAGTTGAGAGCTCAAAGCTCGCGATCACCGCTGCACTCGCGCTGTAGAAACCCCCAGCACTGGGAGAGTCTTCCAGAAGAACACCGACACGCTCGCTCATTGTAAACAACAGCACTCTTCAGAGACATCAAACGATCGGCTCTGAAGCGAAAGGCAACTAGTGCGTGCATCCACTTCCGTATTTATACCCGCGCCGCGGGGGTGGAGTGTGTGATGCAAATCACGCCACACCAATTCCTTTGGCTAGTTTTCAATAGTACTCGAAGATGACTGGCTCCCTGGCGTGATCCCATTCAGTCAACATCGAACGTGAACGACTGAAAGGGAACAAACTATACAGATAAAATAGTACTGAATTATGTGTGTTACACACAAGTCTTACAACTAACCACTCTGTCTGTTACAATTAGCCCCGCATATGGGGTAAGTTGTAACATTTGCACTTCTGTCACTTTCAGTGCAACTGTACGAAAATGGTAGGTTCTATAAAAAAAACTTTAAGTGTTCATTTGTAGCAGAGATGTGTATGCTGCTTGTGTAAAAAAAAAGATTAATCTAACCTAATTATTTTTTAAATAATTGAGCCAAAACCAAAATGTGTTGTGCCCCGCGCTCCCCTACAGCTTAGCATAGCATCAAAAAACAGTTTAAGAGATTAGTACCATGGTTTAGATCTCTGTATAACCAGTGCCACTTAAAGGTGTTTTAAATTTAAAATCAATATTTAATTTGCATTTATGGTTTTATGAATGCAGGGTCTCACCTTCAAGGTCTCACGCACTCAGAAGAACCAGCCCGTTCTCATCCCAAGGCGTCACACATGTGACGCTTTGGACATTTCGTCGAAATCTTACGCACATGGCATCCTTTAGCGTCAATATGAGACGCAGAACCCAAGGCGTCATACAGGTGACGCTCGTCTAAATCCGACGCACATGGCATCCTTTAGCGTCAATATGAGACGCAGATCCCAAGGCGTCATAACCGTAACCATACCCCAGACCAAAACCTACCCATAACAGTGCGTGTTATATTGACGCTAAAGGATGCCATGTGCGTAAGATTTCGACGAAATGTCATATGGCGTCACCTATATGACGACAAAGGATGAGAATGTGTTGGAAGAACCTAACATCATATACATCACACAAAAGTCCTAAAAAAACTTTCCTCAAAGAATTTAGGTGCAATGTAAAACAGTTGAGACTTAAGTTCGACTGTTCTGAAAGTAAAATGTGTCCCCTATTATTAATGGGTGCTTGATTTAAATATCTAACTAGGTGTTTATGTTCATTTCTTCAGTTGTTGTATTCATACTGTGGGTTAGCACTGTTGGTAGCTTGCTTGCCAAACTCTACCTGCATACGTTTGTTTCACAAATGATTATTACTGACATACAAATTGCTTTGGAAGTATGGAACATCTCTGGTTATTTTCTGTGAAATTGACACTCCTACATGGGGAACTATTTTTATTTGTAGTAACATTAATACAGCATTTTCTCCACCATACAATATATTTTAAAATGAATTTGATGCCATTTAGCAACACAAGTCGTCCAGCTTTTATTAATATGATATTCTAATTTCGAACTAGCTTACTGCAGTGCGCAACAAGTGTCTCATAGCAGCCGCCGAGCAAATGCACAGAGTAACATTATAAAATAACTTTCAACACACTCAAATGTATTTTTAGTATGATTGTTTTGACCAAGTAAAACAGCACTGAATTACCTCACAATTTTAATTCATCAAATAAAATGACATGTATGAGTAGTAAGTCAGCACTTGCGGCTGTTTTATTAGAATGAAATAAAATAATGTGAATGTAAGTGATCATACGCAGCAGTAAGAAAGTTCAAGTTCAGGGAAAGAGGAGAATGTTAAACGTAACTTTAATAATATGCATACATTACAAAACAAAAGGAGCGGCAGTGGCTGACTGCGGCATAAGTATTATAAAAACAGCAAGGTAAAATGTCCCAGGCTCTCTGCCCCGCCTGGCTGCATACCACAGTAATGAAACTTTAATACTTTAGCTCACTTATGAACATGATTTTTGCCTGAGTCCTGTCGGATGTTTCCATAGGCTGTGGAGGTGAAGATGATGCCTCCCATGATTCCACGCTCATTCACGGCATCATCAAGTAATGCCTTTGTTATTGTTTTGAAATACCGACCTCTAACGGCGAATCTTACAAACTGTCCCTTTAACAAACTCCATCTCTGCATATGCTGTGAGTTTGGGTTGCTTATATTGTTCATCTGGGAACGCAACGTGCTCCATTTCACCAAATTTGTAACTCTAATCTTTTATAAACCTATGCCAACACGAGAATACATAAATATGTCTCTATATATGCGAATTGTTGTTCATTGCCATTTCAAAATGGGTTTAAACCCTTGCTCTGAGTGTGCATGTTTTGATGTCCACATGTTCTTGTTAAAAAAATTACAGTGACTAGCATTTCTATAATAAACAAGTGGCCAGATATTAGAGACATTATATTAAAGAGGACATTTGAATTAAATGTTTGGCCAATATTTAACAATATTTGATTATGCGTTAAAGTGTAACAACAGCAATCACCAGGTCATTTCCACCCTCTACAGGCATTTGTTATACACATAATGTACATAAATTGATTGCTTTTATTATGTATATTACATTATGAATTTTAACACTGTTGTTCAATAAAACCATATGATTTCTTGCTTTTGATACTTTCTTTGAACCAATTATTATTGCCACATTGTTAATATATATATGTATTTTAACCCTTTAAGTGTCACCCCCCTTTTTTTGAATATACATGAAAATGCACATTTCGAACTTAAATGGTTGTAATTCAAGAATGCTTTGGAATATAGACGTAAGATTGGTCTTGTTTTAAAGAAGACATTTGGCAGATTTTTGTAGAAGTGAAATAAATTAAGAAAGTGAAACAGAAAAAAAGTTATAGAAGTTTGAGTTTATGAAAATGTACAATGTAAAAAATTTAATTATTCATATTTTATATAAAATATATATTTTCAAAACCTGGGCGACTCTAAACCTGCAAAAAAATCAAAGCCAAAAATCTGAACAAGTTGTGTTTCAAATTTTAGGTTGATATCTCAAAAAATGAGCTTTCAGTAAGATTTTGTTTGGGCGCAGTACCAAACTTTTTCACTAGATGACAACCAGACTCCATTACTGCCCATATAAGGGCGCCTCCATTTCCAAATGTGTTTTGAGTGATCTGAACCATTATTTCCACAATTTTCATACAATTTATGAAGTAGACATCCTATTTAGAAGTAATATGAGAAGTTTGGCAGATTTTGATATGAATTCAACCTTTAAGAAACATAAAAAGAACACGCATGTGCGTTAGCTTCCTGCCACATCACAAATGGTGAATCTATAATTTCTTTATATTTAAAAAAATTCAGACCTTTTTTTCTAAAATAATTGAATGGATGCTATCTTTTGAACTCTTGGCATGAAAACAAACTGAGGTTTCTACCCTTCTTTCATGATTTTTCATGTTCATCACTATTTCAAAATAAAGGTCTAAACACGCCTTAGGAGTATGAAAATATTCTTGTTGCAAATTGATAAATTACGGCTCCTCTGTAATTTATTTTGAAAATCAATCACCAAATATGGAAACTAGAGATTGTAAGCTTTCAAATGATATATAGTTTGTCAAGAATAGTTTAGGTTTAGTATAGGATATTACGGTTTTAAAAATGTAATGGATTTGGGCCCACCGGTGGGCCGGTGACACAAGTCCATAATAAAAAAAACTATTGTTCACTTAGGTCTATTTTTATTACCGCAAAAATTTAAATTGGATTAATCGTCATATAATCAAAAACTACTTGACTACCAATATCGTGTATTGTCTTGTGTGCCAAGTGTATAGTCACAACCCTAGTTAATTCAATATGTAGTTAACTAAGACTCTTTAAGAGCATGAACTTAGAGAGCTTGAGTTGCGCTCTAAACTCATAGTGTTGTGGAGGTTGTAGTGTTGTGGAGGTTGTGCAGCTTCTAGACAATTTTGTCTACTTGCTTGTGTAGTATTTTAGACTGCATAATAAAACTATTTGTAAAGCGTACTATGAGAGTTATGAGAACAGATGTCCAGTAACCACCATGATTAACTGCTTGACTAACAGTGCTGAAACTCACAGACACTAGTTTGAAACATGTTGGCAAGATGAATGGCTTGAGGCGCAAGTGTGTACATTGGGTGTTAGAGTGTGTGTGTAGGATTATGGTGAGGGATAGTGAGCTGTGTTGAAGCAAATAGCTCTGTCGAATGTTCAGCCGGGGAAATGTTTATATTAGTCTGTGATTAACATCGTCCAGGTGCTCTCTTGGCCATGGTGGCTGCTGCTGCTTCTTCAGACACTCACGCATTTTCTCTGTGGCTGGCTGCAGTCATCTATATGTACAGAACACCTCGGGCCAACATGCTGAACTGTTGACCACCATTTATTCTATGAACATCTCATAAATGGTTATCCTCCCCCAAAGTTAGTGCATCAGAGGTCGGGGGAGGGGTACTGAAATTCCACAACAGAAAATCTTAAGTCGTTGTGTAGATGGCATGAACACTAGAGCACACAATTGTGTATGTCTCTGTGACAGCGAGGTTGGTGAGGGTCAGTTTCATAGACTGATAGTGCATACAGCGTTCTGTGACGGTTCTGAGTTTTCATTAACCCTATCTCCTCCAGTCTAGACAGGAAGCCCCCACACCGAAGCAAACAACCACTAACACTGTTATCCCAGTTAGTCCAGCTTGTGTGTACAATTGAAACTGGATGTACATGTGTTGAACTTTACTTTCAATCACTGATGACAGCTTACTCACTATAATTTTAAAACCTTTTCAGAATTAAGGTGTCAACTTTTCCTAGAATTGAGATTTGTTTATCTGTTGGTCCAGTTTAAGGAATAAAATACCAGCCTATTGAGAAAATCCAAAATGTTAATTAGAGGCAAATGGTCCTTTATTAATCTATTTATTAATAATTTAACATGATCAAATCAATTGACTTTTTTATTATAATGAATTCATAAATAAATATGAACATTTTTAAAACATTTTGTTATGAACAATTACACAATTTATAACTTAACCTTACACACTTAACACCATACAAAGTTATATGCTCTTCTGCAATGTTCAGGTATTATTTGGAAGATTGTTGTGATATACTGTATGTGTCACTGTTAAGTTCTGTTATGTGGGCTTTTATTTTGACATTCTGTTCTGTTTCCTTTAGTTCCTGTTTCTCCGCTCTGTTTATTTTTGGTTTCCTTGGTTACTGATTATGTTCTAGTTTCTTTCCATAGTTACGTATAGCTGTCACCTGTGTCTAGGCCATTGTGGGTTCTCGTTTGCTTTATTTGTGGTTTAAGTTACTTATTCCTGTGTCCAGTGATGTCCTGAGTCTTGGTTTGAGAATAAAGACTGTTTTTGTTTAAAAACTCTTTTGTCTCAGTGTGTGCTGCAAACTACCGTAACAATTTGTCAGCTGAATGGAGAGATTCACAAAATGCATACTTTTGTCTTCACACTTTACAAAATATCTTCCAAAGTCTACAACTTAAAGGGTTAGTTCACCCAAACATGAAAATTCTGTCAGTAATTACTCACCCTCATGTTGTTCCAACCCCGTAAGACTTTCGTTCATCTTCGGAACACAAATTAAGATATTTTTGATGAAATCTGAGAGCTGGATCACTCCTCCATATGCTTCTTAAGGGATCGAAACTGGCCGGCCCAAAAGTTATGAAAGACATCGTTAAAATAGTCAGAGTGACTACAGTGCCTCAACCTTAAGTTTATCAAGCGACGAGAATACTTTTTGTGCGCAAAAAACAAACAAAAAGAACGACTTTATTCAACAACTCTGTAAGGCCGTGATATTTCACGTAGTGAAACTACGCAAAGCTTCTAGGTTGCACGTCACACGTAGGCTCACTATTGGCCGACGCTGGTCATGTGTGTGATGCGTGACGTACAACCTAGAAACTTTGCGTAGATTCACTACGTGAAATATCACGGCCTTACAGAGTAGTTGAATAAAGTCGTTCTTTTTGTTTGTTTTTTTTGCGCACAAAAAGTATTCTCGTCGCTTGATAAACTTAAGATTGAGCCACTGTAGTCACTCGGACTATTTTAACAATGTCTTTCATAACTTTTGGGCCGGCCAGTTTCAATCCCTTAAGAAGCCTATGGAGCAGTGGATCCAGCTCTCAGATTTAATCAAAAATATCTTAATTCGTGTTCCGAAGATGAACGAAAGTCTTACGGGGTTGGAACAACATGAGGGTGAGTAATTACTGACAGAATTTTCATTTTTGGGTGAACTAACCCTTTAAACTAGTTAAAAAACAAACAAAAAAAACAACGCCTACAAAAGGAATGTTATGATTGTAGTCCAAGTGGAACATTAAACGAAATCTACAGGAGGAAATTAATTAAAAGGAGGAATATATTATTCATTTATTTTGGTAGTTTATTTGGTATTTTGTTGTTTCCGTCCAGTCCAATATAGATAATAGACAGGCTACAGTTTGAAAATAAATTTAGCTGGTTATTTAACTTAATCATTTAGTGATATTGAGATTTTATTATTTTGGACATACCGAAATTAAATCCTAAAAATCCAATAGTACATTTTTCTCTAAAATGTACTACTATTATTAACAAATAAATTTCAGTAAAGGAAACTGATTCAATTATATATTTTAAATGGATTCAACGTGGACCACCCCGAAGACCCCAAACGAACGCTTCAGCACACCAGAATATTCACTCTTCTCTTCTCTTCTCTTCTCTTCTCTTCTCTTCTCTTCTCTTCTCTTCTCTTCTCTTCTCTTCTCTTCCCTTGGAACTTGTCTCATGGTTTGCGTTCTCGAGCCACCAGGCACTGTTTTGTGCAAATGAGCGGCCGGAGCGCATTAAGGGTTTTCTGTTAGAACGGTGTCGTGTAAGTGGCCCCTAAGTTATTAACTAATGATCGTTGCAACAGAAGTGAATCAATCAAAACTAACTAGAGCTGCTGTAAAGCCAAAACAATCAGTTACTTTAATTTCCTATTATCACTGTAAAACTGCTTTGAAACAATCTATATTTTTAAAAGCGCTATATAAATGACGGTGACTTGACTTGACTCTTCTCCTCTTCACTTTTCTTTACTTTCTTTATTCTGTATATAATCTTTGCTTTGCTTAGTTGTTTGTGTAGCCTACCCGTAGTTTAGTTTATTAAGCCATTATATCCATTCTTTATTGTCTCTGTGTTTGCCGCTCACAAAATCAAAGTAATTTAAACATATTGATCTAGCTATATGCTATTACCCTGCTAGTACTTTATTTACTTTAGTACTTCTTGGCCGGTAAGATAATTTATTTCCTAGAATTGATAATTGATTATGCTGTCTGTTCGTTGGATGAACTGATTAAATAATTGTACTATTAATTCTGCTACAGTTAATTCTAAAACTAATCCAAATATTTATAATTATTTATAATTTGTTATAATTTATTTTATATATTTCCCTTTTGAGCTAATTTGCTACACAGGCATACCAGGCTGACCTGCTGAAGGTCGCCATCCCCCGCGTTTCAACAGTGTGGTCTCCACTACCGTGAAGATGGAGCAGTTGCATTTACTGTCACAAGAGCTGCAATCTCTTCTAGTCAAAGGGGCCATGGAACATGTTCCTCTTCCAGAGAGAGAGTCGGGTTACTACAGCAGATACTTCCTGGTTCCCAAGAAAAATGGGGAGTTGAGTCCGATTATAGATCTTTGAGGCTTGAACTGTTTGGTTAAGGTGCTCAAGTTCAAGATGCTAGATATCAAGAAGATCGTGTCATAAATTCAACATCGCGATTGGCTCGTCACGATCGATCTCAAAGACGCATACTTTCATATAGAAATATTGCAACAACACAGGAAGTCCCTGAGGTTCGCTTTTGGGGGCGAAGCTTACCAATATCGGATTCTTCCATTCGACCTAGCCTTATCACCCCGCACATACACAAAGTGCATGGATGCAGCACTGGCTCCATTGCGACTCCAGGGCATCCACATTTTGAATTACATAGACGATTGGCTGATACTAGCACAATCACAAGAGCTGACACAGAAATGTCATTCTAGCTCATCTAGTTTCTCTGGGGTTGAGACTCAACGACAAGAAGAGTGTTCTCTCTCCTGCCCAGAGAACTACATATTTAGTGAACGTATGGGATTCGATCACGATGCGGGCACAGCTGTCTCCCGCTCGAATCGGGACCATTCAGAATACCCTGAGCAAAGTCAGGCTAGGCCAAGATCGTACTGTTCATCACTATCAACAAATGTTTGGTCTCATGGCATCTGCATCCTCTGTGATCCCTATGGGCCTTTTGCATATGAGTTGTGGCTCAAAGCCAGGGGATTTCATCCAAGGGCCAATCCTCAAAGGCAGATAAGGGTTATGCACCACAGGCTACGTACCCTCTCGATGTGTCTCAGACCCTGGTTCCTCGCCTTGGGTTCCACTCTAGGTGCGTCTTGCTGTCGCAAAATGCTAACGACAGATGCCTCCCTGTCGGGCTGGGGAGCGGTCTTAAGTGGTCGTCCAGCCCAAGGGAAATGGGTGGGTCATCAACTCGATTGGCACAGTTCGATTGGGTGAGGGATGCTATTGCCCTTGCCAATGAGGTGCGCAGTCAAGCTTCACCAGTAGGCATCAGGGCTTAGGCATCACTTGGGTGCCCCCCTGCAGCATGTTTGTGATGTGGCAGACTGGTCCTCTCTGCACACATTCATATGATTTTATAGTTTGGATGTTCATCCCACTCCGGGCTCTCACATCCTTGAATCTACATCACAAGCTCATGTCTGAGACCTTTTTCGCGTCATGTGGGCACACACTACACAACTGTAAGGGGTCCAGACATCTCCAAAAAAGGCGGCGTGGGTATTATCATTCCCAGAGTGCTGAATCAAGTGCAGCATTAGATTTTGAAAGGGAACGTCTTGGGTTACTTGACTGTAACCCTGTTCCCTGAAAAAGCGGGAACAAGATGCTGTGTTTTATTGACGCATTGAGGATGTCCAAGGACTGCTCTTCAGACAAAAGTGTACCTATCAATGGCACCTGTGACAGATTTAATTATAGCCTCTGACGAGCGCGCATTCCGATGACATCACTGTCCAAGGCCATAAAAGTTCAAAGTCAATTCCATTGACTTGTTACACACGTATATTGGCAGCCGGTCAGACAAAAAGTGTTGCAGAGTGCTGAATCAAGCGCAGCATCTCGTTCCCGCTTTTTCAGGGAACAGGGTTACAGTCAAGTAACCCGAGACGTTTCATCTCATTCACCTGTGCCCCGTTAATTATCTTATTAGTTCCTTTGTTTGCCCTGTGCATATAAACCCTCAGTTTTCCCTGTTCTTCTCCGAGTTCTTCATTATTATTCATCCTTCGTCGCATATTTTCATTATTACAACCATCTCATAACAGAAGGACAAACCAAACAAACAAGAACTAAAGGATGGTCTGTCCTGCAGTTCATATGCTCTGCTTAGACCTACAAGAAAGAACCCTCGAGGACCACACGAGTGAATTCGTACAACTGGCGTGCCTGACTCACTTACAGTATTTTACCGTTCCAGCCTCAATGAGCAGACGAGGGCACAGTGTTTGAAATTCCCGGGTCCGTTTCACTGAGAGAAAATCCCAAGTCTGTTCCAGTGTGTGAAATTCCCGAGTCCGTTCCAATGAGAGAAATTCCCAAGTCCGTTCCAGTTAGAGAAAATCCTGAGTCTGTTCCAGTTAGTGAAATTCCAGAGCTCAAACCAGAGAGCATTGCGCTGTCTGTAATGGCTCTAGCAGCTAAGTGTGTCTGGGCAACACATACTTTCACTCCAGCCCATGACCAGATTCCAGTGATGGCCTCAGCCCCTGACCAGAGTCCAGTGATGCTCCAGCCTCTGACCAGAGTCGAATGATGGCTCCAGCCCGCTCTAGAGACCCCTCAAGCCCATGAGCCCGCTCCAGAGTCCGCTTCAGCCCATAAGCCCGCTCCGGCGCATGAGTCCGCTCCAGAGTCTGCTCCGGTTCACAACAGCATAACTCCTCCCAAGAATGCCACATAAGCCCCTTACGGATAAAATATGTCATGTTGCCTTCTCTCTGGGTATCAAATGAGAAATGTTACTAAGCTATTGCTAATTGATGCATATGATACATTACAATGACAAAAATACTGTTAATTGAAATGAAAAGAGAAATACTATGAACCCTAATAAAGGAATAAGTGTGCAATAATTTCCCTCTCATTTCCTCCCCATTTTGTTCATTCTCACACACTTTAAGTGAAAAGTATTCTTCTTAATAATCTTTTATGTTGTAATATTATCAGGAAACACTTTATCTTGCTAAAACCAGACAAGCTTTATATAAACCTCAGATGTGAAATTAGAATAAAATTAAGAAAGACTACAGCTGTGACATGGAGGAAAATGAGACAAAGACCCCATCTTGCCCACGCTCAGTGGTCCGCTAAAAAACAGAAGGATCTACATAAATATACTGCACCACTGGGCTGCAAGTGTGGCCTGTGCCATACTTGGTTGGGGACGCAGGTTCTGGTTAGTTTTAGAGCCGTCACAAAACCCCCACCTGCCTCCCTTCCACCGGTGCCTCAGAGTGTGCAAGACCGCATTACATTACAAGACATTCCTGGCATTCTTTGGCCAGATTGAAGATATCTGGATGGGTGAGGTTTGAACCAGATTGGTGATGAGGCTTGTGTCACTACTGTCAGTTTGAACTAAAAAAAAGAAACCAAAGGCAGATCCTGGGACGTTCCTCTTACAAACATGAACAGAGAGACACACTGAGGCTGAGCTCTGCCCATGGCAAAAGGGCCAAGAAAGAAAATGTATCTTGTTCATTCTTTTCTCGCTCAAATACATATCCCCCAGTTTAATTCATATCCCATCTCCCATCAGCTCTCTACTTTAAAAGAGTGAGCATATGCATGAGCACAGCTGTGCAGCATCTTGCTCAGGCAGCTCTTACTGAACTTGGCATGCTCTGACAAAATCCATTTTGTGATCAAGTCATGATTAGAGTGATATGGTCTTGGCTCCTCAGTATATGCTCTAAATGCACAGCTGTCTAACAGAGTGAGAACACACACATACAGCCATGGCTAAAATATTGGCAGGGACATACATTTTGTGTATCGCAAAATTGTATATTTATTTACATATAATAATAATTTATAAATAAGTTTTATAAAAAAGGCTTTTATTAGCAAAAACATTCAATAAATGCAATGGTATACAATGGTAACACTTTATAATAACTGCATGCTATGAATCAATTAAGCATTAGTAAACAGTTAATTCATAATTTATAAAGTATCAATAGACATTAACAAGCAGTTTATAAATACAGCTATAAATGCTTTATTCTTGATTTATAAGCATATCTATAATGTGTTTAATAATTGTATTTTCATACTTTATTCATGATTAATTTATCATTTCTAAATTAAGTATTACATTATTTACAAACCAGTTATTTAGGAGTTGTCAGTGGTTCTTAAGGTCATTTAGAAAGTGCATGTAAATGATTAATAAACTATTTAAATTTACATTTATACATATTATTTAGACATTGTAATTGTTACTCAGTGTGTTAAAGTGCCCCATATTATGGATTTTTTAGAAAATGACCTTTTATGTAGTGTGTAACATAGCTCTAAGTGAATGAAAACATCCTGCAAAGTTTTAAATCTGAAAGTTCACAGTATATAAAGTTATTGTCTTTCAAAAGTAAAAGTCGACTCTGAGTCAATGAAATGAATCGTTTTTCAAACGAGTCATAAGCCGTTTCGTTGTGACATCAAGACGAAACATTAGCATATTGCACGGCAGACACCAGGGAAAATTTGAACCTCAAACCTGCAGCTGATTCCTGTGGATACTGGATAGCGTCATGTCGAGAAGACGCTGTGCTCTACAATGTGAAGGTAAAGCCAGTTTTTTGTCACTGCCCTAGGACAAGCATGTGAAGAATCAGTGGTTAAAATTCATATTTACGATACCACAGCAGTATAATCCTAAACTTTTGCTGTGTTTCATTTATTTTACTGACGACTTCTTCTCAAACCTCGGAGTTCAATGCAGGATTCGCAAACCGCTTGCTCTTGAAAGATGGTGTTCAAAATACTTAGTTCTCTTACGAGAGGTTCTCTCGTATTGCGTAAGCTAGCTTACGCTACGGGAAAGATTCATCTTTTCTGAGAATTTGAAGCCAAAAAATTATCCTATAATTTTGTATCCATTGTCAACGCAGTTCAGCTGCAGCAGACCATGAGCGGGCTAGCTAGCAGCTCATTGGTTCGCTCACAGAGAACTGCTTAAGCCTATGAGGAGACGCGAATGAACTCTCGGCCAATGAGAGTCTGACCTGCTCTCATTGCGTCAGAGCCCGCCGAAACGGGCATGGTCAGAGAGTATAAATTAGCGTCCCCAGGCTGTAAACTCTGATTTTCATCTCTTCAGCGAGGCTACACGCATCTGCTGATCGAGGCTACACGCATCTGCTGATCCTGAGAGAAGCCGCCGTCTTTGAAAAGGCAACTCTAGCGAGCATCTGGGAGACTGAGGAAGCCTGCCGTCTTCGCCACCTTCAGCCGTCCTGCGAGCTAGCGCCATCCGACGGATTTGTATCCTTTTTACAAAAAGCTTCCTATACTTATTGGTATCTAAAAGAGCCGAGAGTCTTTTTAAAGATGTCTCGTAAATCCTCCTGCGGTTCTTGCCGCGCTCCCCTCGAGACTGGAGACCGCCACGTCATCTGCGCTCTCTGCCTCGGATTGGAACACGCCGAGCTCGCCCTCGCCGATGGCGGCTGCGATCTCTGCGAGGACATGCCGTTGTCGACCCTGCGGGCTCGACTTCAGGCCACTAAAGTTGCTTCCGCGCCGCCTCTGACTTCGCCGCGGAAGAAGAAACGCCGCTCTCAGAGGCCGCCGGAACCCCAGCTAGAAGCGTTCATCCCGCCGGAGCCTGTCGCCTCCCGCTCTCCTTCTCCGCCGCTTCCGGACATACAGTTGCCGCCGAGTGGCCACTCTGTCGCCTCCGATGACGCCGCGGACATTAAGGAAACCTGTTCGCTTCTCGCTTCAGACAGTGAGGAATGGTCCGGTTCTCACGCTTCCTCGGCCCGAGAATCCTCTGGGACCCGCGCTGGAATCGAGGAGGAATTAGTGCGCCTCCTCTCACAGGCCGTCGAACGCCTCGGGCTCGATTGGTCCCCTCCCCCCGAGCAGACCATCAACCGTATGGACGGCAGCTACTTCCGCCAGCGCTCGACTCCCGTCACTAAACGGGCCGCGCCCTTCCTGCCTGAACTGCACGCGGAACTCACGAAGTCCTGGAATGCCCCGCTCTCTGCTAGAACTCGCTCTGACTCTTCCGCCCCGCTTCGCGTTGTGGACGCAGAAAAGGGCTATCTCTCCATTCCCCCTGTAGAGGACCTGGTCGCCGCACATTTATGCCCGCCTTCCACGAGATGGCGCTCATCTCCTGTGCTTCCCTCTAAAGCCTGCAGAGCGACTTCAAGCTTTCACGCCCACGCTTACTCAGCCGCCGGCCAAGCAGCCTCTGCACTTCACTCCATGTTCGTCCTTCAGATACTACAGGGTGATTTACTTCGTGAATGGGACGAGAGCGGAAAAAATCCCCCCACAGTCGCGGATTTGAGGAGCGCCACGGACATTGCCCTTCGCGCTACAAAATCTGCTGCTCAAGCCCTGGGGAAATGCATGGCCGCCATTTGTGTGTCTGAAAGACATTTGTGGCTCACACTCGCTGACATGGGAGATTCTGAGCGCGCCGCCTTTCTCAACGCCCCGCTCTCTCCATCCGGCCTCTTCGGATCTGCTGTCACGGGTATCGTTGACCGTTTCTCCGAAGTGCAGAAAGCCTCCCAGGCCATGAATCTTTTTCTGCCTCGTCGCGCTAGCTCCTCTGCAGGCCGCTCACGTGACCAGCCTCCTGCACGAGCCCCACTCCAGCGCCCAGCTCAGCACAGTCAGGCTTCTCAGCGACGCCAGGGCGGCCGCCCTCGTTCTCGAAGTCTGCCTAGCACAGCTGAGGAAAAGTTTCGCCCTCTGTTAGTCCCCGCTCACGCGGCTACTAGAGCAGTGTACCCCGCCATTACCAAGCCGGTCCCCTTTCCCGCTTGCATGAGCACAAACGCCGTTTTCACGGCGACCCAGAGAAATCTCAAAAAGAGCATAAAAGCCTCCTGTGTAGAAAATGTGCCACTGAAACACTGTGTTCACTCATACACAAAAGCATTTCAGTTCCCGTGTTTCTCACAGAGCCCACTCTCATAAAGCGGTTCCAACCCGCTCGAGTTTCAGAGTACATAAGCGCGCCCACGAGCCCGTGTGCGCGTCCCACCTCTGCTCACTCTGTTACACGGCCCTTAACCCTCTGGGGACCAGAGTGTTTTTGGGGCCCTTGGGATGTTTTGACATGCACTGACATTTGTGCTTTTTTCAGTTATTTATAAACATGTTAATGGCAAAGGTGTAAATTCACTCTATATAGCACAAACTTGGCTACCATGATATCTGAGCAACATGTATGTACATGTTTGTATTTTTAATAGAATAATGTTTATGCGTGGTTATTGAAAAAAATAAAAATGAAAGTTGCTGAAATAAGACCACAAAACACATATTGATTATTTCTTCACAAGACTTTTGAAAATTGTATCACATAGCCTAGAATATTTGCTCCAAAACTATGTGAGAATCATCCTGACTACTCATTCAGATAAGTCAATAAAGTCTTTTACATTTTTAATGACGTGTTTTGTTTGAGAAAGCTTTATGCAGGAGGCGTGATCTCTCATTAATATGTGTGGCATTCCACACCTGAGAAAGACAAAGACCCTCCCCATAATGGCCCTATTAGGTGCTATCAGGCCATATCATTACAGGAGCCTTGCACAAAGAATGAGGAGATTTAAAAAAGAATGGCTTTTAGATTGTTTGGATTTATATAAGGAAAATACAGGGTGCATACGTCTGGACACTTCTATCACACACCCTTCACCATATAGACATGGTTTTATTTCAGTTCAAAGTTCAAAGTTAGAGTTGGAAACATCTTGAAAAGAAAATAGTCTTTCTCCATAAATGTCTTAGTTTGATCATACATATTTCAAAGTTGAGGATTCATTATTTTGATATAGCTTGAACAAACACTATAACATCTTAGTTGATTAGTTTATTGACAAAACATACTATATATTTAACATATGAGCAGAAACTCCTAAAAAAATCTTATTTGATGTCTATTTTAGAGTAAAAACTTTATCCAAAACGAGTCAACGAAATGTTGTCTGTTATTTAGTCTGTAACAGTGCGTATCTGTGCGTTCATTCATTCATTCATTCACACACACACACACACACACACACACACACACACACACACACACACACACACACACACACACACACACACACACACACACACACACAAACATGATTCACATTTAAACGGTATGCTATTTTTCCGTTTACAGACACTACGTTATTCTATATCGCGATTAGAACAAAGCACTTGCAAAAAACACTTACTTCTCAGCTGAATCTGTTCATCCTCGAAGTGAAAATAAACCCAGTGGTAAATTAATCTGTAGATTAATCTGACTAAAAAATAATGTGTGTTTTCAGAGTTTATGGGCGTTAACGCGTCTCAATGTGTTGCTTCACATATTTGCGTTTGAATAGCGCGTGCTGTCCGTGGGCGTGTCACATTACCAGAGATAATCAGCTCGAGAACGATAATGAGACGGGCTGACACGTCTCTCTTTTTATATAGATGACATAAACGGAGAATATTAATTTTAGTTTTGAATCGGATCATTTAAAAGTACAAACTCAAATGATTTAAAAGATATATTGCTTATGGCTGGGTGAATAGTATTAGCTGAGTTGTGTTGAAGATTAGAGACGTGCTCCAGAAAAAAAGTTCACGGTGACGGAGAGGCAGAACCCTGTTTATTTTCTTTATTTTACAAAAGCACAATATTTTATTTCGATTGTATGTGGGCACATAAAAAAGTAGACATTTACCAGATTATTTTTTCATATTTCTTAACTCTATATGAACAGAAATGATGGTAGTACTTTAAGTCTATTTTTCTGCTATGTGAAAAAAAACGAGCAAAACGCGCCGGCGCGTTTCTGGTCCCCAGAGGGTTAAACTCCTCTCTGAGTGTAAGTCCCGCTGTCATAAACACTTTGAGCGCGCTCACGCAGCCCGCTATGTGCAGCAACGGGGACCATGTAGCCATTCACCCCTTAGCGTTACGCTTCAAAGCGTGGGAAGCTATTCCGGGAATTTCCCAGTGGGTGCTAAACACAATAAGGCTAGGCTATCGCTTACAGTTTCACCGCCGCCCTCCACGCTTTCGAGCGCGGCTAGAAACTATTGTGAACCCAGAAGCAGTGACTAGAGTTCTCAACGGGTCGGGTCGGCCCGACAAACCCGACGGGACCCGCGGGTTCGGGCCGAAAATATTTGCAAATGACTCGGGTCGGGTCGGACCTCGGGCTTAATCTTTTGAATTGTACAGTGAAAGAAAAAAAAAACATTTATTATTCATCGCTGCTGTTCACTGTAAAGAAAGTCTGGCTGCTGCGTGCAACGTGCATCGCGATGCGAGGCCAGACCTGACGCCGCTGCGTGCACGTCTTTAGCCCGGAGAAGAAGATGGAGTTGGTGAAAAGTAAACTTGCTGCAGGTGAAATCACCGTTGCTCAGGGGCGGCGCGACACGTTGTGTGATTATCTCGGCAGTTTAGGACATCGCACAAGATTTGCGTCAATACAGAAAACATTTAATCACTGGATAGTTTTTTTTCGTTTATTGAAATGTGGTTTATGTCAGCTGGATGGGCGGAATGTGTGAGACGTGAGAGTGCGCGCGCGCGCGGCCGGGGCTCTCTCTCTCTCTGCGTCAAGCGCAGCAGTCATAGAATACATTCTATTCTACATACATCACTCACCGATCAAAAGGGTGGCGTCGGGCCGCGGGTCAGGTTCGGGCAGATAATTCATGTTGATGTGTCGGGTTACATCGGGTCCGGGCTTTAAAAGCCACGGGCCGGGTCGGGTCGGGTTGTAATTTTCAGGCCCGTTGAGAACTCTAGCAGTGACACTGCTCCGTTCGGAGATAGCAAAACTATTGTGCAAAGTGGCTATAGAGAGAGTTCCTCTGTCTATGAGCGAGTCGGGGTTTTACGGCCGTTATTTTCTGGTTCCCAAGAAAGACGGCGGCCTCAGACCAATCTTAGACCTCAGATTTCTGAACAAAGTTCTCATGAAGAGACCGTTCAAAATGCTCACTATCAGAAAACTCCTCGCGCATGTGCGCCAGGGGGACTGGTTCATTTCACTAGATCTGAAAGATGCTTACTTTCAGATTCAGATAAAACCCCTTCACAGGCCATTCTTAAGTTTCGCCTTCGAAGGCCAGGTTTATCAATACACCGTCCTTCCGTTCAGCCTATCCCTAGCACCCCGTACGATCACGAAGTGCTTGGATGCGGCGCTCGCCCACCCTGCGGAGTCAGGGGCTGCGAATACTGAACTTTTTGGATGACTGGCTGATTTTGGCACAATCACAGAGAGAGCTACTGTCTCATCGTACAGTTCTCCTCGACCATCTGAAAGCTTTGGGCCTCTCTGTCAATTGGACAAAGAGCGCACTACAACCCAGTCAGACTATCTCCTTCTTGGGTATAGAGCTAGACTCGGTCACGATGACGACTGGTCTGTCAACACAGCGCGCGCGCCGTGTTCAGCGTCTCGCCGCATCTTTTCAGATGTACAGACTCACACCTCTGAAAACTTTTCAGAAGGCGTCGGGTTACATGGCCTCAGCCTCCGCGGTGCTCCAGCTGGGGTTACTGCGCATGCGCCCGCTTCAGCTCTGGTTGAAGAGCCGTGTGTCTCACCATGCGTGGACCACGGGCCGCCAGCTGATAAAAGTAACGCAGACCCGTATCACAGCTCTGCAGCCATGGACTGTGGCAGAATGGTTTCAGCGGGGCGTTTCCATGGGGACCCTTTCTCGCCGAAAAGTCATCTCGACAGACGCATCCAACACGGGTTGGGGTGCTGTCTGCGAGGGCTCACCGGCCTTCGGCCCCTGGTCAGCTCAGGAGAGCCTCCTCCACATAAACTGTTTGGAGATGCGGGCGGTCGAGAACGCGCTCACGCGCTTTCTTCCGCGCATTCACGGTCACCACGTGCTGATCCGTTCGGACAATATAGCCGTGGTCTCCTATCTAAACCGTCAGGGCGGAGTCAGATCCAGGAATCTCTTCCGGCTGACAGAACGCATCTTAGTTTGGTCTCAGTGTCACCTGCTCTCGCTCAGAGCGACGCACGTGCCGGGTCATCTGAACGACGGTCCAGACAGTCTGTCCAGGAACCCCCATTCCCCATTCCCCCCTGCACACTCTTACAGTCCAAAAGCTGTGGCGAATATTCGGCAGAGCAGAGGTGGACTCTTCGCCTCAGAAGAGAACACCCACTGCCCAATGTTTTTCTCAAAGAGCGAGGACGCGCTAGCCCAGACCTGGCCCAGCCGCCCGCTTTATGCATTCCCGCCGGTTTCTCTGCTACCACAGGTGCTTCAGAGAATCAGGGAAACACGCCACTCGGTGCTCCTCATAGCCCCGCGTTGGGAGGGTCAGACTTGGTTTCCGGAGCTCACTCAGCTGTCACAGACAGCCCCGTGGCCCATTCCAATCAGAGCAGATCTCCTCTCCCAACCTCGCGGCACGATCTGGCATCCCCACCCAGAGCGCTGGGCGCTACATGCGTGGGTGATCAACAACTACCCATTGCTTTGCCAGAGGGAGTGTTAAACACGATCATACAGGCTAGAGCGGCTTCTACTAGAAGGCTCTATGCGTCTAAATGGTCTGTGTTCTCTAAATGGTGCACCGACAGAAACTTGGACCCACGGTTATGCGAGGTTCCTTCCTTGCTAGTTTTTCTCCAAGAGATGTTGGACAAGGGCAGGTCCCCGTCCACTCTCAAGGTGTATGTGGCAGCCGTCGCAGCATTCGTTGAACCCCGGCGCGGCCAGTCACTGGGCAAAGATGGCTTGGTCATCCGCTTCCTCAGAGGAGCTAGAAGGATGAACCCCCCACGCCCCCCTTCGGTGCCGATTTGGGACCTTTCCATAGTTCTCGAAGCTATGAAAGCCCCTCCATTCGAACCGCTAAACACCGTGGACCTCAAATACCTTTCGCTCAAAACAGTTTTTCTGCTCGCGCTCGCGTCAGTAAAACGTGTGGGAGACCTTCATGCGCTGTCCATTAGCGCTTCCTGTCTCGAGTTTGGGCCCAATGACTCCTTAGTCGTTCTCAAACCTAGACATGGTTATGTCCGAAAAGCGATTGGTACCCCGTTCAGGGCACAAGTTATTTCCCTATCGGCTTTGCCTGCATCCGATAGCGAATCTGACTCTAATCTCCTGTGTCCGGTCAGGGCCCTGAGATTATACATTACTCGCACTGCTCCGGTCAGACGATCCGAGCAGCTTTTTGTTTCGTTCGGTGGGCGCACCAAGGGGTTGGCCGCCTCGAAACAGACTCTATCCAGATGGATTGTTGATGCCATTGCAGCCGCATACGCATCAAAAGACCTGCCATGCCCTCTGGGCATCAGGGCTCATTCCACTAGAGGCATGGCCTCATCGTGGGCATGGTCCAGCGGAATTTCCATTCATGACATTTGTGTGGCAGCGGGATGGGCTTCCCCCTCCACCTTTGTCAGATTTTACAATCTGGAAGTTCCCGCCTTGCTCCCATTTCACACAGACCGGTTTCGCTCTTTCCCTCTCTATCATGTGCTTATGTACTACACAATCTCCGGCCCGCTCTGCTGGCCTTTGTCACAGGTACATATAATTATGTTACATCAGTCATTCACGCTAGAGCTTGGCTAATGTATCCACTGTTACAGTTTCCACATGTTCACCGCAATAAATTAGAAAAATACTCGGTAAATAAATAAATACAAGTAAAATAATTGGTTTGTTGATGCACTTGTTAATGCTTATGGTGAGGAATTACAGTTGCAACATCTCATAATGTAACTTAAACTGAGTAGTGTATCACTGAGAAACGTCCTGCTCGAGTTGTCCTTGCGATGGAGGTTCTGGTTGAATGAATATGTTTTCCAATGTTTTATCATCGGACTCAGGCTCGGATTGATATGGTAAAATCGACGTCATTGTTCGTTACTGTGTTTAGTTTACGGTGTAGGATGCCTGAGCTGACGTTGTTATGGCAATGGGCATTTTTGTTTTCGACACGCGGTAAATCAGTCATAACAGACGGAGCTGTCTGGCCAATCAGAGCAGAGCAGCTCGCGGAAAGAAGGGATTTAGAGAGATTGATTCATCTGACGGGTCGTTTGAGAATCATTGAAATTGCAAGTGGTGATGTGCAAATGTATATTATGAGAAAATTAAACAGTTCTCTTACGAGAGTACTCTCGTGTTGAGTAAGCTAGCTTACGCTAAGGGAAAATCTCTTTTCTCGAGAATACTGAAGCCAAAAAATTATCCTTAATTTTGCATTAATTTAAAACGCATTGCTGCACAGAGCAGACCTAGTCAAGGCGGCTCGCGCGCCTATTGGTTGCTCTGTAGCAACTGCTGCAAACTATCGAGGGACTGTTCGTGACGTAAACACCAATGAGGGCGCGGGCGCCCGTGCGCGTCACGTCCCGCCAGAATGGGCGTGGCTTATGTCTATGTAAGCAGAGTCCAGATAGGGTGTTCTTTGGTTTTTTCATCTTTTTCATCGAAGTGTACACATCGCTGACTCTCCGGAGAAGCCTGCGCCGTACACGTGCTCTACAGCGGAACGAGCCATCTGCTTCGCAGACCAGAGGCCGGCCATCTCCTCGCTGCTTCAACCGCCGTTCCTGCTGCGCTATCCGGCGCCCATATCCTTTATTGCATTCCGTGTTCGCCCCGCGACACACCTTCTCCTAAAAGAGCCGAAGCGTTGTTTCAAATGCCTCGATTTTCAAAGTGCTTTCAAAGTGCGCCCTCAGCGACGGGGATCGCCACATCCTGTGCGTTTCCTGTCTGGGATTCAACCATGTGGACCACGCGCTTTCCAAGGGCAGCTGCTCGGAATGCGACGCCATGACTATTTCGACTCTGTGGGCTCGACTAGCCACCTTCAGCGAGGACCCCGCCCCTCCGCTTCTCTCGTCTGGGCCGCGCCGTAAGAAGCGCCGTTCACAGAAAGCCCCGGAGGTCATCCCTGTGGACGAATGCATGCCGGCTAATTCCCCGGCCAGCGCCCTACCGCTCCCGCCGTGCAACATGAGTTTGACGGGGACATCGCGGCAGAGGACAACTGTTCTCTCATCGCCTCAGAGAGTGGAGGATGGTCGGGCTCCATTCCGGACCCCGCTCCTTCCCTGCAAGAGTCGAGCGGTGTGCGGCCTAGCTACGACGCTGAACTTCTCCGCCTTATTACTAAGGCCATGGAGGACCTCGGCCTCGATTGGTCGCTGCCCAAGGAACCCGCACCCAGCAGGCTTGACGGCTGTTTCCTGCCTGGACGACGCTCGACGCTTCACACGAGGCCCACTCCCTTCCTGCCGGAATTACACGCAGAGCTATCTAAAAGCTGGAAGGCGCCATTTTCTGCCAGGCTGCGGTCTACTGTCTCTTCGACGCTCTCTGTTGTTGACGGCATGAAAGACAATGGCTACCTCTCCATTCCTCCGGTCGAGGAAGCGGTAGCCACGCATCTATGCCCGCCCTCAGCTGGAGTCCAAACCCGCTCTGCCCTCGAAAGCCTGCAGGACTACTTCGGCTCTCATCGGTCGCGCCTATGCCGCCGCCGGTCAGGCTGCCTTAGCGCTTCATTCTATGGCAGTGCTTCAAATTTATCAGGCCAACCTTCTCCGCACCATGGACGAGGCGGGCCCGAATCCGGAAAATTTCACGGACCTCAGAAGCGCCACGGACTTAGCGCTACGAGCCACCAAGTCCACTGCACAGGCAGGAACAACACGCAGGAACTCAGCAACAGGGAGGAACATGGCGTCTCTCACTGTCACTGAGAGACACTTGTGGCTAACTTTGTCCGACATGAAGGAGTAAGACAGAGCCTCTTTCCTCGACGCACCTGTGTCTCCGTCCGGTCTCTTCGGCCCGGCGGTTAAAGGCTTCACTCAGCGCTATTCGGAGGTGCAGAAGACGTCGCAAGCCATGCGACACTTCATTCCCAGACGCTCCAGTTCCGCGACAGGTCGCTCA
Source organism: Rhinichthys klamathensis goyatoka (assembly GCF_029890125.1). NCBI lineage: Eukaryota > Metazoa > Chordata > Actinopteri > Cypriniformes > Leuciscidae > Rhinichthys > Rhinichthys klamathensis. The sequence goes on from NW_026606641.1 coordinate 2,279,751, forward strand.
AAACAGCAGCCGCCTAAGTGGAACACAGCGCCACCGCCGCCTCCGCCGCCAGCTTCACAGCGCCGTCATCCGAGGGGTCCTCAGCAGCGCTCGCGCTTTTCGAGCCGCTACAGGCCGCATCCTTCCCGGGGACACAGGTCCAAGATAGCGCTGAAGCCTGAGCCCTCAAAGTCTTCCTGACCACCCAGAGAAGACAAAGATGGCTGAGTCCCGCCGCGGCCGGACCGCCATCAAAGACAGCACGCTTCGCTCTCTCAGTTCCCTCAACAGAGGCGACTGGAGAAGTGTATTTTACAGCCAACGAGCCCGTTATACGACCCGCTCGCCTGTACCCAAAGGCCGTTTTCACGACCACCCAGATAAATCTCAAAAAGAGCATTATGTCTGTTTGTCCGGCTCACGCCAATGGTGTTATAAATGTAGGAAATGTGCCCACTTCCCAGTGTTCACCCCTACACATAAGCACGGCCTGTTCAATGACACACACTCATTCACGGCCCACATCAATAAAACCGGCTCACGCTAGGCTTGCTACGGTAGTCGGTGTTACCGGTGTTCAGGCGCAACACCGGTTTCATCACTTGTCCACCGCGACACCGAAAAAAAAAATTATATATAGGCCTATATAGGTGATATTAAGCGCAACAAGACTAAAGAGACCGCGCTGTCCTGCCTACACACACACGCGCGCGCGCGCCCGACCCACAGGAAAGACGCGCATCAGTATCGAGTTCTCTCTCGGGCTTGAACAAACCATAACACACACAAATTATGCCAAAATGTCAGTTTTGTTGAGTGTCCTCATAAGAGCAGTCTTAAATGATTTAAATAAAGTCTTAAATTAACGTAGAGATTTGAGAGAAAATGGGACGCGTGTCGATCGCGTCTCTGTCAGCAGCTGGTCTTAAAGTGTCATTAAAGTTAATAAAAGAACAAAGGTAAGAGAGTAAATGACTCACTCAGACCCGGAGCCAGGAGGATTATTACACCGGCAGCCTAATAATCATGAATGCACACTGCTATCTTTAACACATCTCCGGCGAACGGCTTCTTCACGCAAAAGAAAAACTCTTCATGAAGCTCAGTGAAATTCAGCGACCTATGGCGTTTCCTGATGGATCGAGGTTGTTCGTTAACTTAATTTTATACGTGCAACTCACGTAGCCATATGACACTGACAACGTGCTGACAGACAGGACCGAGCAGGTAATATTTAATATGAAACAAAGTCTCAACTTTCAAATTTGGTCTGTCAAAGAAAATTAAACAATAGGCCTACCGTTTTGTGGCTCTAATGTGTGGTGAGAGATTGCCTCAGTTAAAGACAAGTGCAAATCCACCGACGCTAATGTATATAAGTGAAAGTGAAGTGCACACTGCTGCACCAGCTTTTTATAAGCGATGTAAAAAATTAGTTTCATTTTCAAATGAGCGGCAATTCAGCGCACAATAACAAAATAGTGTTGCTCCGCACGACCACCATTATGCATGCATGCCCGTGCAAACGCGTGCATTTTACATGTGCCTTTAAATGAGCGATTTAAAAGCCCCCGCCGGTGATACCGGTATTACCGGTGTTGTAACACGTCGATTAACCGGTGTGAAACAATCCTCACCGTCACATCCCTAGCTCACGCTAATGGTGTTATAAATGTAGGAAATGTGCCCACTTCCCAGTGTTCACCCCTACACATAAGCACGGCCCGTTCAATGACACACATTCATTAATGGCCCACATCAATAAAACCGGCTCACGCCGCGTGTGTTTTAAATGTAGGAAATGTGCCCACAGTGCTCATCCCTACTCACAAACACGGGTTGCCCTGTGACACACACTCACTCAGGGCTCTTATCAATAAACACGAAATGTGTTCTGTGTGTAGAGAGCGGGCAAACACTGCATGCTGTGTGTCACACACACGCAGCGGCCAGAGCCCAGATACCATTCTCCCTCTAGCTTTAAGTATGAAAGCATGGGAAATGATCCCGGGCGTGTCAGAATGGGTACTGAACACTATAAAGCGAGGCTATTCGCTGCAGTTCGTTCGCAGACCTCCGCGCTTTCGAGCCAGGGTCGAAAATACGGTGAAAGACGAAGTAGCTTCTACTTCGTGCCGAGATAGCGAAACTGCTGAAAAAAGGGGCCATAGAAACCGTCCCTCTGATACAGAGCGAATCAGGTTTCTACAGCAGGTATTTCCTTGTCCCCAAAAAAGATGGCGGTCTCAGACCCACCTTAGATCTCAGGCGCTTGAACAAAGCCCTCATGCAGAGATCGTTCAAAAGAGTCCCGTGGGACTGGTTTATCTTAGTGGATCTGAAGGATGCCTATTTTCAGATCCAGATAACGCCCCATCACAGGCCTTTCTTGCGATTCGCCTTCGAGGGCCAGAGCTATCAGTACACCATCCTGCCGTTCGGTCTATCTTTAGCACCCCGTACATTCACGAAGCGCATGGACGCGGTGCTCGCCCCCCTGAGACTACGGCGGATGCGAATACTGAACTATTTGGATGACTGGCTAATTCTAGCCCAGTCAGAGACAGAGCTGATAGCACACAGGGCTTTATTACTCAGCCATTTGCAAGTTTTGGGTCTCCAAGTCAACTGGACCAAGAGCTCGCTGTCTCCCAGCCAAAAAATTTCCTTTCTGGGAACAGACTTAGACTCTGTATCAATGACAGCGCGGCTGATGTCACAGCGCGTGCTGCGGTACAACGCTCAGCAGCGTCTTTCAAGGTCGGCAGTTTTCTCCCTCTCAAAAACTTTCAGAGGATGCTAGGCCTTATGGATTCGGCCTCGGTAGTGCTTCGGCTGGGTTTACTTTACATGCCCTTGGGGCCATGTGTGGACGACCTTAGCACACACAACGCTTTACATTGGGTTCCCGTAGCGTAAGCTAGCTTACGCAACACGAGAGTACTCTCGTAAGAGAACGTACTCGGTTACTAATGTAACCTCGGTTCTCTCTAGATGAGGGAACGAGTGTTGCGTAACCCTGCCGTGCTTGTGCTGCGTTCTGCTTTCGCTTCAGTATGAAAAACCAAAGAACACCCTATCTGGACTCTGCTTATATAGACATAAGCCACGCCCCTTCTGGCGGGACGTGACGCGTGCGGGCGCCCACGCCCTCATTGGTGCTTACGTCACGTACAGTCCCACGATAAGTTGCAGCAGAGCAACCAATAGGCGTGCGAGCTGCCTCGCCTAGGTCTGCTCTGTGCAGAAATGCATTTTAAATTACTGTAAAATTAAGGATAATTTTTTGGCTTCAGTATTCTCGAGAAAATGGATTTTCCCGTAGCGTAAGCTAGCTTACGCAACACTCGTTCCCTCATCTAGAGAGAACCGAGTACGTTTTCACTACTCACATAGTGTATGATTGCAGAAAAAATATATATGTTTGTTTTGAACATTGCTGGAGCAACATATTTTGTGTGAAAATAAATTATAAAAGTGGTTTGTTTGTATAAAAATCTTATAAATGTATGAGGTGGCAAAAGACACACGGGGTAAAACCAGCATGGGGCAAAAGACACACAGTATTGATACAAATACTTTAGCAAAAACAATATGTTTTTAATAATGTCTAAGTTAATAATTGTTCAAAACAATCACTTTAGCAAAAAAGAAAGAAAAAGAAAAACACATTTGTACTATTTTCAGTTTATTTTGATAAATTAAAGAACTCATTTTTGATAAATATACAGTCATTAAAATGTTCATTTTAAAAATACAGAAACAAAATTATTTAAAAATGTAAATATTCCAAAAACCTTGAATGAGATCCCATAATAATTTAATATAGCTCTACAGTAGTAATATATAAATATATTTTATTATACTATGATGGTTTTGTCACCGGGTGACGAAGCCGGAACCAAAATTTTAGCGCATAGTCCCCCGGGGGAGCACTTCCGGGGTAACACCAGGCCGGTTCCGGTTTACCGTCATGGCCGACCTAAGGAGAAAACACGGAGAAATTATTCACAGCTGAACGAAATTAGAGTTGATTAGGGTGGCAAACGAGAGCGTGTATGTTTGGAGAGGATATAAAAGTGGGTTGAGTGGTTAGGAGGGGAGACGAATACGGGCAAGAAAGAACGGGCACGGCGGAGGTTGGAGAACCGAAGAGGGGGGGAGGAAAAGGAGGATGTGAAGTGGAGGATACAAAGCACAGGATGAAAGAGAGCGAGTGAGAGAACAAGCGATGGAGGACACCCGAGTTGGCTGGGGAGAAGATTGGCATCGTGAGCACTGATGGGCAGTAACGCTAATCCAATTACTTTTTTCAAGTAACGAGTAAAGTAAGGGATTACAATTGCAAAAACAGTAATTAGATTACTGTTTTTTTTTCCCGTAAGCAGGCTGCGTTACTGCGTTAGTTAACCGTCATTTTGTTTCGTGAGACTGTCTCGTGCCATGAGTCGTGCGTGAGTGACAATGACTTATGAGCGCCGCGACGTCAGTGGTAAACACCGAAATGTGTAGTGTTGAACAAAAGACAACATGGAGCGCGGGAGAGAGACACGCATTTGATTGGTCTCACACGCCACACACCCCCCATTTCTCACGCTGAAGTGTCAACCCGGTCGGTCAAATGCCTGAAAGATGAGTTTATCTATAGATCTACCTGTTGAGCCACTCGTGATCGACTAGTTATACAGCAAATTAGTTAAAATCTTCCGGAATCTAGAGCGAGCGTGCATGCGAGACAGAGTGTAGCGCGCGCACCCGCAGAGAGGGAGAGCGAGCGAGAGACCTTGCGTGTGCAGAGAGCATCCTGATCTAGAAACAGGACCCCCGTTGGAGAATGTCAAAATTCCACCTCAAATCTGAGCAAGCACCTAGCAAGCCGGCACAGGAATGTGAAACTTACTAAAAAATGAACCCCCAACTGACATGACATGGCTGTTTTGGTAAACTAATTTTTACTCCTCTCTGCACTTTACTGTTAAAAGACGTAAGTGTTAATAATTTGGAATTCAGTCAGGAGAGACTTTCATTTTAATTATTTTATTGCTGTAATTTATATACATCTATTCGAATGAAGGATTTTACAAAAAATATATTTATTTTATATGCTGGAATATGCAGAAATATAAGTTAACAGAAGAAGGACTTTATTTCATTAAAATATGGTGGAATGTGGAGAAAATAGGTTTAAATGTTCATCAAAAGTCTGAGACTGTTGCATTTAATTTAATTTTTGCTTGATGCAATGTGCATAAAGTTAAAATATTGAAACTAGTAAAACAAGTTTAAAAAAAGAGAGTGTTTCATTTGATAAAATTTTACATGATGGAATATGCAGAAAGAATAGAATTAGGCTGAAAGGCCTATTGCTTTATAGCGTATTCAGGTCGTGCATCATGTTTTTGAAAAGTAACTTAGTAAAGTAACTAATTACTTTTGAAAATAAGTAATCAGTAAAGTAACTGGATTACTTTCTTGGAGAAGTAATCAGTAACTAATTACTATTTCCAAGTAACTTGACCAACACTGATCGTGAGTGTGAAGAACGTCATTCATGAAGAGTTAAGTACCTAATTCCAGATTGATGTACAAACATCGTGATTGAGTTTACGGAGGCATTGTGAAGATCGTCATTTATGAGGAGTTCAGTACCTAATTCCAGATTGTTGTACAAACATCGTGATTGAGTTTATGGAGGCATTGTGACATATTGGAAGATCCGCACTTGTTTGCGGTTTCTCTCTTTTGTGAGGTTGAACCTGCTGATGGGAAGGCACGTTTGTTTTCTCGAATAACCCCCCTATGCAGTCGCCTTATCGTCGCATTCTTGAATCCACCGTTACCCTAAGGGAACAGAGGAAGCCCGTCACCTACGTGCTCTGAGCCACTTACCTGAAGGTCCCTTTGCCTGAGCCCCTGAGTTCCACTGCCGTCTGGAAGGAGTAGAGAATGCCAGCCTCCTCTGGGTTCCACTGCCGTCTGGAAGGAGTAGAGAACGCCAGCCCTCACGTCGTATGGAGTTATTCTCCTGGAGATCCTCGTGGCTCGTCTTGAGCTCCACCGTTACCCTAAGGGAACAGAGGAAGCCCGTCACCTACGTGTTCTGAGCCACTTACCACTCACTCACTCACACACACACACACTACATCTCTGGCTGACGTGCCCCCTAAACTCACAACAGACACTCCCTCCCACTACCTTCGGTGTACTTTTGCGTCCATTCCCTTTTCCTTTTTTAACTCGTAGCCTAATTGAAAAACGAAAGTCAAGTCAAGTCAAACTTTATTTATAGAGCACAAGTTTACAAGTTTAACACAACCATAGTTGATCCAAAGTGCTTTCCAGTACAATAAAATAATTCAATCAAATAAAAAAAATAAAAAATAAAAAAGAGATAAAAGCAAGTAGCAAAATCATTTGGTGTATATACGTATACAACCCGTAGAACACCGACTAATTTAAAAATAAATACATGACCTTACTCGAACGCAAGAGAGTAAAAATAGGTTTTTAAGCTGGATTTAAAAGCAACCAAAGATGGAGAGGTCCTGACGGTTAAAGGTAAACTGTTCCAGAGCTTTGGCGCGACAACAGAGCTCTATCACCTCTTGATTTACACCGAGAGAAAGGGACAGATAAAAGTGACTGACAAGATCTTAGTGACCTAGAAGCTGTGTATGGTCTAATAAGATCACAAATATAATCTGGGGCCGAGTTATGTAGAGCCTGATATGCAAAAAGAGGGATCTTAAAGTCGACTCTAAATTTTATTGGTAGCCAATGCAATGAGGCAAGAACAGGGGAGATATGATCCCTTTTCTTAGTTCCTGTTAACAATCTGGCTGCTGAGTTTTGAACCATCTGTACCCGAGACAGTGTAGTTTGAGGTAGGCCAACGTACAGAGAATTACAGTAGTCCAATCGAGACGAAATTAGTGCATGAATCACAATTTCAAGGTCTTTACTAGAGAGAAAGTTTTTCACTTTTGCTATTGATTGGAGTTGAAAGTAGCTACTCTTTACAACTGCATTTACATGCTTATCGAATTGGAGAAGGGGATCAAAATGGACTCCAAGGTTTTTTGCATGATTGTGTAGGTTGAAAAACGTCTCGGTTACGGATGTAACCCTCGTTCCCTGAGTAGGGAACGGAGACGTTACGTCGGATGACGGAGAATGGGGGTTTCGCCAGAAAGCCAATCCTCTTCGAGTATTAAAAAACGAGCCAATGGCAAAGAAATGCCATGGGTCTGCGGAATTTGCATAATGTATCTCCGCCTCACCGCGTGAGTATTTAAGGAGAGACACCTGCAACAGCAGATCATGTCTTCGCTGAGGAGCCGAGACTGAACTCAGGCGTCTACCCAGCGGTACAGCGGAAGTGGCAGGGAGACGTAACGTCTCCATTCCCTACTCAGGGAACGAGGGTTACATCCGTAACCGAGACGTTCCCTTTCGTAGTCACTCCGAGTTACGTCGGATGACGGAGAATGGGGGTCCCCGTGTAATCACGCCACCTTCACAGCTGTCTTCCAGTGCCCTGCGAAGTCTGCCCTCCCTGTCGTGGTATAGGCACGGACGAAGGAGTCCTACATAACACAGGAATACCAAGGTACACTGGGAAGCATATCTCAGGGGAGATATGCCGCAGCATGCCTACCCGTAGGGAGGACTTAAGAATACACATATGGCCCGAGGGGGCTACATATGGAGGAACACTGGAGTGACCAGCCCGTGGGGTGGCATCTACTTTCAACTCCAGGAGTGGCAGGTGACTTGCCGAGGGAAAGACACACGGTCAAAGAGGCTTACAGTGGAAAATACACATGTGGGGGTTGCTCGGAGGAGGAACCATGCACACGGAGGCACCTAGCCGACGCACAGGCAATAGACACTGGCGCCAGCGTCAACAGTGCTGGAGGAACTCAGGGCTTCAGAGAGGAAGCTACCTGAGGAAATATCGCATGTATCCAGTCCGTGGAGTGGAGTGGCGAGCAAGCGAGACACCTAACAGCTCCCTTGTTAGCTTGAAAAAGACAGTACATGGGCGGAGAGTGGCTCCACTCGGAGATTGTAAAATCTGGTGAATGTGTTAGGTGTCGCCCAGCCTGCAGCTCTGCAGATGTCTGTCAGCGAGGCGCCACGCGCTAAAGCCCAAGAGGACGCCACACTCCGGGTGGAGTGGGCGGTCACACCAAGGGGGCATGGTCGACCTTGCTGCTGGTATGCCAAAGCAATGGCGTCCACTATCCAGTGAGACAACCTTTGTTTGGAGAGAGCCTTTCCCTTTAGCTTCCCACCATAACAGACAAAGCGCTGGTCTGAGGTCCTGAAACACTGCGTCCTGTCTACGTAAGCACGGAGTGCGCGTACTGGAAAGAGCAGTGCCAAGGCTGGGTCTGCCTCCTCCCGGGGCAGCGCTTGCAGGTTCACCACCTGGTCCCGGAAGGGAGTGGTGGGAACCTTGGGCACATATCCAGGCCGGGGTCTCAGGATCACGTGAGAGTGGCCGGGCCCGAACTCCAGGCACGCTTCGTCAACGGAGAATGCGTGCAGGTCCCCTACCCTCTTGATGGAGGCCAACGCAACCAGGAGCGCTGTCTTCATTGACAGGATCTTAAGCTCAGCTGATTGCAGAGGCTCAAAGGGAGCCCTCTGCAGGGCATTTAAGACCACTGAGAGGTCCCAAGAGGGAACGAGAGGAGGGCGAGGAGGATTCAGTCTCCTCGCTCCTCTCAGGAACCTGATGATCAGGTCGTGTTTTCCAAGAGACTTACCTTCAACTGCTTCGTGATATGCGGCGATAGCGGCCACATACACCTTCAGGGTGGAGGGAGACAGCCTTCGCTCCAACCCATCTTGCAGGAAGGAAAGCACAACACTGATCGAGCATCTCCTGGGGTCTTCTCGGCGAGAAGAGCACCAGTTAACGAAGAGGTTCCACTTCAACGCATAGACATGTCTCGTGGACGATGCTCTAGCGGAAGTGATGGTAGCCGCCACCGCTGGTGGCAGGGTACTCAAACCTGCCTCGTCCCGTCCAGGAGCCACTCAGCTGGACCGACTGGGGATGTAGTCGGCATTTCGCCAGAGGTTGGCCGGAGCCGTGACAGCTCGTCGGCTGCAAGGTTCCGCACTCCTGGAATGTAAATAGCACGAAGGGACCTCAGGTGCTTCTGACTCCATAAGAGGAGGTGGCGTGCGAGTTGCGACATACGGCGAGAGCGTAGACCACCCTGACGGTTGATGTACGCTACAGTCGCGGTATTGTCCGAGCGGACAAGTACGTGTTGACCCAGGAGCAACGCGTGGAAGCGGTGCAGGGCAAGGCGTACTGCCAGCAACTCGAGGCAATTGACATGCATGAGGCGCTGGGGTCCTGTCCAGGAACCCGCGGCTGCATGTCCTTTGCACATGGCGCCCCAGCCCGTGGCAGAGGCATCTGTGGAGACGACAACATGCCTGGAAACTCGTTCTAGGGGAACTCCGGCCCGTAGAAAGCTGAGGTTCCGCCACGGGGTGAAGGTCTGACGGCAGGTCGGAGTTACTGGAACTCTGAGCGAACCGCGATGCCATGCCCACCTCGGGACCCGATCGCGAAGCCACAGCTGAAGCGGTCTCATATGAAGCAATCCGAGTGGCGTTGCCGCGGCTGCGGATGCCATATGCCCCAGGAGCCTCTGAAAAAGTTTCAGTGGAACCGCACTCTTGCCCTCGAACTGTCGAAGACAAGTCAGCAGTGAGTGTGCGCGCTCGCTCGTAAGCTGCGCGGACATGGCGACCGAGTCTCTCTCCATACCGAGAAAAGAGATCCTCTGCACGGGGCAAAGTTTGCTCTTCTCCCAGTTGACCCGAAGGCTCAGACGGGCTAGGTGCCGGAGCACAAGGTCTCTGTGTTCGCAAACCTGATCTCGAGAGTGAGCTAATATTAGCCAGTCGTCGAGATAATTCAGGATGCGAACCCCGTGTTCGCGTAGGGGAACAAGGGCTGCCTCGACGACCTTCGTAAAGACGCGAGGAGACAGAGCCAACCCGAATGGGAGAACCGCGTACTGGTATGCCTGCCCCTCGAAAGCAAACCGAAGAAACGGTCTGTGTCGAGGTAAAATGGAGACATGAAAGTAGGCGTCCTTCAGGTCTATCGCTGCAAACCAATCCTGTGGCCGCACGCATTCGAAAATGCGTTTGGCCGTGAGCATCTTGAACGGCAGCCTGTGAAGGGAGCAGTTCAGGACGCGCAAGTCCAGGATTGGCCGTAACCCACCGGTTTTCTTGGGGACAATGAAGTGGGGGCTGTAGAACCCTGACCTCATCTCGGCTGGAGGGACAGCCTCGATTGCACCCTTCGCCAGCAGGGTAGCAACCTCCGCTCTCATGACCGGGGCATTGCCACCGACCATAGTAAAGCGGACTCCCCTGAAGCAGGGAGGAGACCGTGCGAACTGAATCGCATAGCCGAGCCTGATAGTTCGGGCGACCCAACGGGACAGATTGGGGAGCTCTAACCAAGCCCCCAAAAACTGATCCAGCGGAATCATCCGAGCCACAGGCGTCCCCCCGGAGGGGCAGCGAAGCGGAGTGACCGGCACAGGCAAGGGTGGCATAGCGGCCCTGAGCGTGTGCACAGTCAAGCTCCGCGCCCTGACAGAGGAGACCAGGGAAGGACCAGCGTTCCACGGGGGTCTGCTCTGCCAGGGGTCTGGCGATAGAGGGGGATGAGAGTGGCGAGGCACGGGGGCGTCGCGCACTGTCATCCGGCTCTGTGTGCTCAGTGATGGACATTTCGGTTCTTTCTTTAACCACATTAGGGTGCTGCCCACCCGTGGGTGAGCAGCGGGGAGTGGAGAACAAAATATTCTCCCCCGGCCCTCCACCAGGGGAAGGAGGGGGCCTGCAACCGTCCTCCTGGGAAAAAACCGACACCATCACTGAGCAGCCCGTCTCAGGAGCGCCGCTTGGCCTGGCGTTTAGCGGGGCGCGGGGCCTGAGGGGGCTGGGGCGCCTTCCTGCGGCTTCCTCCACGACGCGGCCCGGGTGAAGGCTGCTGCTGGGGCCGTGCGGGAGGGGCGGGAGCCGTAGGAGGGCGCCCTCGGCGGCGAGCAGGCTGAGGCGTCTGTGCCGACGGCTGGGTGGAGGCAGCAGCTGGCCGTCGGGGCAGAATATATTTGATCGCCTCAGACTGCTTCTGTGCGGTTGAAAACTGCTGGGCGAAGTCTTCAACCGCTCCGCCGAAGAGGCCGGCCTGGGATATGGGGGCGTCGAGCAGACGAGTCCGCTCAACGTCCCGCATATCGGCCAGGTTCAGCCAAAGGTGACGCTCCTGGACCACATTAGTGGCCATCACCTGACCCAGGGAGCGTGAGGCCACTTTCGTCGCCTGGAGAGCGAGGTCAGTGGCGGCACGCAGTTCGTCAAACGTCCCTGGGTCAGTCCTGCCCCCGTGCATGTCTCTGAGCAGCTGGGCCTGGTAGACCTGTAAGGTGCTCATCGCATGCAGGGCAGCAGCCGCCTGTCCTGCAGCTCTGTGAGACCTCGCCAGCATAGATGACGAGAATCTACAGGCCTTGGACGGGTGCTTAGGATTACCACGAGAGGAGGCGCTCTGAGGACACAGTTGCATCGCAACAGAGCGCTCCACCGGGGGAATCCCAGTGTACCCATGGGCGGCTGCGCCATCGAGGGGAGGAAAGGCGGAGAAAGCTGATGAGCGTTCACGGGAGGTCAAAGGAGCCTTCCATGATCTCGACAGCTCCTCATGCAGCTCCGGGAAGAAAGGAATTGGGGTTGGCTGAGGCCGTGAGGCGGCAGCCGCATCCAAAAACCAATCGTCCAACCGCGAGCGCTCGGGGCAGGGCGGAGGGTTCCACTCTAGCCCGATGCTCACGGCTGCCCGGGACAGCATGGCTGTCATCTCAGGATCCGACACGGGCAACGCTGGGACTCCCGAAGGAGGCAACGCAGCCGCATCCTCACTTCCCGAAGAATCAAGCCCACCTTGTGATGCCGCGATCGACATCGTGTCATCCTCTGGAGCGCCGAATGAAACACGCGGGGCTTCCGAAGAAGAGCCCGCCTGAATCACCGCGGCACTCGCGGGTTGCAACACAGCGGAGGGGGGCGTGGTCCGAGGACGCATCATCGGATTGCTCCACACCATCACCCTCAGATCACCCTGTCCCCCAGCCGAACTACCACCTCTCGTGGAGGAAGCAGAACGGGTGGTGGACGCGGGGACTCTCACTGATAGATCATTGAGTCTTAATCTTAGTGTTGCGATGGTCATGTTCCCACAGAAGGAACATGAGTCATCCACGAGCGCTGCTTTAGCGTGTTCAAAGCCCAGACAAACAAAGCAGCGCTCGTGCCCATCAGAAGACGACAGATAACGACCGCAACCAGAAGAACACGGGCGAGACATCTTTAAAAAGACGTGCCACGTGCAGCTCTTTTAGGAGAGGAAAAACTCTGCAATGCTGAGGCGACCAGGGAGAAAACACAAAGTCAGGCAGACCACTGCACAGATCGCAGGCAATGTGAAGACTCGCTGGGTACCGCCGTCACACCAACACTGGAGAGTTCGCTCGTCTCGAAGAGGTGAGTCACTTGTAAACTCAGTTGTGGCTGTGGAGTGAAGAGGTTCTCTTGGCTCCGAAGCGAAAACATGATCTGCTGTTGCAGGTGTCTCTCCTTAAATACTCACGCGGTGAGGCGGAGATACATTATGCAAATTCCGCAGACCCATGGCATTTCTTTGCCATTGGCTCGTTTTTTAATACTCGAAGAGGATTGGCTTTCTGGCGAAACCCCCATTCTCCGTCATCCGACGTAACTCGGAGTGACTACGAAAGGGAACATGCTTTCTTCTATATTCGTGTTTAGATTGGTGAAACAATATTCACATACAAACTTATTTTCCTTATATACAATGCTTAGATATTTAATTGAAAATCAAATAATTGACAAACTTTTTTTCCATTTTACGAAATTTGATTTCTGCATTTTATTTGCGTAGATCAGGAACATTTAGGTGATAGCCTACTGAGCCGGGAAGTCACCTGTGAAAAAAAACACACAGCTTTGCAATCCGTCTCCTCAGTTTATAAACCGTAGGCTGTAAACTGTAGCTACTCACGGATTTGTCTGTGCCGGCTGATTCAACCAGGCCAGCTGTTTAGGTGCGGGATGCACGGGATACCGTGTTTAAACTTTATTTTTCAAAATGGATCATTTCACTACGTCCATTTTTTGGGAGGAAAAAGCTCAGTATAATATAATAAGCAAAAAAAGACTTCACATATTAAAAATAAATATACCCTAAAACAAAAACATTTCAAAAACTGTAAAATGTTAGGTTATATAAAAATAAAACATTTTATGATAAACATATTACTGTCTTAAGTGAACTCATTTATAGTTATAAATGCAAATAATAATTGTCATTATTATTATTAGCCTACATTTAGGCTAGAAGACGCTTTTATCCAAAAAAAGGAACAAAGCAATTCGTCAAATGTCAGTCATAATACAAGTTAGACAATAATAATAATACAAGATTATTAGTATAGTTCAAGAATAAAATAAAAATATTGGATTGATATTGGTATCGGCAAATAGCCAAAGCTGCGGCATCGGTATCAGAAGTGAAAAAGTGGTATCGGGACATTCCTAATATAGATTATGCTGTATAACATTAAATTAAATGTCTGATACTTCCATTTAAGATTAGGCAGCCCAGAGAGTGAGGGAGAGCACACTGAGCATCAGCCAAATCAAACAATTAAACTGGCTGACAGTAAAAGAATATGCTAGAGTGACAAGAAGAAAGATAGACATTCAATTATTTTAATGGAAGAGCAATAATGTTACAATACAATATAATTGTAAATGGTTTGTTATTCCTTCTCTATATTTTGATGATACTGACTCAGAGTCAACCCCCATATAGTGGCCCTTTTTTTGGTTTGGGCCACTGCCCCTCAAAATGTCTGTGCACAGCCCTGAATGGAGGCCTAGATAGACGAGAGATTGTGCGAAGAGGTTAGAAAGTACCCTCATTTGTACAACTCTAGCATGAAAGAATACAGAGATATTTACATGAGTTGTAATTCGTGGCGAGAGATTGCATAAAACTGCGCATGCGTTGAACGCCTGTGTAAGCGTATCACTGTGTATCAAGATGCGAAAGATCCAGAGCTGAAATTCAAATATGATAATGGACGTTTGGTTTACAACACGCTTCAGGTGGTCGATCAATCACAACAGACTGGGCCGTCTGACCAATCAGAGCAGAGTAGGACCTCGGAAAGGAGGGGTTTAGAGAAACCGAATCCTTGATCGAACCATTTCAGACTCTGTGAAAAAAGAGCTAATGCTGCAATATATATTATGAGAGTTGACCTTGGATGCAAATATACCTGTTGTAGGAGACCTTCAAAACAAAATTAGGAATTTAGAATAAGCCTTTAAATCTCATTTGTAAAAGCGTTACGAGGCATAAATAGTCCTCACTTTAGATGAGCTCACAAACATAGTTAACTGACAACTACTAAATATTTTGTAACTACCTGAATAAATCATGAATTACAAAAGGAATACATGTTAATGAAGCATTTATTAAAGTGCCCCTGTTATGCTATTTTAAAGTTTTCTAATGTTGTTTTGGAGTCTAGTGTTGTTTTGGAGTTCTAATGTTGTTTTTTTAACCGAGTAAAAAAAACATACTCGGTTACTAATGTAACCTCGGTTCTCTCTAGATGAGGGAACAAGTGTTGTGTAAGCTAGCTTACGCTATGGGAAAACCCCTTTTCTCGAGAATACTGAAGCCAAAAAATGATCCTTAATTTTGCAGTAATTTAAAACGCATTGCTGCACAGAGCAGACCTAGGCAAGGCGGCTCGCGCACCTATTGGTTGCTCTGCTGCAACCTATCGAGGGACTGTTCGTGACGTAAGCACCAATGAGGGCGCGGGCGCCCGTGCGCGTCAAGTCCCGCCAGAATGGGCGTGGCTTATGTCTATATAAGCAGAGTCCAGATAGGGTGTTCTTTGGATTTTCATACTGAAGCGGAACAAGAACGCTGCACAAGCACGGCAGGGTTACGCAACACTCGTTCCCTCATCTAGAGAGAACCGAGGTTACGTTAGTAACCGAGTACGTTCTTTTACGAGAGTACTCTCGTGTTGCGTAAGCTAGTTTACGCTACGGGAACCCAATGTAAAACGCTGTGCGTGCTGGGGTCGTCCACACATGGCCCCAAGGGCATGTGCCCAGGGTACACATGATAGTGGGTAATATCTAGGCCAACGAGGAGTGGCGACGAGACTGAGTGACGTGAGAGCGGCGCGAGGCCGGTGGCGTGAGTGGTAATGAGTGACACCTGTGAGACGCACCGGTCTCGCATCTCTCATGGAGGAGCGGAAGCATAAAGGAGGAGCGACGACAGTGAAGATGGAGAGAGGAACAGGCCTTATTTTATGTTGTGTTTTGTTTCTGTGGCCAGCAGTCGTCCGTGAGGGGCTGCTGGCTTTACTTTCATTTTGGATTTGTTTATTTTATTATTAAAGTGTTGAATGTTCGCCGGTTCCCGCCTCCTTCTTCCCATAACATCTGAACCCCGTTACAATATGTTTAATGGAATGGGTGCGTAGCACAGTATAACAGTCAGGATGGACGAAAGTCAGCCTGAGCTGCATGACAAAATAATAATACAGTCTGTCAGTCAGGCACGTTTTTAGACTGAAAACAGCTTAGCCTGTAGGGCTGGAACTTCCAGGTTGTAAAACCTTATAAATGTAGACGGAGAGGCCCAGCCTGCCGCCATACAAATATCCTGGAGTGAAACCTCACTGGACCAGGCCCATGAAGAGGCCATGCCTCTGGTAGAATGGGTTCTAATGCCTAAAGCATACCGAAGGCCTTTAGACTTATAAGCCAGAGCGATAGCGTCGACTATCCATCTGGAAAGGCTCTGTCTCGAGGTGGCTAGCCCTTTAGTGCGGCCACCGAACGAAACAAAGAGCTCTTCTGACTGCCTGAAAGCAGCCGAACGTTCGACGTATATTCTTAGCGCCCTGACCGGGCAAAGAAGATTTACGTCGTTCTCACTATCAGATCCTGGGAGGGCTGACAGGGAAATGACTTGCGCTCTGAACAGAGTGGAGAGATTTTTGGGGTCATAGCCGTGTCTTGGTTTGAAAATGACTTTAGAGTCGTTAGGCCCAAACTCAATGCACGTAGCGCTCACAGTGAGCGCGTGCAGGTCACCCACTCGCTTGACTGAAGCGAGAGCCATGAGAAAAGCGGTTTTGAGTGAGAGACACCGCAGATCCACAGACTGTAGTGGTTTGAAGGAACGCTTTTCATAGCATCTAGGACCGTGGAAAGGTCCCAGACCAGAACCATAGGGGGTCGAGGAGGGTTTAGCTTCCCAGGCCCTCTAAGGCAGTGGTTCTCAAAGTGGGGTCCGCGGACCCTATAGCCAGGGGGTCCGCGAAATAATTTATAACAGCCTACCGTTTTTTCCGGACTATAATTCGTGTTTTCTTTATCATCTGAAAACATGCTATTTATTCCAAAGTGACTTAGGCTATATAATGCATTTAACGTCAAATAATACAAAGTAGACACTTAGGTTTCTAGATAGATAATATATCTGTATTTCGTATGTCTGTGCGTCAACTATTCGCTGTGTTTTGGTTGATTTTGGGGCACGTGCGCCAGAAGGAGACAGAGACGGCACCCGCATCCTGTTGTTTTCTTTATTTTTAAAAGGTATGACATTTTGTAGTCATTTTTAATGTATACACTATGGACACTTTACCGTTTTGAATGATGAACTCTTTTCTTATCTGTATGACCAAAATAATAATTATTCCTTTGTTTCCACTTTCCACTGCTGAGGAAAAAATCCCAAGTAATCGCGCCGGCGTCTCGCATGCGCGCACAATATGTCAGTTCTAGCACTGCTAGATTTGACATTAGAAGCCTGATCATTATCTAAATAAAATACAATCAACCGAACTTATATAAAGTTCGGCTTAATTTAATTTATCTGTTGTACACTATGAAGGCAGTCATTCATTCATATAGCCTATGTGAACTTGCTGTTATTCCAATTTCATTTCTCCGCATGTGAAGATGCTGATATGTGTAGGCCTATACTGGGACTGAAGCATGCAGCTTTCTTTATATAAATAGTTAAGCATCTAAATGTTAGGCATCCAAATGTTAGGCTACATCGCCAATGTGGAAACTTTGGACCGAATGAGAGATGCACGAGCAACGTATGTGCAGTTTCAGTTTTGATTAAAATTAATTCGTTTAGACTTGATGTTTAAAATAAATGTTATACTATTATTATTATTATTATTATTATCTTATAGGGTAGCCTACTTATTTTTCATTCTCGTTTTGTTCTGAATAGCTACCATTAATTTAAGGTTTGCTGTGGAGTGAGGGGAAGGCTAACGCCTCAACAACGCAACAAAGTAGGCCTATTACACATTCAGATGCAACTTATTTAATGGAAAATAAAAAATTTGTGCTGTAATATTAAAAAGTGCATAGGGACAGGGCCGTACCCACAATTGAGGTCCCCGATGTCCGGACCTCTGTCATTTTTCTATGTGTGTTGTGTATATAATGAAAGTTGTGAAATAATTGCCTAATATTAACTTAATTTGGTGCTGCAAGGATATTGTACATCGCGATGATAACTGACCTTCTCGCCTGAGCTGCTTCAGCAGACTAACAACAACAGCAGTCAATGTTAAAATGTTTGAGTCGGAGATGAATTCAAAGTAGGCGGGGCTTATGTTCACAGAAGCTGCAAGCCGAGCGCGAATCCCCGCACGACGTACGCTTCAGTTAACGGTCATAAAGTGCGAGATAAGATGTAGGCCTAAATAGCTAAACTAAACAGCTGTTTTAGATAGAAGTTTTAAACGAACGTCTGAAACAATCAGTTTGCAAAGTATCCATAAAGCTCAGCTTTGGGAAAGGAAATAGCTACAGGTCAAGAGAAGCATACTATATGCCCAGGATGAGATTAACATTATGGATTCCTAACACAGATATACTGTAAGTTTTTTTTTGGCTAATTACAGTGTATAAGCTCAATTTAACAGCACACGCACCTATTAAACATATTGCCATTATTATTGTATAAATATAGGCTAAGGCTAGGCTATATTTTTTGTGCAGAATGAATAATCCTTGAAACATTTCTCATTTAACCCTCTGGGGTCTGAGGTGTTTTCGGGGTCCTTGAGATGTTTTGGCATGCTCTGACATTTGTGCTTTTTTCAGTTGCTTATAAACATATTAATGGCACAGGTGAAATTACACTCTATATAGCACACACAGGGCTACCATAATATGTGAGCAACATGTATGTACATGTTTGTATTTTTGAGAGAATATTGTTTATGCGTGGTTATTGAAAAAACTAAAAAATAAAGTTTATAATATAAGGCCACAAATAACATACTAAATATTTGTCCACAAGACTTTTGACTAGTGGATGTTATCGCCTAGAGTTTTTGCTTCAAATTGATCTGAAAATCATTCTGCCTTATCATTCACATAAAACAATAGATTGTTTTAAATTGTGAAAAACATTTTTTTGTTTGCAAAGGCAATATGCGGATGGGCGGAACGGCCCAACCCCCTCATGAATAATTAGGCAGTTCTCACCTGAGCAGACTGCATACTAATGAGCCTTTCATTCAGGGGTGTCACACAAGAAAGAATGCAAGGACAATATATATACACTACCGTTCAAAAGTTTGGGGTCAGTGAGAATTTTATTTTTATTTTTTGGAGGAAAGAAAACAATACTTTTATTTATCAAGGAATAATTAATTTGATCGAAAGTGACAGTAAAGACATTTATAATGTTACAAAAGTCTTTTGAACTTCCTATTCATCAAAGAATCCTAAAACAAACAAAAAAACTGTACAACTGACAGACCAACAACTGTTTCAACATTGATAATAATAATAAATGTTTCTTGAGCATCAAATCCTCATATTATACTGATTTGTGAAGGATCATTTGACACTGAAGACACTGACACTGGTGATGCTGAAAATTCAGCTTTGATCACAGGAATAAATTACACTTTACTATATTTAGAGACAGTGTAGAGAAAAGAAATCTCTGATGACCGAGGCACTCCTTTGTTAAAATGTCTTTATTTGAAAAATGACATGTCCTAAACGGACAATTTTAAAACACCCACGCGTAGCGGCATGGAGCCTTCTTCAGGGCCCTGAAGAAGGCTCCATGCCGCTACGCGTGGGTGTTTTAAAATTGTCCGTTTAGGACATGTCATTTTTCAAATAAAGACATTTTAACAAAGGAGTGCCTCGGTCATCAGAGATTTCTTTTCTCTACACTGTCTCTAAAGATGTTCTACCTTGGACCGAAGAGCACCCAAACTAAACCCAAAAGGAATTGAGCACGCCATTCATCCTGAATCTAAACAACACTTTACTATATATTCACACAGAAAACAGCTGATTTACACTGGAGATAATATTTAATACTATAACTGATTTTTGTTGTATTTTTAATCAAATAAGCGCAGCCATGGTTAGCAGAAGAGAATTCTTTTAAAAGTATTTAAAATCGTACCGACCCCAAACTTTTGAACGGTAGTGTATATAAATAAATAAATGTTTATACACACACACACACACACACACATATATATATATATATATATATATATATATATATATATATACATACAAACAATAAAAATTTAAATGAAAGCCAAAAGCACATTTATAGTCACACCTTTTAGCCATCCACATACCATTTTTAGCCATCCACCGCGGTAAAAATAAACAAGTCGCATTGCAAAGTCGTTCGCGAAATGACCGCCAGGTGGCGCAAAGGGACATTTAGCAAAACGTAAGTGGGTCTAATGTCTATTAACAGTAGCCTAAGGATGAAATACTACAAGTTATGGTCATTTCCAAATAAGCCTACAACAAATTGTTGGTCATACAGATAAGATATAATCTTTTAAAACTTTAAAAGGCTAAAGTAGGCCTACACTCTCACAGGCTAAAGACAAAACGTTTTCTCGCTCATGTGAGAAACAGACGTTTGGGTATTGCTCAGTGAGAAAATGCATAGCTGAGCGGTAGAACTTACGGTTCATCATCAAGATAACACGGGTTCAAATCCCGCACAAACATGGTCTGCTGTAAATTTTATATTTATTATTGCAAAGAGATTTGTCTAGCTCTAAAACTCTGTTACACCATACAGTTTTTTTTTTTGCTTATATTTATAAAATACAATTATCATGCATTTCCATTTCACACTAAGTAAAAATACAAAAAAACAAAATAGTATCCAACAGAACGACTTTGCATCTGTATAATAATAGGCTACCAATCGTAATTTCAAAAGCAGTTCTGTAAAAAAAAAAAATTATATATAGCCTATATATATATTATTTTTTTTATTCCAGGCTCTCATGCCACACCCCCGATTTCTCACGCTGAAGTGTCAACCCGGTCGGTCAAATTCCTGAAGGATATAGTTTATCTATAGATACCTGTTGAGCCACTCGTGATCGACTAGTTATTATACCGCAAATTAGTTAAAATATCCCGTAATCTATCTAGAGCGAGCGTGCATGCGAGACAGATATTGTGCTCCAAACCGTGCGCGCATGGCATGGCAGAGAGGTCTGTTCCCTAACCTAGAGTTTTTAAAAACATTGTTTTAAGTAAAGTGTGATTTGCCAGGGGGGATTGTGATTTCCTTCTGGTCTAAACATCCCTGCTTCTGCTGAATTATTTTAATCCCCACACCCCTCCCTCCACAGCTAATCAATGCTATAGGCTACTTCACCAATATCAAATATATAAAATAGAGATATGCAACAGGCACGTTTAAACGACAAACAATAAAATCAAAACCAGCGTTTCAGTTGTTCATTAGTTCCAGTGGCCTTAATGCATGCACGGCTTTTCAAATTTCACAAAGCGTGTTGAGATTATTTTGAATGAAATATTGAAGTTTATAATTAAGTGTTTTGGCACACCACGCCGAGTGGCCCTATGCATTTTTCTAAAGTCGGGTTTTATTCTGGCATGGTGAGTTAGTGTTCGACAAACGCGGCGGAGCGTTCATTTAGATTAATTTATTTTTCTCATTATTACAGCTAAAATAACTTAGTAGGCGACTCCGTAATTTTTTGGTCATACAGATAAGAGTAGAGTAGCTTACATCGTTCAAAACTGTAAACTTGTATTCATATTAGGCTAACGACAAAAACAGTATAGGCTATATCTGTCGTCTCTGTCTTCGGGAACTGCGCGTCACAAAAATGAACCGAAAGCCACTTCAGCTCAGTCACGATAAGAAATCGGCTATGTCTAAAGCCTTTAAATGTCTAAATATTTAGGCTAATAAATGTTATCTGATTATAGGCTAATCCATATGAAAACTAGAGGAACAGAGGATCTACTCAAACATGCAATGTAAGCGCTTCCCAATGACAAAATGACAAGACAAGGGTGAAAATCTCGCTCTAATTAAATGTAGGCTAAATCGCCCTGAATTAAAATGTAAAAACAGATCAAATAATGTATTTGTCGAAATGTTGCGATATTGTTTCATTTAAGTTCATAATTGTTCTATAAATGTTATTTAATTTAGCAGCATTACCACGAAGCACCGTGTTTCGATATTTATTTGAATAATACAAAATCAAATAAAAACTTAATTCACAAATTGCATGCCTGGTTGTAAGGATCCAAAGATCCCTGTAGAATTTAATATTGAGTTGAACATTTTGTTCATGACAACAAATTAACAAGCGTTTTTTCAGATTATATTTAGTTTTGCTTGGAAAAAGCTGCCCCAAACCAGTTTTATTTCATCAATTATTGAAATAATGAAATATTTAGTAATAAACTTTTATGACAGAAATATCACTAGGCTACATGTAACTCCATTTAATTCCTTCATTATCAACACTGTCTAGAATAGCGATTTAAGTGTGAATTGCGACTTCTCTTTGTGTTGAGTCAGCCTCAGACTCCGATAGCCTGTGGGGGGGTTGGAGGGACAGTTGCTGAACAAAAGCCGCGTTTCCACCGCAATTGCCCGGAACAATTTGTCCCAGGAACTTTTTTCCCAGGAACTTTTTTTGCCCCAGACCGGTAGCTTTCTGCGTTTACATCGCGGTCTAAAGTACCGGGTAAACTGCGCGCGACTGCTCATTGCTTGCTTGTGACGGACAGTAGACTGTAAAAGACAGTAATCAGTTTTGAGCGCCACATTTATAATAAATATGGAAGAGATTCACACTGTGCTGCAGTTGTTTGAGATGTATTGGTTTACTAACCAGGTAATTAACAAAACGGCAGAAAAGAGACGAGCACTGATACTAAAGCGTGTTCAGAAAGCTCGTAATGCTAACGTTAGATCTAAAATTAGACAGCGTATGTTATCAGCTATTGCGGACATTGACCGTGAGAAGGCTGGGACGAACGCGCAGAAAATTTCTCTTCCGCAAATACGCTTAATAAAGCCTGAATCTCGTCGTCGGTCCAGCTGCCTTTTTTATTTTTATTAAATTCCATATTTGCAGACAGACAACTCTTACTGCATGGAACTTCATTACTGCATGAAGCCACGAACTGCAATAGATTCTAAAAATTCCGGTTAAAATAAAATGCTGCGCGGAGTTATCCAAACATAATGCGGCGTGAACACAACCAATCAGCATGTTCAGCGCACAAGCCCCACCCGCGAAAGTTCCTGAACTTTGAAAAAGTACTACCTCGCGAGCAGGGACTTTCGGAGGGGGAAATATCTACCCGGAACTTCATTTAGACCCTGGTTCCTGCGGTGTAAACACACCGAGTACCAGGCCAAAGTTCCTAGTTCCTGGGTAAAGTTCCTGCGGTGGAAACGCGGCTAAAGGTGTTAATGTTCCTCTTTCATATGGAGAGTGTCGGATAGCCAGCCTGATGAGCAGGCAAAATTATTGTAAGGATAAATCTGTGTCCAAATGTAGGCCCCATATTTTATATAAATTTATAATAGTAGTTTTAGTATATTATAAATATTGTAGTTTATTTATTGTAGCCTATTTAAAGTTTTTTTTTTCACACAAAATTTCAATTGAAGTTATTGTACGGTGAATTCAACAAGGCATGCTGTGTCTTTGAAGCAACAATTAAAGGCTAAATAATTTTTTCGTGATTTGTATGGCTGACACGCAGCGACATATACAGTAGTATTATCAGAGCGAGGGAGACTAAATAAACTTGTTAAAAAGAGATCCAGCGCGAGAGAGGCAAAGAGAAACGCATGTTTTTAATTTAAATATGTTTCTTTGGACAATTTTCGTTTTGTACTGTTTTAATTGTTTAATTTAGCTGTAATTTCTTTGGCAATACGAATTTAAAATGTCGCAAGAATAAGATTAGCCTAGTGTTTCTTATTTTGCATTGCAAAAGAAATAAACTCTAAACCGATGCAACCCTGTTTTAAATAAAAAAAAAACTGTCCCGACACTTTATTTAAACCTTGAAATGTTCGAACTTGGTTTCAAACATAAGTAATTTTTGTGTTCTTTTACATTACACAATAATTTAGCAGACTAAAGACGAGCTTCTTCTTTTTCATTTTCTGATGCAATCGGCTGACAATCTTCCTTCATCAGTTTTTGTCGTTTGTGCAGTGGCTGCTGTTCTACAGGAATGTAGCAAATTTATGTTGTAATGATAATCAAACAAAACTCTTGACTTTAAATAAGTAAACAGATATAAACAGTTACCTATTTAAGCATCAAGGTGGGAAAATATAAACGTAGGACAACATCGGTTAACAACATGTATGCTACATTGAGATTCGATCTCGGGTCGAATGAAGCTCCTCGAAGCTCGTGTTGTTGCGTTGATCATTGAGCTACGGTCTGTACGCTGATAATGTTGTAAAGCCTCATTCATGTAGCCTAAATGTTTTTATTGCAATGTTTTATGTTGAAATGTTTTCATTATTTATTCAATTACATTTCAGTAGCCTAATTTCAGTATTGTGATTATGAATTATTTTAACTACATTTCACTTGTTGAATTCTTCTGCTACCAGCTTTCAATCGCTCTGAATCAGCGCGGTGCGGCAGCAGATTACGCATTAGAGAGAATAAACCGGAATAAACGAACACTTTTCACAGTCTATGATGGTAGCGCCTCTTAGCGGTAAAAGGCAGCAAATACACCACACATTTTACCGCCGCGGTGGAACGGCTGATGTGGGAATTGTCATGGCTTGCCTCGACATTTGCGTTTGAATAGCGCGCGTCCTCCGTGGGCGTGTCAGATTAACGCGTAATGAAGTGTAATGAGCTGGGGAAAAAAATACTGACAGCACTCTCTTTTCATACAGATTGCATAAACTGAGAATATTTGTTTTTTTATATAAATTACTTCATTTAAAAGAAGAGAATTTAAGCTTCAAAAAGAAAAACCTCTCGTGCCTGTGTGACAAGTAATCGCGGAGTTACAGTTAATCTTAGGACGCGTTTCAGAATGGACTTCACTGACAGAGAGAACGCAGAACCCGCATCATGTTTGTTTTTCTTTATTTGGTGAAAAGCACAACACTTTGTTTTTATTGTGAGTATCCACAAAAAAAAATAGAAACTTAACAGGATCTAATGATGTACAACACTTATATGTAAGATCAAAATTAACCGAGTATTTTGAGTCTCTTTTACACTGATAAGAAAAAAAGCGAGACAATCGCGCCGGCGCGATAGCCGACCCCAGGGGGTTAAGGTTTGGAATATGTGACTGAGTTTTGATATAGCCTACATGTGAACAATAATCATATACATTCTGCATTTCCATTTTGTATATGGATCATACAATTTAAACTGTCATCTTGACAAAAAAATGTATGCCACTGCCCACTGACATGCTTTTAAAGCTATAGTTATCCAATTGTTGGGCCTTAAAATACCTTAAAATGCACATGTGTAGATCAAGAACATCAAAAATCCCTCTGGGGGGCATGCCCCCCAACCCCCCTAGCGAGATCACTTTTGGGACCTCAGTAGGCTATTTAGAAATTCCTGCATAGGACCCTGGGTGGAGACCATTTGTGCAAAAATATTTTATTAGCCGCTCCCACATTAACTTTGTGCTCAATCACTGTTATAAATATGAGGGGGTCCTTGGAAATGTTTTTCCCCTATAAGGGGTCCCTGGCTCCAAAATGTTTGAGAACCCCTGCTCTAAGGAAGCGGACGATGAGATTGTTCCTCCCCAATGACTGGCCATGCAAGGGTTTTGTAAACGCTGCTATGGCTGCAACATACACTTTGAGCGTGGAGGGGGACCTGCCCTCGTCCAGAAGCTCCTGTAGGAAGGAGAGAATCTCCATAACGCCACAGCGCTGTGGGTCTAGGTTTTTAGCCGAGCACCACCCGGAAAACACTGACCACTTTGAAGCATAGAGCTGTCTAGTAGAGGGCGCTCTAGCCTGTGTAATTGTACTTAACACTCCTGCTGGGAGATCAGCGGGTACCCGTTGATAGCCCATGCGTGCAGGGCCCAAATCGCGCCCCTGGCCTGAGAGAGGAGATCCGTCCTCACTGGGATAGGTCATGGGGCCTTGCTCACTAACTGCATCTGCTCCGGGAACCAAACCTGGTTCCTCCAAAGCGGCGCTATGAGGAGCACAGAGCATTTGTCCTTCCTGATTCGCTTGATCACCTGTGGCAACAGTGCGATCAGGGGAAATGCATAGAGCGGGCAGCTGAGCCAGCTGTGGGCGGCGCATCCTTGTTTTTTGTGAAAAATATTGGGCAGTGCGTGTTCTCTGATGACGCAAAGAGATCAATATCCGCTCTGTCAAAGCTGTCCCACAGTAGTTGGACTACCTGAGGGTGCAGTGACCATTCCCCTGGGGGAACGTTGTCTCTGGACAGCATGTCCGGACCCACGTTCCAGCAGCCCGGCACGTGCGCCGCTGTTAGCAAGCACAGGTTGTGCTGAGACCACACGAGGAGGCGTTCTGCCAGTGCATGAAGGCTCCGGGATCTGAGACCGCCCTGGCGGTTTATGTAGGACACTACCGCCATGTTGTCCGTGCGGACTAGGACATTGTGGCCCTTTAAGAAAGGGAGAAAATGCCCCAAGGCATTCTCGACCACTTTCATCTCTAGACATTTTATGTGTAAGCGCCCTTCCTGGGCTTTCCACAGGCCAAAGACCGGCCTGCCCTCGTAGAGGGCGCCCCAACCTGAGTTGGAGGCGTCTGTCGAGATTACTTTCCGTTTCGAGATTGTTCCCAGATCCACGCCTGACTGGTACCAGTCTGACACCTTCCAGGGTTCCAGAGCTGTAACACAGTTCTGGGTTACCCTGAGGCGAAAATGACCCGAAGTCCATACTCGAAGCGGGACTCACGTTTTCAGACAGTGCTGGAGAGGGCGCATGTGAAGTAGGCCCAGCCGAAGCACTGCCGAGGCCGAAGCCATAAGGCCTAGCATCCTCTGAAGGTTCTTGAGAGGGAAAATACTGCCGGCCCTGAATGATGCCGCTGAGCGTTGTATCCGCAGCGCACACTGTGACGTCACCCGCGCTGTCATTGACACAGAGTCTAAGTCTGTTCCCAGAAAATAAATTTTCTGGCTGGGAGACAGCGAGCTCTCGGTCCAGTTGACTTGGAGACCCAAGTTTTGCAAATGGTTTAGCAATAAAGCCTTGTGCGCTATCAGTTCTGACTCTGACTGGGCACCACCACCCATGACACACACTCATTCACGGCCAGGGGCGCGATTTGGGCCCTGCACGCATGGGCTATCAACGGGTACCGATGAGAGCCGAAGTAGTCCTGCAGGCTTTCGATGGTAGAGATGGCTTGGACTGCCATCCAGCGGAGGGCGGGCATAAGTGAGTGGCCACCGCTTCCTCAACCGGAGGAATGGAGAGGTAGCCTTTGTCCTTCGCGCCATCCACAACGGAGAGCGTCGAAGAGACCGTCAACCGCAGCCTGGCAGAAAATGGCGCCTTCCAGCTCTTAGACAAGTCCTCGTGGAGTTCCGGCAGGAAGGCAGTGGGCCTCGTGTGAGGCGTCGAGCGTCGCCCGGGCAGGAAACAGCCGTCAAGCCTGCTGGGCGCGGGTTCCTCGGGCGGAGACCAATCGAGTCAGAGGTCCTCCACGGCCTTCGTAATGAGGCGGAGCAGTTCGGCGTCGAAGCTGGCCTGTATGCCGTTCGACTCTTGCAGGGAAGGGGCGGGGTCCGGATCGGGGCCCGACCATCCTTTGCTCTCTGAAGCGACGAGGGAACAGGCGTCCTCAGCCGCATTGTCCCCTTCAGACTTGAGATGCACGGCGGGATCGGTGGGGTGCTGGTCAGCCGTGATCGAGGCGGGGGAACCAGAGAGCGATGCACACGGGGAACTCGCCGGCATGCAGTCGCTCGCTGGGATGTCCTCCGGGGTTCTCTGCGAACGGCGCTTCTTACGGCGCGGTCCTGACGAGAGAAGCGGAGGAGAGGGGTCCGCGCTGAAAGAGGCTAATCGAGCCCGCAGGGTCGAGACAGCCATCATGTCGCATTCCGGGCAGCCACCCCTGGATAGCGCGAGGTCTGCGTGGTTAAATTGTAAATTGCAGGTTAACCACCACAACCAATTAATGTGTAAATTAAAGTGCTCAATATGTATATATTTAAAAATGTATGTCTTAAAATGCGTTAAAATAACATTTATCGGGGTTTCTTCAAAGTTTCTATTTATAACATGTTTGCAGCGTTGAGCGATGTAGCATACATATGTGTTGATTTCTAGGAACGCAATGGCCAATCAGAAGCATTTACGATAGACTTCCCTCACCGCTCAAAACGGACTTTTTGTTCAGTGATGAATTCTGTATGCTGGCAAATCCTCGAATTATAACAAACAAAGTGTAGATATTATGAAAGATTCATTGATAATAACAACAGAGATGTGTGAGATCGCGATGAACTGATGTCAGCTTTTTAGGAATTATTATGGGAGCGCACTTTGCACAGTCATGCCAAACCATGCATGACTGTAAGTTAGCCTGCTTGTTTTTATGTTATAACAGTGTGGTTTGTGTGTTAATGCTTTAATAACAAATAATTTATCAGGAGCATTTATGCTGATGTGTATGGTGGCGACACGTAGGCTAACTTGAAAGTATTTGGAGGTACAGAAAAAAAGTCTTTTTGCGGGCGGGAGCGGGACAAAACATAAATGTTGCGGGCGGGAGAAAGTAACATAGAAAGTAGTTGAGAACGTCAGTTATAATAATGACCCACGTATTAAAAAATGGTCGGGTTTAAATCGGGCTCGGGCTCATAATTACAGTTAATGTGTCGGGCCGCGCTTGCATACCCGAGATCTACCTCGGTTATGCTAACACTTACAGGCACGAATCAGTCATTTGTCCTTGGGGAACTTGTGGAGCCTCTTCCCCCGTTGGGTGCCCGCGCCTTCATTGGTGCTTACGTCACGTACAGTCCCACGATAGGTTGCAGCAGTTGCCGCAGAGCAACCAATAGGCGTGCGAGCTGCCTCGCCTAGGTCTGCTCTGTGCAGCAATGCGTTTTAAATTACAGTTTTTCTCAAATGCTAAAACACATTTCACAAACGTTTCCTCCATGTTCCCCAATGTCTAAACACAACACCCTTCCACACCTTCTCACTTCAAAACTCAAACTTTCACACCAAAAGAGCAGCTCGAAGCTTTCAAAATTGTAAACACTATGCACATCATTACACACCACAGCAAAACAATTGAAAACACAATGCTCAATTTGTGAGAAGGTTCTTTGTTTCAAAACTGCCAATGCATATTTTTAGAAACTTTACAGTAATGGATCTTCTTAGATCTCTGCAGAGGATTAGGCATTTAGATTTGTGAGTTTCATATGAAGAGTATAAATCTATAGTAAATTCTGCATGTACACTACTGTAAGACAACTCAATGCAAAAACAGAATCTATTGCACACAACAGTACTCTTGAAAACATGATCAGGGTGTGAAGTTTTTTTATTTACTTTATTCACACCACACACCAACCACAATCACTGTGCGGCATCATGTCGCTGAGCTGCATCGGGCCACATCACCTCATCCACATCGCAGGCTATATTGTCTCTTGCTAGGTGTAACGAGGTTAAAATGGTTTTATTTCACAAGATTTTTCTGTTATTATTGTAACGCGATGCGGTTGAATTAAAGATGAGGCAGGATCCAACTGCAGCACACGCTTTAATTAACAAACTTTACAACAGGCAAGACTAGATACAGGACTCGGGAACAGGAACAACCAACATGACGTTAAACATTAGACAAGAACTCACAAGGACAAGGCTGAAACACAGGGCTTAAATAATCAGGGACACACGAGCTAGATAGGATAACAAGGGGGCGTGGTAAATGGGAAACACCTGGAACAACTAATGACAAGACAGGGAACCACTAAACATGACAGGACACAGAACCACATTGTAACAATTATACAGTTAAAGCTGTTCTACAATTGTTTATAAAAATATATTAAAAAGGGTCTGTAAGGTGGTGATGGTTCAACCTCCCCTTTAACAATCTAAGTTCTTGTTAAAAAGACCCAAGAAGGAATAATATGGTTGAAATCTATAAAGTTTACTAAATGACAAAACAGAGAGAAGAAAAATATTTAAGAGAGCTAGAGAGGGAGGCTTATATCGAGGGCTTCCAATGCAATGCACTTGTACATAATGATTAGGGATTTGGGATTATTTTCATAGTCGATTAATCTGTTGAATATTTTCTCGATTAATTAATTAGTTGTTTGGTCTATAATATGTCAGAACAATGTGGATCAGTGTTTCCCAAAAGCCCAGGAGGATGACGTCCTCAAATGTCTCGTTTTGTCCACAACTCAAAGATATTCAGTTTACTGTATTGCATTGACGAATTACACAGAGGAGAGAAGACACTAGAACATATTCACATTTAACAAGCTGAAATCAAATAATTTTTTACTTTTGTCTTAAAAAATGACTCAAACCGACTAATTGATTATCAAAATAGTTTAGATAGTAAAATAGTGCAGATTAACGACAGAAGAATGAATCTGGTGCCAGTGCCACATATTTTAATTTTAAGAAAACTCAGTTTTTGTAATTAACAGAAGAAAGACAATATAAGTTGCACTGTAGTTTCCACAAGTGTAATGACTGCCGACATTAACAGACGATTTTGCAAAAATAAAAAAACTATGAAACCAAAAATGTTCCATTTTGAACACAAAATAATATACAGTGGTTCTAAACACATAAATTGAACAGATTATATTCAGATATCCATTTCAAACATCTGGCATTGAATTACAAAAAAAGAAACCTAATCACAACCAGCTGCCTGTAATGAATTAATATCACAACAATGCCCAGAGTGCCTCTTTGTCCACTTGAGGTGATGGCTTGCAGGGGCGTGTCCGTGTGTCTGTAGCTCCTCTGTGCTTTACCAGCCAAGATTTCACATACGCCATTGGGTTCCACTTTGACAATGGAGGACCATTCAGGTTAACAAACATCAACGCTGAGACGCTTTCGATCAGGAGTCTACATCTCAGTGGGCACATGATGATATTCATTAAGCTGAATCCTCGCTCACATTCTGCACTACTCACAGGGATCAGGCTGAGAATGTTTGTGAGTGGGGACAAGTCTTCAGGTATCACACTAGAGTCGTCTTTGTAATCCCTGAAGCCCTCAAGCACTTTCCTTTGGTCAAGCCTGAATCTTAGTGTGAGCTGTTTGATGCAAGCTTCCCCATACTGCTCATGTAAGGGAACAGGCCAGTTTTCTGGATTGAGAACTTTAAAGTGATCAAGCAAATCTGTATACTGACTGGTGTTCTCAGCTGATACGCCAGGGTGTCTGCTTGAACCAGTGCTGAACAACCTGTCCTCCAGGTTCCCAACGAGTGACTGAAAGAACACTGAGGAGTCTATCTGTCTTACCCTCGGACTGGTTGTTAAGGGGATGCCCTTGAACTGTAAGAGCTTCTTGTCTTTTATCACCTGGAGCAGTCATCATGGATGAAATAATGCGAATGGTTCTTCTCATAAGTTTGTCTGCTTTTGTGAGTGTCATTCCTCTTCCTTGCATGTTCAGGGAAAGGTGTGCAATTTCCTCTAACGTGTCATACATTAAGGCTAAATCACACAGGAATTCTTGTGTCTCCATTTTGGCCATCAGACCCCTGTACATAGCCTTCTCATTTTCATCTCTTGTGCCATCCACAGAAGCAGCAGTAAAGTGTTGATGCAAAGCTTTGTACGAGTTCCATACAGCCTTAACTGTTCTGAAACTGCTGGCTGCCCATCGAACATCAAGGACCCTTCCAATTTTCTGCAAACTTATTTCAAGTTGTTGTGCATGCTGAGCCATTTCACGGCAGTTCTTTGGTGACCTATGGTAGAGTGTGTAAATTTTGTCTAAAAATGAAGTGAAATGGTTTATGTTGTTAACACGCTTGACTGTATCTCCCACGGCCAATTCCAATCTGTGGTTGAGGCACTGCCACACTATAAGATTTGGATACATTTGTTGTAGACGGGTAGCAACCCCAGATTTTCTCCCTAGCATGGCACTTGCTCCATCACAAGCAAAAGCAATTAAATTTGCCTGGATGAACTTTTCATCCAGTCCCCAAGTTTGGAGGCACTGAAGCAAACTCTTTGTAATATTCTCAGCTGACTGGCTTTCCAGCTCAACTAAATCGAGGAATATAACTGTGGGCACATCATTTATTACAGACGTTAAATACACTACTAGAGCCGATTTCTTGCTAAGAGTTGTGGACTCGTCAATTAAAACACTGAACCTCTGGTCTTTAGTTAGTATGTGGTGCAATATTTTCTGTCTCATTTCCTTTGCTGTGTGATCAATTATACCTTTTGCAGTATATCTGGAATGGAGAGTGGTGCCCATGTCAAGACCATTTTCTTGCTGTAGCACCACCAGCTCCTGGTAGTCTGTGTATGGCCTGTTGTTTTTTGCTAGGATGTATGCTGTTCGAAACAGTGAGGCTGTCTTCTCTGCTTCCTCCTCCACTTGTTTTTGTATGGAAACATCAATTGTGTTTTTTGTGTTCACTGTATTTTCTGCTGCCTTGTGACTTTTTGATGTCCCGTGCTTGTAGATTTTGCTCCTTAAGCATGACAGCTGATATTGGTGATTGCCATTGTGGCTGTATGTAACTTTAGTCTGCGACCATTCACTCGAGAGAGACATTCCCGTCTCTTTAAACACTCCAAGGCATTTGACAGTTTGGCAAGTACGACACCCAAGAAAATTACCATTGACAATTAGCCAAGGGTTAGCTTTTTTAAACTGACTGTGTTGCTTTTCAGTCCAAATGTGTGGGTGGCATCTTCTCTCGGTCTCTCCTCTCTCTGTTCCTTCATCCTCAGCTTCTCCTCTCTCTGTCTCTCCTCTCTCTGTTCCTTCATCCCCAGCTTCTCCTCTCTCTGTCTCTCCTCTCTCTGATTCTTCATCCTCAGCTTCTCCTCTCTCTGTCTCTCCTCTCTCTGTTCCTTCATCCTCAGCTTCTCCTCTCTCTGTTCCTTCATCCTCAGCTTCTCCTCTCTCTGTTCCTTCTCTCTCGAATTGTCCTGTCTCTGTTTCTTCATTCTCTGTTTGTCTTACCTCTTTTCCTCCTCTTTCCTCATCTCCTTTCTCTATCTCTCTCCTCTCTATATCTCCTCTCTCTGCATAATTGTCTGTCTCACCTCTGTCTGTAAAATGAAGTTAAAATGGAGAAAAGACATAGCTTAGCACACCACATCCTGTCAAAATCGTGGATTATATCGCTTTAACAGTCAAAAACATGCAAAAATTATGTCAATTTCGGTCTTGGTGAGTATCCTCTAAACACAGTCGGTTATGTCTTAAATAAGCATAAATCGCACGTGACCGTATAATGAAAACAGGATCGGTGCACTAGCTCTTACAGTGACAGCAGCCATATGTGTCTGTCATTAATTTGGTTGTCAAAACAACAAAACATAGCTTTCATTTTAAGGAATCAGGATTAATAGCCTATGTATTTAATTTAGTCAGGACTAAAATACCCAGAGTTATTTTACATTTGTTTACTTTATTCAGTCTCTGTAATATTTCTGAATACTAGTGTTAGACCTAAGCAAAAACTTTTCTCTTTATTGGTATCTTTATTCTATTGTATTTATTTGTGCTACTTTTTTTCAATTTAATTCAAAGATTGAAATCAAGCTTTCTTTGTGTTGTGTAAATTCTTAAGAACAAAATTACCCCATTGTAAAAATGCAATGAGTGAGCATACATTTAGGTGAGATAAATGTAATAAAAAAGTCTAAACTCCCCCCTCAAATAAATAATCCTAATAAGATAAGATAGGATAAGAATAACCTAAGGGGGGATTCCCCCCTCTGAATGAAATTCAGGCCCTGCATCTGAGGTAGACTGACAACGAGCTATGTGTTTGTGAAACGAAAGTTTCTGCTTCTGTAGAAGCTATAGTTCTGTATGAAATCAACATTGTTACAAGAAAAACATGTTTTTATCATAGACTGTAAAAAATAGGTTTTTATCCGCGCAATCTTATGGAGAAAAACTACACTACCCACAGTACTAAGCTTAACAGCGACGCCTCTGATTGGTCCAACTCGCTGTTACCATAGAAACGTTTACCGTACCCGCGAACGGCTATAGCGCTAACATTAACTAGCTATCTGACTAACGTTACCAAAGGGAGCTTGTTGTCACAAACTTTCAGTGGTTTAAATGCCAGAGAGTGCATATAATTACATCCAGTTATTTATCAGATAATGTATCCTGAATTTTACTTGTAACATTGGATAATGGGAAAAGGTAGAGGTGACTTGTTGAGTCAGTGACATGAATCTAATTATCTATTCTTCTAACCAAATTAACCTCAAAAACATGAAGTTTAGTACTGTTTTCCGAGCTCACTCACTTTGGGATTGTAGCCGAGGCCGTTTGCTGGCCTCAGGAGGTGGAGGACAGCTGTCTTGACGGCGCTTAAAAAATTGCCGGATATCCATTTTTACATGAGACGTTTGGGCTAGTGAGTGACGGATGAATCTTGATGCAGTCTGCTGCTTCCTGCTGATTGGTCAACACTGACAGTAATGCAGCCAGGGTTTCCCATACGTTCATTTATTTGTGGCGGCCCGCCACAATATCAACGCTGCGGTGTTTGTTTGTGTTTAGAGCTCCGTCGAATTGATTCATTAATCCTTGATTTTCTTCTTTACCACTCATTTATTAACAAGCACTTTCTATTTTTATATCGTGTGAACCTATCCTCGATACTATTCCCTATAAAAAAAACAATCGGATTGCTTTGATATCGCTACTTAGATCCAACTTTGCGAATCTCGGCTACTAGCCTTTAGCCCGCTAGCATTTCACGCGTGGGCTCGCGCCTATCGAGCATCTGATTTTACACCCGTTTCACTGAAAGGATACAGGTTATATCCAGCATTCCAGTCCTAAATTAGTAGTGATATTGGTAGTATCACTGCTAATTTACTGTTCATCTGTTATAATGGCGAACATATCGGATGTGTGTCTAACGTTACCTCTGAGTGCAGGTGAGGACACATTCGAGCTGATCTCGGTACGATTGGAACTGGAATCGGTGGAGAAACAGATCCGTGGTCTGCTGGAGAGGCAAGCCGAGCTGCGGGATCGGCGATCAGCGCTTGAAACGTCACGCGCCGATGCTCACAAGTCAGTGGTTAGTAACTTTTTGACTCCGACTTCGTCTACTCCGTGCGTTTCTCTGCCCAGGAGGACGCGATCATCTCTGGCTTCATTCACTCCGGCACCGACACAGCACCATGGACCCTGGGTGATCCCACAGCGGAAGACACGAGCCAGGACCAGAGCAAGAACCTCTTGCTCTGGTCCCTCCCGGTCTTCGAGATCTCCACCCGGAACCGCTTCTCCCCTCTTCGCGAGTCGGAACGCGACGACGCCGTGATCATCGGCACTTCCATGGTCCGTCATGTCCGCGCTACCTCAGGTAAGGGTAAGGTGCGCACTCACTGCTTTCCTGGTGCTCGTGTTCTTGATGTTGCCGCACAGGTTCCCGAGATCCTGAACGGTGACGAGCGCGTCGGAGCCGTTGTCCTCCATGCGGGAACGAACGACATCAGGCTGCGGCAGACGGAGGTTCTGAAGAAGGACTACAGGAGCCTGATCGAGACGGTACGCAGCACAGCGCCTGAGGCAACGATCATCGTGTCTGGACCGCTTCCCACGTACCGACTAGGACAAGAAAGGTTCAGTAGACTATTTGCTCTAAATGAATGGTTAATGTCATGGTGTAATGAACAGAAACTGCTCTTTGTAAATAATTGGAATCTGTTCTGGGAGCGACCTAGGCTCTACCGTGCTGATGGCCTGCACCCCAGCAGAATCGGAGCGGCTGTGCTGTCGGACAACATCTCCAAGACGTTGCACACCATCTGACTAGTAAGTCAAAGTCCAATTCACAGTCTTTGCTGTCCCAACTTAATTGATATAAGTAGTGTAGAACATTATATAGAAACTGTGTCTATTCCTCGTCTAGTGAGGCCAAACAATAAATCTAGTGTAGGATCTAGGAAAAATTTTATTGTAATTAAACCAGAAAATCTAAATATCAGTGAACAAAAACAATTTCTAAAACTAGGTCTTCTAAACATTAGATCGCTCACACCTAAGGCGGTTATTGTAAATGAAATGGTCACAGATAATAGCTTCGATGTACTTTGCCTTACTGAAACCTGGCTTAAACCAAATGAGTATTTCGGTCTAAATGAGTCCACTCCGCCAGGATACTGTTATAAGCATGAGCCCTGTCTGATCGGTCGTGGCGGCGGTGGTGTTGCAACAATCTATAGAGATATTCTTAATGTTACTCAGAAAACAGGTCACAGGTTTAATTCGTTTGAAGTACTTGTGCTAAATGTTACGCTCTTAGATGTAAGAAAGAAATCCCTATTATCTCTAGCCTTGGCTACTGTATTATAGACCTCCAGGGCCCTACACTGATTTCCTAAAAGAGTTTGCAGACTTTCTCTCAGATCTATTGGTCAATGCCGATAAAGCAATAATTGTTGGAGATTTTAACATACACGTAGATAACACAAATGATGCGTTAGGGACTGCGTTTACAGATTTATTAAACTCCTTTGGGGTCAAGCAAAACGTCAGTGGTCCCACTCATCGTCTAAATCATACACTAGATTTAATTATATCATACGGAACCAATCCAACCGATATAGATATTATACCGCAAAGTGATGATCTCACTGATCATTGCATGGTAACGTGCATACTACGTACTGCTGAAATTTGTCATGTTGCGCCGCGTTATCGATCAGGCAGAACAATCCTTCCGACCACTATAGATAGATTCTCAAATAGCTTACCTGATCTATCTCAGCTGCTCAGTGAACCCAAACAAACAGATGAACTAGAGGAAATGACCAGCAGTTTGAGCACCATTTTCTCTAGTACATTAAATATTGTTGCACCAATTAGATTAAAAAAGGTTAGAGAGAAAACTAAAGCACCATGGTACAACAGTGCTACGCATGCTATCAAAAGAGAAACTCGTAACTTAGAGCGTAAATGGAAACAAACTAATTTAGAGGTCTTTAGAATCGCGTGGAAAGACAGTATGTCACGTTATAAAAAGGCTCTAAAAGCAGCCAGGGCAGAGCATCTCCGCAAACTAATAGAAAATAACCAAAATAATCCAAGGTTTTTATTTAACACCGTGGCTAGACTAACAAATAAACAGACATCGCCTGAGCAAAATATTCCGTTACAGTATAGTTGTAATGATTTTATGAATTACTTCAATGAGAAAATAGAAAGCATCCGAAACACAATTGTAAATGTACAATCCTCTATGGTGTCTTGTGATTCAGCCTCAATTATCGCCCCTCAAGAACAACTACACCGCTTTACAACTGTAGGACAGGAAGAACTAAATAAACTTATCATTGCATCTAAACCAACAACATGTTTATTAGATCCAATACCCACTAAACTACTGAAAGACGTGTTACCTGTAGTGGAAGAGCCTCTTCTCAATATTATTAACTCGTCTTTATTCTTAGGTCATGTTCCAAAAATATTCAAGCTGGCAGTTATAAAACCTCTTATTAAGAAACCGCAATTAGATCAAAATAACTTAGCAAATTACAGACCCATTTCAAATCTTTCATTTATGTCTAAAATACTAGAAAAAATTCCGCTCAATTGTGCTCTTTCTTGCAAGAAAATGAGATATATGAAAAATTTCAGTCAGGATTCAGACCGCATCATAGCACAGAAACTGCGCTAGTTAAAATTACAAATGATTTACTTTTAGCTTCTGACCAAGGCTGTATCTCAATACTAGTTCTACTCGATCTTAGCGCTGCGTTCGACACTATAGATCACAAAATACTCTTGGATCGACTACAAAACTACACTGGTGTTCAGGGACAGGCATTAAGCTGGTTTAGATCGTACTTATCGGACCGTTACCATTTTGTCTGTTTAAATGGGGAAAAATCGAAGATAACATCAGTAGACTATGGAGTGCCGCAAGGATCGGTGTTAGGCCCTCTGCTATTCTCAATATATATGCTGCCACTTGGTAATATTATAAGAAAACATGGAATTAATTTCCACTGCTATGCTGATGACACTCAATTATATATTTCATCACGACCAGATGAAAACACTAACTTATCTAAATTGACAGAATGTCTTAAAGATATAAAATACTGGATGACGTGTAATTTCCTGCTATTAAATCCAGATAAAACGGAGGTATTACTTATTGGTCCAAAAAACTACCCACAAAATCTCTTACAATACAACTTTAATTTAGAAGGATGTCCTGTTACTTTATCCACTACAGTAAAAGACCTGGGTGTTATACTAGACCAAAACTTGTCTTTCGAAAATCATATTTCATATGTTACAAGAACTGCCTTTTTCCACCTTAGAAACATTGCTAAATTACGTAACATGCTATCTGTTTCTGATGCAGAAAAGTTAGTTCATGCATTCATGACCTCGAGACTAGATTACTGTAATGCTTTATTAGCTGGTTGTCCTGCATCTTCAATAAACAAGCTACAGTTAGTGCAAAATGCAGCCGCTAGAGTTCTTACTAGGTCAAGAAAATATGATCATATAACACCGATTTTATCATCTCTGCACTGGTTACTTATTAAGTTCCGTATCAATTACAAAGTACTACTACTGACCTATAAAGCCCTAAATGGTTTAGCTCCTGTGTATTTAATGGACCTTCTATCGCCCTACAATCCATCGCGTTCTTTAAGATCCCTAAATTCGAGGCTTCTGGTCATTCCTAGGATATCTAAGTCCACTAAAGGAGGGAGGGCGTTCTCACATTTAGCTCCTAAACTCTGGAATAGCCTTCCTGATACTGTTCGTTGCTCAGACTCGCTCTCCCAGTTCAAAACTAGATTAAAGACGCATCTCTTCAGCCAAGCATTCACATAGGCTAATGCTTACCTTTTATACCACTGTTGAATCAGATCGAATGCATTAATATTATGAACAGCAGCTACGCTAATTATTTCCCATCTGCTTTTCTGCTGTTATCTCGGGACGCTAGTCCCGAGGTAAATAGCGTTCGTCAGCTCCAGTTTGTATCCAGCCTCTCACGGAGACTTCTGATGCCCCAACGCCTGCGATGAGACGACTCGACGCCTGTGAAGAGACGACTCAACGCCGGCGATATGTTATGCCCTAAATTAATACATGATGATTAACTAACTATATTCTTCTATGTACATTTCTGAAATGCACTTTCTGTAAAGCTGCTTTGAAACAATATGTATTGTGAAAAGCGCTATACAAATAAATTTGAATTGAATTGAATTGAATTGACCGCCACACATTGATTTTCGATTTATTTTTTATTTTTTACTAAGCCTATTTAAAATCGTATTTGATTGCAGAGAGCCGTAGCGCATTCGCGCAGCACTAGGCTACCTCTCTCTCTCTCTCTCTCTCTCACCCATACCTCTCGCGCTCTCTCTCCGTCATGGAACACCGCTGCATAAATCTGTCCAACACAGCACTGTCAGTTATTACTTATTAGCCAGCATGCAAGGAGCCTAGCTAATAAGGAGAGTTAAGTTATTGTTAGAATACAGCTAGATTTTTGAGGTCAGCTCAGCACGCTGTATATAGCTGGTAGTAGTCAATATCGATGCACGCGCATGGGAAACACTGGCAGCAGCGCATTATGAAAGACTTCGTCTTAGGTTTAACAACCTATGAAACTAATAATGAACAATATGAAACTAAAACGACATAAGCTTAATTTAAAATGGCTTAGGAACTATCTATTTAGAGGTGGATAAACGCAATTTAGAGGTGGATAAACCCACTTTGGAGGTGGGTAAACGCTATTTCCGAATTTTGGGAGGTGCGTAAACGGCGTTTACGTGCGTTTAGCCTCCACTACATCCCTGAACACAACGCAGACTACAGAAGCATACGGTTACACTGGTGCTGTGACCCGTTCGATTGTTCAGCGGCTGCCGAACTTCCGAGGTTGCTGCACGGAGATTAGAAGACGTCGGATCTCACCGCTTTCCCGCTTCATCGAGGGGACTCAAGGAATGACGCACGGAGCTTAGACGACGTCGGATCTCATCGCTGTTCCGATTCGTCGAGGGAACGACAATACTGATGTTACAGAGATAGAAGAGTCGGACTTTGCCGTTTTACCGCTTCACAGAGGAGACGCATGAACTAAGTTACGGTATTTTTGAACCAGCAAGGCAAGGCAAGTTTATTTATATAGCACATTTCATACACAATGGTAATTCAAAGTGCTTTACATAGAAGAAATTAAAATAATCAAAACAAATAAGAATAATTAAAACAGTTTAGAATAAAAAATAAAGTACAGTAAAAACAGTCGGACGAACAGTGGCACAGTGCTCATTCAGTAAATGCATAGCTAAACAGATGTGTTTTGAGTCTGGATTTGAATGTAACTACTGTAGGAGCACATCTGATCTCTTCTGGAAGCTGGTTCCAGCTGCGGCTGGCATAATAGCTAAAAGCAGACTCTCCTTGCTTAGAGTGAACCCTTGGTTTTTCTAGCTGATGTGATCCTAATGATCTGAGTGATCTGTTGGTTTATATTCAGTGAGCATATCTGCAATATATTGAGGTCCTAGCCTATTAAAAAAATTATATACCAGTAATAATACTTTAAAGTCAATCCTAAATGTAACTGGGAGCCAGTGTAGAGACCTGAGGACTGGTGTGATGTGTTCATATTTTCTGGTTCTGCTCAGGATCCTGGCAGCAGCGTTCTGTATGAGCTGCAACTGTCTTATGGTCTTTTTAGGAAGGCCAGTGAGGAGTCCATTACAATAATCCACCCTGCTGGTGATAAAAGCATGCACAAGTTTCTCTAAGTCTTGATTGGAAACAAAGCATCTAATTCTTGCAATATTTTTCAGATGATAGTATGCTGATTTAGTTATTGCTTTGACATGACTACTGAAACTAAGGTCTGACTCTAGAGACACACCAAGATTCCTGACTTGATTTTTAGTTGTTAGACCCCTAGCGTCAAGGTATGCATTCACCTTGAGAACTTCATCTTTGTTTCCAAACGCAATGACTTCAGTTTTGTCTTTGTTTAACTGAAGAAAGTTTTGGCACATCCAACTGTTTACTTCATCAATGCATTGGCACAGGGAGTCAATGGGGCTGTAATCGTTAGGTGATAGGGCTAAGTAGAGCTGTGTGTCGTCTGCATAGCTGTGGTAAGAGATTCGGTTCTTTCTCATTATTTGGCTCATTGGGAGCATATATAGGTTGAACAGGAGTGGTGCAAGAATTGAGCCTTGAGGGACTCCGCATGTCATGGACATCCACTCAGACTTATGGTCTCCTATACTCACATAATAACCTCTCCCTTCTAAGTATGACCTGAACCATTTTAGGACTATCCCAGAAAGCCCCACCCAGTTTTCCAGCCTGTCAAGAAGTATGTCGTGATCGACAGTGTCAAATGCAGCACTGAGGTCGAGTAGTACCAGCACTGATAATTTCCCTGTATCAGTATTTAAGCGAATATCGTTTATTATCTTTATGAGAGCTGTCTCTGTGCTGTGATGCGATCGGAAACCAGATTGAAAATTGTCAAAGTATCCATTCGAGATTAAGAATTTGTTCAGCTGATTGAAGACAACTTTTTCAATGATCTTGCCTATAAAAGGAAGATTTGAGATCGGTCTATAGTTGCTTAATATAGTCTTATCCAGATTGCTCTTTTTCAGGAGGGGCTTGACAACTGCAGTTTTCAGGGAGTTTGGAAAACTACCAGAAAGAAGTGAGGCATTAACCACTTTTAGGAGATCTGCTTCTAAACTGTTTAACACACTTTTGAAGAAAGATGTGGGAAGTGCGTCTAGGGCGCAGGTTGATGTTTTAAGGTGCTGTAGGGTTTCTTCCAAAATTTTGCCATCAATTTCTTCGAAAACAGACATAGTAACTACATTCTCAGGTTGTGGTCTGATCTGTCTGACCCCAGTGCGGCTCAATGATGTGCTGATCACCTTTCTGATATTCTTAATTTTCTCAGAGAAGAAAGAAGCAAACTCACTGCACTTGCCGTCTGAGAGCATTTCACTGGGAATTTGGCTTGGGGGGTTTGTCAGTCTCTCTACAGTAGCAAAAAGAGTGTGTGTGTTGTTTAAGTTGCTGTTTATAATATTTGAGAAGAAAGTCTGTCTAGCTTTGCCTAGTTCAATATTAAAAGCATGGATGCTGTCTTCGTAGATGTTATAATGGACTACAAGTTTTGTCTTCCGCCACATGCGCTCTGTTTTTCTGCATGTTCTTTTCATATTTTGCACAGCTGTTGAGTTTCTCCAAGGTGCTTTTTGTCTACCACTCTTCCTGACTTTCACAGGAGCAATATAATCTATTACACCTTTAACCTTTGAGTTAAAAGAATCAAGGAGAAAATCAACAGAGTCAGCAGATATGCTTGGTTTTAAAGATATGGCCATCATAAATAGCACACTAGTGTTCTCCTTTAAGCATCTCTTCTTGACAGACACAGATCTAGTTTCAATGGCAGGAGAGATCAATATATCAAAGAAAATACAGAAATGATCAGACAGTGCTACATCCTTAATAATAATCGATGAGATGTTTAGACCCTTACTGATAAGTAAATCTAGAGTGTGTCCACGATTGTGTGTGGGACCATGTACATGCTGAATCAGATCAAAAGTTTTTAAAACAGTTTTGATTTCTTTTGCCATA
Organism: Rhinichthys klamathensis goyatoka; assembly: GCF_029890125.1. Classification (NCBI taxonomy): domain Eukaryota; kingdom Metazoa; phylum Chordata; class Actinopteri; order Cypriniformes; family Leuciscidae; genus Rhinichthys; species Rhinichthys klamathensis. The sequence goes on from NW_026606641.1 coordinate 2,322,120, forward strand.
TTTGTATCATTATCTATGTGAATGTTAAAATCTCCAGTAATAGCAAAACAGTCAAACTCTGAGGAAATTGTTGATAACAGTTCTGTAAAGTCCTCAGCAAAGGCTGGAGAGTATTTTGGAGGCCTGTAAATAATGATAAGTAAAATGCGTGGGGCACCTTTTAACACAATACCCAGATATTCAAAAGAGGGGTAGTTACCAAATGATGTTTGCTTACATTGATAGACATCTTTAAAAAGAGTAGCTACTCCTCCACCTCTCTTAACCGCTCTGCAGACACTCATAAAAGTGAAGTTAGGAGGGGCTGTTTCATTGAGGACTGTTGAACTGCAGCTGTCTTCTAGCCAAGTTTCATTTAGAAGCATAAAATCCAGGTTGTATGTGGTTATTAAGTCATTGACTAGAAGTGATTTATTTTTAAGTGAGCGGATGTTTAATAGTGCTAACTTAACAGTCTTACTTTTTGTTACTTTTGTCTTAGTTTGGCGTGTAATAGGCACCAGATTAGATGGGTTTGCTGTACGGATTTTGAAGGCCTTAGACTTTCTATCATGTAATCGAACAGCAATAGAGAAAGATACAGGCACACTGGGTTCCCGCTTGTTCTGTAAACATTTGAGAAAGTTACTGTTATCATAGCGGGCACCCGGCACATATCACTGAGAGCTGGTATCAGTTGTTTTTGGTTCACCTCGAGCCGATAGAGGAGGGTGTGAGCCCTGGCATTTTTGCAGAGGCCGAAGAGCTCTCACAAGCGGAGAGCGAGCTGGGCCCGCAGGCTTTCGTGGTTTTGGGGCCTGCCGTTTTTTGGTTGATGTCTGGGGGCTTGCAGATAGTTTGGTTCCAGCACACACCAGTTTTTCCATTTTCTCTGAGAAGCACAGAAGATGCTGTGGAGATGCTGGAGATAGGGATAACGTGTCTGGTGAGAGGGTAGAGGCTGGAGGGGGCTGTTTCTCTGGTGTTATTGGAGGCTGTAAAATGCTGTCCTGGTTTTCTAACAAGTCGTCCTTGGGAGCTGAAACTTGGAGCAGTTCTAGTATGTCACAGTCTGTCTGTGGTGAGCTCTGTGGGCAGGGCTCAGCTGAGATTGTGTCCGTGAGCAGTGGCTGTTTTGGCTCATTGTCCTTGTGTGATATGTCAACCGCATGTCCGTCCACGTGCTGAAATGAAGTCCTGTGGTCATTCATACTGTGTCCAGGTGTGTGTGTGCCATTCAGGTTGAGTGGATTGGCACACACTGCAGAAGGATGATTGAGGGAGAAGTACATATTGTCCTTTAGCACTCTTGAACCAAGTTTGTTTGGGTGGTGGCCATCCTGTTGAAACAGTTGCCTCTGACTCCAGAAAAGATTAAAGAAAAGACTCCAATGAAGTTTACTCCTTTTATATTGCAGGTTTTTTGCAGCCATGTGTTGAGCCCAAGCAGCCGTGAAAACCTGTTTGTTCCTCTTGCTGGTAGTGGTCCACTGATGAATGTTTGTACTTTCAGTCTTTTAAGTGTTTCAAAAAGTTCATTGAAATCCTTCTTAAGGAGTTCTGACTGCTCTTTATGAATATCATTTTTCCCCACATGAATGATGAGTCGATTTGCAGTCTTATGTTTCGTCAGAATGTTCTCAAGTTCCCTGTTTACATCAGAAGTCGTTGCTTGTGGAAGGCAGCACGTAGTTGTATCCCTGCTAATAATGTTTCTGATTATGGAGTCACCCACTATCAGAGTCCTGGGCTCGGCTGCGCTCTGAGCTGAGTGCCGCTGTCTGCTTGACCTTGAGTGCCAGTTAGCAGTGTTAGCTACTGGCTGGTTCAGTCTGTGTTCGATCACATTCATCACATTCAGGGATTCCTCATTCATTAATACTTCAAATCTGTTCTCAAGATGTATAGGCGGTGGTAGGAGACCAGTGTTTGCAATCCTTGTCAAAGCCGTATCTGGGGTAGAGGAGGCTACTGCGGCAATATGTGATGCTCGTGACAATCTGATGTCTCGAGTGCTTTTGGGTCTCGCTCCCTGTTTTTGCCATCGATTTGTAAGTCGATCGGTTTGTTTCTCTACACTCAGTATGGCCTGTCGAGGAGGACTAGATTCATGGGACTCACCGGCTGTATGCTGAGGGCGTCCATGACGAAGCTCTGTTGTGTGTTCCGTCTGGTTTGGTGGTCCCACAAGTAACTTTGTTTCAAGAACTACAATCCTTTGTAAAAGTCTCTGGCAGTTAGTGCAGCAAGTAGATTCCAGAAGAGGCATTTTCTCTTATCCTTTAGAATGTAGGCAGTTGTGTTTTCTCTTCCCCGGAATGGAAGCAGTGGGAGGCTGGTTGAATAAAAGAATTCTGCTTTTTTGTAGTAATCCAAGCATTTGAGCACTGTGCTGATTAGCTGAAGTTAAAATTAGGTGATAAAAGGAGATAAAATATAAAATATAAAAATATAAAAGCGATAGAGCAAAGCGCGGAGCGGTAAGCAAGAGCGTCCGAACAGTAGCAGAGCAGGAAGTCAAGTGCAAGATTAAGACGCACCAAGCAAATATTGATTTGATTTGATAGCATCTTAAATGTTTTAAGTGATTGATCAATTTTTTTTAGAGATGTAAAATCAAAGTGCTGATTCATTTATTCAGTTGTGAATTTTTTTTTTTTTTTTTTTTTTTTTTTTGTATGGTTAGTTAGTTAGTTAGTTATTGTTTATTTGAGTGTCAAACACCTTTTATGGTGCCCAGCCCTCATGGGCTTATTAGACACAACAGCTTCACACATATCACCAAAATAGCCACGTGATATAAGACAAAATCTCCAACATAATATAACTAAACCACAAAGATAAATACACATACAAATAGAGATGACATACGGGATATCATACAGGATACAAAATACTTTGCCGTAAACACCAGGCTTTTTCTATAAATTTTGCTAAAGCAAAAACATGATTATCAAACAGCCAGCACAAAATCTCCCCTTCATACTTCCAAAATATATCAGGATTTTTTAACTGAACTAATTCAAAAAGAGAGTTCCTTAAATCATAGTATAAAGGGCAATAAAAAACAAAGTGAAATTCATCTTCCACAACCTTGAGATCACAGAATTCACATAAACGTAAATGTTCAGGTATACCCTTAAATCGACCCACTTCCACTGCCAGAGGTAAGGTACTAGTTCTCAATTGCGCACAGAGAGACCTCTGCCTTCTCTTTAAATTAAGGAAAATATAAGGTTCTGTTACAAAATCATTCTTAAACTGAACATAATTTCTGAGTTTTGGCTTCTTCCATATATCTTGTTTCCAGTGATTCTCATATTTACTTAACAGTCTTTGTCTGACATCCTTTATATTACATTGAAGCTTATTGTAGTACCTTATATGCAAGTCAGACACAGAAAATATTGACAAAACTTCTCCACACCAGGGGTGATGATTTGCTCTGTCCCAGTTAAAAATTTTCTTAGTTAGCCTTTCCTCTGGCAGACTAACAAGACGGTTCCACAATCGCACCATTTCACACCTTTGTTTTACAATACATGGATCCCATCCTGCATCTCCATTCACAGCTACCTTCGCTGCATATTTATGTACCCCAAGAAAACATCTCAAAGCACGATTTTGAACAGAATTACAATCAAAAACCTCTTCAAATCCCCAAACTCCTGCAGCATAAAACAAAACTGAGTCAACCAAAGATTTATATAGTTGTGTAAATGTCAAAAAACCAAGATCTGTACATAGTTTCATTTTACTCAACACAGAACCCAATGCCCTTCCAGCAGACTCTGCTAGTATTTTTCTTCCCTCTGTAAACTTCATATTTTCATCAAAAACAAAACCAAGGTATTTATAATGACTGGTATATTTTAAGGACACAGGCCCAAACTGAAATATATAAGTACTCTGTAATTCACTTTTTTTTCCTAAATTGAACAACTTGTGTTTTTTCATTATTAATAGTAAGACGCCATTTCCTACACCAGGAACTCATAATATTCAACATATTTTGTAAACTTACTTCATTTTCAGCTATCAAAACAATGTCATCTGCGTAAAGCAGAATACTTAGATTCATGTCCTCAATTTGTACACCCAGATTTCCCTGCTTAATTTCTTGGGCTAAATCATTTATGTAGAAAGCAAACAGGGAAGGGGAAAGTAAGTCACCCTGCTTCACCCCAAAAGGTGTCGGAAACCAGTCTGTTCTCAAATTATTTATCTGTACACAAGCAATGGGGTCTCTGTAAAGGAGTTTTATAGCATTATAAAATTCCCCATTAATACCAAATGAAAGTAATTTAAACAGTAAAAGGTCTCGATTAACACAATCAAACGCCTTTTTGAAATCAACAAAGCAGGCAAAAGTACTTTTACCCCTATCCAAACGCGCTCTCACCACCGAGGATAGCACATAAATATGATCAATACAGGACCTGTTTTTCCTAAAACCATTCTGTTCATCTACTAATCCCCCATAAGCCTCCAAAAAAGCATTAAGTCTGTTGTTAAGGACTCCTGAGTAAATTTTATAGACTGTACTAATCAAACTAATCCCTCTATAATTCAACGGGACCCTATGGTCATCTTTTATGGATTTCGGGATAGGTTTGATAATTGATCGATTCCACACAGATGGTATAATACCATTCTGAAAACATATACGACATAAACAATGTAGAACATTACACAAGCTAGGGTTCCTAAGTACCTCGTTAGGGAGATCTTCAATGCCCACAGCTTTATTTACCTTAGCTCTATCTAGTACTTTAAGTACTTCCTCTAACGTAATATCACTGTTCAGTATATCATTTTGATAGTATATTGTGTTCATCCCGGTTTCCAACTCCAATTTTACTTTACAAGTTTCTTCTAAGAAATGATCATCAAATAAAGAGAAACTACTATAGGAATATAATTCACGATAATCCTTTTCCCACTTTTTTAATATTTGTCCACATTCAAAAGAAGATTCGCCAGTTTCAAATAAAACCTCCATAGGAATTAATGTTTTCTTTTTTGGACCTAACTTAAGTAATTCCCTCCAGAATTGCTGAGGGTTACCAGTTTGTAACTGTTCTAATTTGAGGGCCTGGCCTCTTTTAAACCTTCTTTTACAAAACCTAAGCTTTCTATCAAAGCTAGTCTGGCACTGTACAAATTCACTATGCAAAGCCCTCCTCTCCCCAAATTTCCCAGGATTACCCTTAAGAAATAATCTTTCTGCCGATCGCAACTTCAACCATAATTCATTTAATTCATTATTCCAGTAAGGTTGTTTAACTCTGTAATATTTCTTTGTAGCACCCATATTCTTTACAGGACAATATTTGTCCATCTCAGCATGTAAAAAATTACAAAGATTAGAATAACGTTGGTCCATATTTTCTTGATTTTTATGTACACTCTGTAATTGGCCTATTACCTCCAATAGGGCCCTACAACACATATTTGAAGACAGGAAATCAACAGGGTAATTCCTGTCTCGTCTTGCATATTGTGGACAGTCAGCCTTACTCTGAATATTGACCACCTCCCCCGCTTGAAAACGTAAACAAAGAACTGAATGGTCAGGGATTCTGCTATGATCATCAATCAGATCAAGACTTCCTGGACCAACCCTGTCAAAAAGTTGTGAAGGTAGATAAACATTAAATCCAAGACATGTATTCAAATTAACATGAGGCGTTACAATATAATCCACAACAGCTTTGCCCCTTACAGAGATGGAAGTAAAGTTATCATTTTCCGGATTCAGCCTCCCATTAAGTATACAGCATTTAGAATCCTTCAAAAACTCAAGAAAGGTATGACCATGCTTATTTACATTGGCATCCAGAGCTATTCGAGGAGGAAGATCATCTCCTTCCACATAATCCTTAAGCGCCCCGATCCGGCTATTAACATCACCACATATATAGATTGAGTCCACCTTGTCGGTAACAGTATATATCAATGCCAATAGATGGTTGAAATAGAGATCTGCATTCCTGCCCCAGACAGATGATTCTGGAGACAGGTAACATGAAATTAAAATGAAAGAGAATTGCGATTCTCTATGCTCAAAACATAAACAAAATATCCCATCAACTGTTTTATCAACAATGCAAACTAAATACTGTTCCAACACAGCATTTTTAACCAAAAATCCCACTCCACCCGAGGCTTTAACAGCCCTCTTATGAGCAATACGATTGTGTCCAAACCAGGTGAATCCATCAAAATCCAAAATGTCATTACATAAGTGAGTTTCATTCAGAGAAATAAAGTCAGGCTCTAAAGATTTAAGTAACAGTCTCCGGAGTTCACAGTTTGACCGCGTCCACCCATTAACATTCCAGTGGACTAACAAAAACTGTTCATTCACAAACCTGACGGGCTGGGCAAGCCCCTCTCAAGCATCTCCACTAACAGCAGTCGATCCCTCTCTCGTTGCACGGCGAGGCACCCGCGTCTGCTTCATCATGCGTCCGTTGGCTGCCAAATAGAAATCCCTCCCAACCGCAGTTTCACGAATCAAAGTTCTAAAGTTAAATTCCATCATCCGTTCGGCATGAGTTTTCACTGAAGAGACGTATACATCCTTGAAGCCGTCGTTATCTTTCAACTCCGATTTTCTGCGTAACACGGCCACTTTCTCTCGAACCAATTATGGTAATTGATGATGCACTCTTTGGGGAGAGGCAGAGGGGTTTTGCCATTTAGTGGTCCGTGTACTCCTGGGAAGACGAATGGCATTGATTATGATGCTAACAGAGTACATTTTTCTACTCCAGTGTCTCATGATATACCACCACTTGAACTGAGCTTATCAGAATCTACTGTAGCACTATCTGATGAACAGGTAAAACAACTGAGCTCTGATATTTGTCAGTCAATTAAAGCCAGCTTGTTTCCTGACAGTCAGCTACCTACATCCAACTTGTTTCATGACTGTCAGAGGTGCTCACAAGTGAATCAGTGTGGTGCCACCATCATTGATGCTTCAAAGATGAATCTGGTACTGAAAAGTGGTAGAGAGCCACCATACTTTCGTGGTGACAGCTCAGATAAGTGTTCAATCTTTGAATGGGAAGATTTGATGAGAGCTTACCTCAACAAAGGGAATTATTCTGATTTGGAACGCATTGATGAAATCATAAATAAATTGATGGGCCATGCAAGGGATGTCATTCAGATATGGCTGCGCAATAGCGTCTCAGTCTCTAGGAGTGGTGATATAGATATGGTGTTCCGTATCCTCAAGCAGCACTTTGGGGGTGTGATATCCACAGGTCTTCCTCTGGCTGACTTTTATGATACCAAGCCATGTCATAATGAAGGCCCTTTTGATTATTGGATCAGATTAAACAAAGCTGCTGACCTAGCTGAACAGCATCTTAAAAGTGAGGGCAGAACATTGCAAAATCGGGACATGGAGCTTGCAGTTATGTTCATACGTAATTGTCCCGATAAAGGTCTCTCCATGATGTTCTTGAGCAAACCACAGCGGGAGTGGACAGCTGCAGAGGTACAGGACCGTTTGGATGAATTTGTAAGAGACCGCAAAGTTTATGAGTGTCAGCTCTCACAACAAACAGCTAGTTCTGTCATTCCTGATGTGGGTGGTATACCACCTGGTAGAACCCAAGTGGTTAGGGCTACAGGGGGTGCAGTTGAGCCTGATAATGCAACATGTGAAAGTAACACAATGGATAGGATACTAGATATGCTGGAGAAAGCATTGACATGTAACGCACAGTCCTCCAAACCAGCCATGCATCGCAAACAGAATGTTAAGAGACCACAGGTGTGTAGGGTCTGCCAGAGTCTTGATCACAGCACGGTTGCTCACTGTAGATTGCACAAATTGTGTTCCACTTGCTACCTTCCGGGACATACACGTGACATGTGTGAGATGTCTGCTTCACAGGTTCGACCAAACAGCTCGACTGCTGCTGTCGATGGTCACAGTCAAAGGCCCCCTCAGGGAAACTATTGAGCCTACATCTGGAGGAGGGCGATGGTAGGCATGTGAGTTCAACCTCCTTTGATAGTGATGACATTGAGTCTGTATATGCTTTCTTTTGTGAAAATGTCCCAAAGTCTAGCAAAGTAATCTTGCAAAACACCATGAGAACAGCTCAAAGCGAAGGTTTGTTCTACACTACTATTTTAGTGCAGGATAAAGTTGAGTTGAAAGGAATGTTGGATACTGGGTCAATGGCGACTACCATCAGTGCTGATATAATACCCATGTTAAAACAGGCAGGCGTCATGACAGAAGACATGCTGGCGCCTGCAGATATTGTTTTAGTGGGTTGTGGGGGTAAACAAACCAGTCCTTTAGGACTATGCGATTTGAAACTTGAAGTTTATGGGTACAAGTTTTTAGTCCCAGTCCTGTTTGTTGAAGGACAAATTGATCCCATTGTTTTGGGTACAAATGTGCTTAAGCCACTTATACGACATTTCAAGTCAAATGATGAATTTTGGCGTGTTATGAGTAAACCTGATGCATCGGGCCAGAGTGACAGTAGCCAGTTTCTTCGTCTTCTGTCTAACCTAGAGAGATGGCGAGGGGGGGGCCATCCCAGACAAGGTCGGAACTCTGAGGTTGAAAGGTGCTATAACTCTTCAGCCTATGACTGAACATTTGGTGTGGGGTCGTTTACCGACGGGTACAGTGTTATCGGCTGGTAGTACGGTACTCGTTGAGCCATGTGCATCACCATGTGTGAACAAACGCATAATGGTTGGGCGAATAGTTTCTCCACTGTGGGGAGATGGGTGGCTACCCATGAAGATTATCAACCCCACTACGGCAGAAATAACTCTACGCAGAAACTCAAAAATTGCAGATGTTTTCCCCTGCGTTGCTTTAGAGGATTTTGATCAGTTGTCTGACACTGTTCACCAAAATGTGGGGGAAGTGCAAAGTTATAGTTCCTCTGGTAGCCTTACTGCCAGAAGCGTGTGCAGTGACATCTGTGATGTGAATGATAAGCTGGACAAGCTAGAGCTTGGCTCCATTCCAATTGGTGGCTGCGAAGTTTCTTGGCAGTGTAAAGACAGACGGTAACACTTTATAATAACTACACGCTAATAATCATTAGTTAAGCATGAGTAAACAGTTAATTCATCATTCATAAAGCATTAATAGACATTAATAAGCAGTTTATAAATACAGCTATAAATGCTTTCTTCTTGATTTACAAGCATATCTATACATTATTTAATACTTGTATTTTCATCCTTTATTAATGATCAATTTATTATTTCTAAATGAATAATTGCATTTTTTATAAACCAGTTATTTAAGAGTTGTCAGTGGTTCATAAGATTACTTAGAACGTGTAAGTAAATGATTAATAAACTATTTAAATGTACATTCATACATATTATTATTCAGACATAAAGTGATGGTTACTTAGTGTGTTAATAAATGCTTTATTAACATGTATTTATGCTGTATTTCAGGGTTAATTCGGGTAGTTATAAAGCATTTAGTAGTGGTCAGTTAACTATGTTTGTGAGCTCATCTAAAGTGAGGACTATTCATGCCTTGTAAAGCATTTATAAAGGATATTTAAAGGCTGTTAAATATTTCTATGTTCTGTATCACTGTGTTGTGTTTGTTAGATTTTACTGTTTAGAAGATTGATGCACCTTCAAATCTCCTTTATAAATGCTTTACAAGGCATGAATAGTCCTCACTTTAGATTAGCTCACAAAATATTTAACTGACCACTACTAAATGCTTTATAACTACCTGTATTTACTACATTTACTTACACTTTCTAAGTGATCTTATGAATGACTGACAACTCTTGTTTGTAAATAATGCTATACTTCATTTAGAAATTATTAATTGATCATTAACAAGGTATGAAAATACAATTATTAAACGCATTATAGATATGCTTATAAATCAAGAAATAAAGCATTTATAGCTGTATTTATAAACTGCTTATTAATGTCTATTAATGCTTTATAAATGATGAATTAACTGTTTACTCATGCTTAACAAATGATTAATAGCATGCAGTTATTATAAAGTGTTACCAGACAGACTTGTTGATTTGATTGGGGCCTATGAGTCTGTCTTCTCGAGACATACTCTGGATTGTGGTGAGGCGCAGGATTTCTGCCATCGTATTAGACTAACAGATGACCGACCATTCAGGTTACCATATCGCAGACAATCGCCTGCTCATTATCACAAATTGAAAGAGACCTTGGATGAGATGGAGGCAAAAGACATAATTCGTAAATCCTGTAGTGAATTTGCCTCTCCCCTGGTTCTCGTGTGGAAAAAGAACGGCGATCTACGAATCTGCACAGATTTCAGATGGCTTAATGCCAGAACTGTTAAAGATGCCCATCCGCTTCCACATCAGAGCGATGTCTTGGCTGCGTTGGGGGGAAACATGTTCTTTAGCACCATGGACTTGACGGCTGGCTATTACAACATACCTCTCCATGAGCTTGACAGGAAGTATACTGCATTTTCATCACAGTTAGGATTGCACGAATACAATCGTCTCCCACAAGGGCTGTGTAATAGTCCAGCCACGTTTATGCGCATGATGCTTACCATATTCGGTGACCAGAACTTTTTGAGTCTTCTGTGTTACCTTGATGATTTGTTGGTATTTGCCAAGTCTGAAGAAGAGAGTTTAGCCCGATTGGAAATGGTATTTCAACGCTTGAAGGAGCATAACTTGAAACTTTCACCTTCAAAATGTCAGTTTTTGAGGCGCTCAGTTAAATTTCTGGGTTATGTAATTTCCCAAAATGGTATTTCGAGGGATCCAGATAAAGTGGAAGCAGTAGTCAAGGTGGTAGAGGCTGATTTAATGGAGTTAGATGGTGTGACTCCATCGCCTTCCAAAATACGTTCCTTTTTAGGGATGGTGATCTACTACCAGCATTTTATTGAAAACTGTTCTGTACTGGCCAAACCCTTGTTTGCTCTGACTGGTGGTCAGAAAAGGCCTCGGAATTCAAAGAGTAGAAAAAGGCCTTTGCTGTCCCGCAAACTTGGCCCAGATGATTGGACCCAGGAGTGTAAACAGGCGTTTCAAAATCTTAAGGCAGCGCTCGTTGAGGAGGTACTTTTGGCTCATCCTGACTTTAGTAAGCCGTTCATTTTATCTGTTGATGCGTCTACAGCTGGACTTGGTGCAGTATTGTCGCAAATTCATGACAACAGTGACAAAGCACAACCAATAGCTTTTGCCAGCAAGTCTCTAAATCATGCTCAGGCAAAATACCCGGCACATCGCCTTGAATTTTTTGCAATGAAATGGGCAATTTGTCATAAATTTAGCCATTGGTTGCGTGGTCACAGGTTCACTGTGTGGACCGACAACAACCCCTTGAAGTACATACTGACCAAGCCCAGGTTGGATGCCTGCGAGCAGCGCTGGGTGGCGCAGTTGGCACCATTTGACTTCGACATCCAGTATATTCCAGGACCTAAAAATGTGGTGGCTGATGCCCTCAGCAGAGAACCTTTTGTGCAATCGAAAATTTTACACAGATTAACTAGAGCTCCTTATTCCACCCTCCTCAAGCAGGCAGACAATTTCAAAACCAATGAAGTTCAGAATATGTTTCGGCTCTCGGCGGAGCTTCCTGAGATGAGGGGGGTAATGCTCAGATTGGCACTGGAGACGCTACCACGAGAGATGTGGGTATTACAGAAAGTGTACATATGTGTAGTGAAGAGATTTCTGCTGTCATGCAGACACATCAGCATTGGGAAGATGCAGGTACTATAAGAGCTATTTCACATGTGCAGTACTTAGTGTTACGATGCGGCTGAAGCAGAGGCAGAACCAGGATCCACGTGCAGTAGTGTCTTTATTTAAATAAACTAGAACCTAAACAAATACAGACTCAGGAACAGGACAGCCAACATTCAAAATTACAACATTAAGAACTCATAAAGACTGAACAAGACACAGGGCTTAAATACATACTGGACTAACAACGAGACAAGGGACACCTGTGAACATTTAAACAATCAACCAATGACAACATGACACAACAGACAGGGGAACACAAGGCAAGATCACATGACTAAAACAGGGGATCACATGACAGACAAGAACCAGGAACAAGAAACAAAACCCAAACCGTGACATAGCCCCCCCTCTATGGGCGGCTCCCGACGCCCATCAAAACAAAACCAAAAACACAAGTTCAGGAGGGTGGTGAGTGGAGGCGGTCTTGGGGGAGGGACGGAGGGCCAGGCTCACACTGGGACCAGGAACCAGGACACAGGGATGGCGAGCCTGGGCCACGGAGCATGGGTGGACCTGGCTCGTGAGCGACCAGGACGGAGCAGGAAGCGCAGGCGGCGGCCGGGGCAGTGAAGAGCCCTCGGGCGGCCACGGCGGTGAAGACCCTTCGGGCGGCCATGGTGGAGAAGACCCCTCGAGCGGCCATGGCAGAGAAGACCCTTCGGGCGGCCAGGGCGGAGCAAACAGTCCATCGGGCGGCCAGGGCGGTGAAGACCCTTCGGGTGGCCACGCCGGTGAAGACTCTTCGGGTGGCCACGGAGGTGAAGACCCTTCGGGCGGCCACGGCGGTGCGGACCCTTCGGGCGGCCACGGCGGTGCGGACCCTTCGGGCGGCCACGGCGGTGCGGACCCTTCGGGCGGCCACGGCGGTGCGGACCCTTCGGGCGGCCATGGCGGTGCGGACCCTTCGGGCGGCCATGGCGGTGCGGACCCTTCGGGCGGCCATGGCGGTGCGGACCCTTCGGGCGGCCATGGCGATGGAGGCCCTTCGGGCGGCCATGGCGGTGCGGACCCTTCGGGTGGCCATGGCGGTGCGGACCCTTCGGGTGGCCATGGCGATGGAGGCCCTTCGGGCGGCCATGGCGGAGCCCTATGGCCCCCCCCAAAAAATTTAATGGGGAGAGTGACAGAGTCATTACTAGTCTCTGGGCTGGACGGAACCAGCGGTGAAGGGGTCTCTGGGCTGGACGGAACCAGCGGTGAAGGGGTCTCTGGGCTGGACGGGACGTGAACAGTCTCTGGCTGGGCAGACGGGACGTGATGCTCAGTCTCTGGCTGGGCAGACGGGACGTGAAGCTCAGTCTCTGGCTGGGCAGACGGGACGTGAAGCTCAGTCTCTGGCTGGGCAGACGGGACGTGAAGCTCAGTCTCTGGCTGGGCAGACGTGACGTGGACGGCGGTCTCTGGCTGGACGGCGGTCTCTGGCTGGACGGCGGTCTCTGGCTGGACGGCGGTCTCTGACTGGAGGGGCATGGGAGTGATGGTTCTCTTGGTAGCACGAGCTGACATCAGCGGGGGGTCAGCCACACTGGAAATAAGTCCTGGATGGCCATAGACCGATCCGATGGCTGGGTTGATGGTTGGCGCGACGTGGGGAAACTCAGGCTCTGCAAGTGCCGAACCGCCCAAGGAAAGGGCCAGATCAACAAACCCTTTCAGGGTCCAGCCACTATGATCATCCGGCATAACTTGAGCGATGTGCCAATCCAGCCCGCTACAAAACAGGTCCACGAGCTGGGCGTCATTTAGTGCTCCCAGATGACAACACGCCAAAAAGTCCCTCACATACCTCTCCAAGGGCTGGCCATCTTGAGACAGAGATGATAGAAATTTCCCTAAGGCCTGATTGCTAACAACTGCTGGATCCATTGGCGATGAGTTCTTCTGTTACGATGCGGCTGAAGCAGAGGCAGAACCAGGATCCACGTGCAGTAGTGTCTTTATTTAAATAAACTAGAACCTAAACAAATACAGACTCAGGAACAGGACAGCCACCATTCAAAATTACAACATTAAGAACTCATAAAGACTGAACAAGACACAGGGCTTAAATACATACTGGACTAACAACGAGACAAGGGACACCTGTGAACATTTAAACAATCAACCAATGACAACATGACACAACAGACAGGGGAACACAAGGCAAGATCACATGACTAAAACAGGGGATCACATGACAGACAAGAACCAGGAACAAGAAACAAAACCCAAACCGTGACACTTAGGATCTCTTGTCGCAGTGGGTCAGAACCCGGTCCCCAATTTCAAGCATGATGAACTTCTTACCAAACAAGTCAATGATGTTGTTGTGGGTCGGGTCAAGTTTTTTATTGACCGCGGTCGTCGTCCCTCTAGGCGCGAAAAAGTTCATGAATCACGTGGGACGTTAAGGATTTTGAGACAGTGGGGTAAACCGACCATGCGCCTGGGGATAGTGTATCGTGTGTCCAAGCACCCAGTTACCAAACAGAAAGCTTATCAATATGTTGTGCCGGAATCGCTCCGAATGGCAGTATTGAAAGGCATTCATGATGATGCGGGCCATCAGGGTCAGCAGCGCTCATTGGGGTTAGCCAGACAGAGGTTTTATTGGGATACAATGGAGAAAGATGTCAACGATTATGTACACAACTGTAAGAGGTGCATTGTGAGCAAAGCTCCAGAGCCTGAGGCTAGGGCCCCATTAGTTTCCATTACCACTTCGTCGCCACTCGAATTAGTCTGTATAGACTTTTGGTCAGCTGAAGACCACAACAATAAGTCTGTTGACGTTTTAGTAGTCACTGACCATTTCACGAAGTTGGCGTGTGCATATCCTTGTCCTAATCAATCAGCGAGAACAGTGGCACGGGTTCTTTGGAATAACTTATTTTGCGTGCATGGTTTTCCTGTTAGAATTCACTCTGACCAGGGCGCCAATTTTGAGAGTCTTTTGATTGCGGAGCTGTGTCAGTTGGCTGGTATTGACAAAACGCACACCACACCATACCATCCAATGGGCAATGGCCAGGTGGAACGAATGAACCGTACTCTTGGTAACATGATCCGTGCACTGCCCCCCAGATCTAAAGTCAGATGGCCGCAAATGTTGAACACCTTGACTTTTGCATATAATTGTACAGTTCATGAAACTACAGGTTTTCCCCCTTTCTTTCTCATGTACGGCCGTACTCCGAGACTACCCGTTGACCTTATGTTTGAACCCGTACTGTTGAGTGGAGAAACAGTTGACATTGACAAGTATGTGCAGTTACTCAAGCGAGACCTCTGTGAAGCTATGGACCTTGCACATTTTGGAAAAACAACAACACAAACAAGCAGAAATGTATAACAAAAGGAGTAAGGGACAATCAGTTGACATTGGGCAAAGAGTTTTATTAGCCAACAAAGGCGAAAGAGGTAAAAAGAAACTGGCAGATTGTTGGGAGAGTACAGTTTATATAGTGATTGCCAAAAATTCCTTGTTGAACACGTACAAACTCAGAAGCCCTTCGGGTGTTGTTAAAACGGTTCATTGGAATCTGATTATGCCGGTTGACTTTCTGCCATTGCTTGATGCAGACGCTGTCGAGGAACAGTTATCCAGTTTGAGTGGTGATGAACCTGAGGACTCTAGTTTTGAGCAGCTTGCAGAAGAAAGGACTACTCAGTGGGTTGCTGACCTCTCTAGCAGCTCTGTTGGTTCTGTATCAAATAGAGATGAATTGGATGAGCAGAATGTGATGTGTGAGGAAACTGTTCAGGCAAGTGATGGTGTAGGAATTGAAGGGGAGTTGGTAACATCTGCTACCAGTGAGTGTGATGTTACGGTTACTGGTGTTGACTTCCATGTGGGCTATGATAAACGTGATTGTGACCCCTCTGAAGACAGGAAGGGGAATCAGCAAACTGAGCGGCTGAGGAGATGGCTGAGTAACGCGAGATTCACGCAGAGAGGGCGAGATTCATCATGGCGGCGCGCGCTCACTGAGAGAGCTGTACCAATACTGGCAATATTTTTGAACCGCATACCGGTCACCGCGGGAACATATTACCCTACTCTACACTGGATAAATTAACAGACTTAGAGAAATACATCGATCACCACTACAACCGCTATACAATGGATACCACTACAACTCAGCAAACTCCGAAACCAACCAAACGAAAGAAGACATCATCTACTGACACCAGCGATTTACAAACTACAGAAATTGAGGTCAGTGTACTCGCATCCATTAACAACAAACTGGATTTACTGGTCACGGTACATGACGAAATAAAAGAACTTCGATCAAGTCTGGAATTTGCATACACACATATTGAGAAGCTAGAACAGTCGAATAAATCTCTACAAATTAATGTTGAATCACTCAACAAACAGATGGATACAGTCATAAAAGAAAACAAATTAATGAAAGAAACCATTCTGGACACTCAAACGAGAAGCATGCGCGATAACCTGATATTTTCTGGCATCACTGAAAACTCCCCCGACGATCCCGAAGCAATGATCAGAGACTTCATGAAGACTCAACTCAAACTTCAACCGGACACTGTAAATGAAATAACCTTCCACAGAGTTCACCGTCTCGGAACACGTTCAAATAAATCACCTCGACCGATCATCGCTAAACTGGAACATTACAAACACAAAGAACTCATAAAAAGCAAAGGCAAAGAACTGAAAGGAACCAACTACGGATTAAATGACCAATTTCCACGCGAAATAAACAATCGGCGCAAAATTCTCTACCCCATCATGAAAAAACACAGACAAAACAATAAACGTGCAAATATAATTGTGGACAAACTTTTTATCGATGGACAGCTCTACCATGACTCAAAAATTACTCCATGGCTCTTTTAATACAGTAGCTATAACATCGAACAATTTGTGACTGTCATATTATATATTGATGATGCATCACCCTCTCTCTGTTCTTTAAACGGATACGTGGATCTTAATCCACCGATCCTTATGTTTTTGTTTATTCTGTCTCACTATGTCACTCTGTACTTGTTTATATGTATACTCTACATGTGTATAGCCTACAGTCTCTTTCCTTTTTTGTTTTTATTACTATTATCATCATTTTCCCTTTCTAGACATTTAATCAACAATCATGCAAACACTTAAAATAGTATCATGGAATGTGCGTGGCTTCCGGACCCAGGCAAAAAGGACTAAAATAATTAACCATCTGATGAAATTAGGGGCCGATATATCTTTTATACAGGAAACACACTTATCAAAATCAGAACTTGGAAATCTAACATTTTATCAATTTAACAACATAATATCATCAACATACAATAGTAAACAACGAGGAGTTTCAATATTAATAAATAAAAATATCCCACTAATTCTTAACACGTCTGTTATTGACCCAGAAGGGAGATTTGTCATCATCAATGTATCCATTAACCATATAACATACACACTAGCTAATATTTATGGGCCAAACAATGATGATTCATCCTTCTTTCATAATTTCTTCTCACTACTACCCGATACAAATAATATTATTATTGCTGGAGACTTCAATACTGTTATAAACCCACAAATGGACCGATCAAATTCATCAAATTCTACAAGAACCTGGCAGGCTACTGAAACAATCAAACAATATATGACTAATTTTGGACTTGGCGATAGTTGGAGAATGAATAACCCTTCACTCAGAAAATATAGCTATTTTTCTTCTTTTCACCAGTCCTTTTCCCGAATTGATTTCTCTCTCATCAGTAACTCACTAACCCAACATGTAGTAGAAACTTCAATTCATCCAATCATAATCAGCGATCATGCTCCCATCTCCATCTCATTAAATACTCAATCCTCTATTAAACGCCCCAATAGATGGCGCTTCAATACCTCATTACTTCGCGATTCTGACTTCGACAGTTTTATTAAGAAAGAGTGGGCTTTCTTCCTGGAAATGAATGACTCTCCTGGGATTTCACCATCATTATTATGGGAAACAGGCAAAGCAGTAATTACAGGAAAAATAATATCATATTCATCATACAGGAAAAAACAACAACAACAACTGGAAATTAACTTAGAACAGAGAATTAAACTCCTCACAGATACCTACTCTACCAGCCCTAGTGAACAAATACAATGCGAACTAAACCGTCTTAAAGCTGAACTCGATAGCATCATTAACCAAAAAACACAATTTATTATCCAACAACTCAAATACAAACAATACCAATATTGTAACAAAATGGGTAAATATTTAGCAAATCAACTAAAGCGTAAACAAGAAAAAGCAATTATTCCATCCATATACGATGATTCAGATAAAATAACCCAGAACCCACAAGAAATTAATAATGTATTCCGAACTTCCTACCAAAAATTATATTCTTCTGATCGCAATCCAGATGAAGTAGAAATAGAACATTTTCTAAAAGAATTAAAGCTACCATCAATGTCAAAAGAACAGGCAAATGCATTAGATACACCTCTCACTCATGCTGAACTCCATAAAGCATTAGACCAAATGCCAAATAACAAATCACCCGGACCTGATGGACTACCAGCTGAATTCTATAGACACTTCTGGCCAATTCTATCTCCTTTATTTATCAAAGTTATTAAAGAAATTAAAACTACTTCGACAATACCAGCACACATGAATACGGCGGTTATGACACTTTTGGTAAAACCAAACAAAGATCCAATGCACCCCTCTAGTTACCCCGCCCCCTTTCATTAATAAACACAGATTTAAAAATCATTACCAAAGCATTAACTACTAGAATAGAAACAGTTATCCCGATGTTAATTCACCATGATCAAACAGGTTTTATTAAACACAGGAATGCTTCGGATAATATGCGTAGATTATTCAACCTAATTAACCTTGCACAACAAAATCACACTAAAACTATAATTGTATCACTTGATGCCGAAAAAGCATTTGACAAAGTTAACTGGACATTTCTTTTTAACACTCTACATAGATTTGGCTTTGGAGAGTCATTCATCCACTGGATTAAAATACTATATACTTCACCTAGGGCCACAATAACAACAAATGGGATCACATCACAAAATTTCACACTTCACAGAGGGACCAGACAAGGATGCCCACTTTCTCCCTCTTTATTTGCCCTGTTTATAGAACCACTTGCAGCAGCAATACGACAAAATGATAATATCAAAGGAATACAAAACGTCAATACACAACATAAGATCTGTCTTTATGCAGATGATCTATTGTTATGTTTACAAAACCTTTAAAATTATTAATATTTTTTCAAAACTTTCTGATTATACAATAAACTGGAATAAATCAACAATATTACCCCTTTCTGAGGGCGCCTGGGATTCCACAGCTCATGATTCTTCTCTCCCAGTCCACATTGGCAACGTTACATACTTGGGTATCAACATTTCCTCCAGACTGTCAGAGTTGTTTAATCTTAACTATACCCCACTTTTTAAAAAAATTGGAGATGACTTAAAACGCTGGACTAACCTACCACTATCACTTATCGGTCGCATTGCTACAGTTAAAATGAAAACTTTACCACAAGTCAACTATCTGTTCTCAATGCTTCCAACAACACCCACTAATAAATGGTTCAAATCACTGGATTCATTAACCTCTCACTTCTATTGGAAAAATAAAACACCTAAAATATCACTGGAAAAATTACAAAAGACAAAATCACACGGCGGCCTAGAATCTCCAAATTTTCAATATTACTTTTGAGCAAACCAGCTACAATATTTATATAAATGGATTCATAAAAATAATCATAATAATTCATGGATGGCATTAGAACAAAACCATTGCAAAGATACTTCAATTTCAGACCTTGCCTTTCTACCAAAATCAATTAAGAAAATGCTCTATTTTAATAATATTACAATTGCATCAACACTGACAGCCTGGTGGCAAGTAAACAAAATGAATAATTCACCATTAACATCATGTAGACACACCCCCATTTGGTTCAACCCTGATTTTCAATTATGCAATAAACCGATCAATTTTCCATCTTGGAAACAAAAAGGAATCACTCATCTCCATCACTTATTTGAAAACAACCAATTCGTATCATTTAAAATACTAGTCCAGAGGTACGGTCTTGGGGGAGAACAGTTTCTACAATATCAACAAATTAAATCCATAGTTAAAACCAAGATCAACATAATTAATAACCCACTTCATCCCTCTCAGTTAATGGAAGATATAATGAAAATCACTAATACCAACAAACTAATATCCAAACTACATAAACTTATATTAAATAATGATACTACAATTATAATACCCATGAATAAATGGGAAAAAGATTTAGCCTTCTCCCCCAACACCGACCTCTGGAAGGAAATCTGTAACAACACATTTTCAATGACTAATAACACTAACCTCCAGCTCATACAGTTCAAGATTATTCACAGGATTCACATCACCGAAAGAAAGATGTTTGTAATGGGCCTGAGGGACACAGACATTTGTTCACAATGCACACTGGGGAGCACAGATGACTATTTTCATGCCCTATGGACCTGTCAATCAGTTCATTCATTTTGGATATCAGTGACCACAAAACTCTCCGTTATCATGGGTTGTGGAATCCCTCCATCCCCGTCACTCTGTTTACTTAATAACTGCATGGAAGTTGATAATCTCCCAAACAAATACAAAAACCCCCTCCTCATCTCTCTAACTATCGCCAAGAAAGTAATTTTGCAAAACTGGAAGTCCAAGAACTGTATACATATTAAACACTGGACTAACCTTCTAATAGAATACATCACATTAGAAAAAATAACATACACTAACAAGAATATTATATCTACATTTCTTGATATCTGGAAACCATTCCTAACTTATCTTCATATAAATCAATAACCTGGAACCGGACCAACGCATTCTCCAAACTACACGTTTATAGACAAATAATGAATAATCTCTGAGTATTACTGTACAAGTACTATAATTATTCAGTATAGATGTCCTTTATATATATATATATATATATATATATATATATAATATATATGTATGTACATGTATCTATTTGTATGTGTGTGTATGTACACTCACCGGCCACTTTATTAGGTACCCCATGCTAGTAACGGGTTGGACCCCCTTTTGCCTTCAGAACTGCCTCAATTCTTCGTGGCATAGATTCAACAAGGTGCTGGAAGCATTCCTCAGGGACTTTGGTCCATATTGACATGATGGCATCACACAGTTGCCGCAGATTTGTCGGCTGCACATCCATGATGCGAATCTCCCGTTCCACCACATCCCAAAGATGCTCTATTGGGTTGAGATCTGGTGACTGTGGAGGCCATTTTAGTACAGTGAACTCATTGTCATGTTCAAGAAACCAATTTGAAATGATTAGAGCTTTGTGACATGGTGGAAGTAGCCATCAGAGGATGGGTACATGGTGGCCATAAAGGGATGGACATGGTCAGAAACAATGCTCAGGTAGGCCGTGGCATTTAAACGATGCCCAATTGGCACTAAGGGGCCTAAAGTGTGCCAGGAAAACATCCCCCACACCATTACACCACCACCACCAGCCTGCACAGTGGTAACAAGGCATGATGGTTCCATGTTCTCATTCTGTTTATGCCAAATTCTGACTCTAACATGTGAATGTCTCAACAGAAATCGAGACTCATCAGACCAGGCAACATTTTTCCAGTCTTCAACTGTTCAATTTTGGTGAGCTCTTGCAAATTGTAGCCTCTTTTTCCTATTTGTAGTGGAGATGAGTGGTACCCGGTGGAGTCTTCTGCTGTTGTAGCCCATCCGCCTCAAGGTTGTGCGTGTTGTGGCTTCACAAATGCTTTGCTGCATACCTCGGTTGTAACGAGTGGTTATTTCAGTCACTGTTGCCCTTCTATCAGCTCGAACCAGTCTGGCCATTCTCCTCTGACCTCTGGCATCAACAAGGCATTTCCGCCCACAGAACTGCCGCTCACTGGATGTTTTTTCTTTTTCGGACCATTCTCTGTAAACCCTAGAGATGGTTGTGCGTGAAAATCCCAGTAGATTAGCAGTTTCTGAAATACTCAGACCAGCCCTTCTGGCACCAACAATCATGCCACGTTCAAAGTCACTCAAATCAACTTTCTTCCCCATACTGATGCTCGGTTTGAACTGCAGGAGATTGTCTTGACCATGTCTACATGCCTAAATGCACTGAGTTGCCGCCATGTGATTGGCTGCTTAGAAATTAAGTGTTAACGAGCAGTTGGACAGGTGTACCTAATAAAGTGGCCGGTGAGTGTATATTTGTATATATGTGTAGATGTATGCATGCGTGTGTGTGTATATGTATGTGTGTGTGTGTGTATGTATGTATACATGTATATGTTCGATAAGTTGTACTTTTATTTTATTTCTGCATACTATTGCTATTATTTTTATTTTTATTAAAGATGGTGGTAGTAAGGATGATGATATTGACATTATTATTATTATTATTATTATAGAATGATTAGTCTTCCCTTCCTCCCTCGTTCTATATAAATGACAATTCAGAAAATATTACGTATAAATATGTATAAAATTTTGTTCAAAACATAAATGGTCTGGGTCGGGCGTCTGTTCTAGGTGCTGGTGGTGGGTACAACTGGCATATCCTGTTGGCATAATCATTACAGACTTAGTGATTGGACTGACTGGCCCCTCCCTTTCACTGCCTCTGGCCAGATCCCTCCCTCAAGTTAAAGAATAATAATGATTTGATACCTGGGTTGGATGTGGTGTCTCTGGCTGGGGAGCTAACCAGTGCACACCTTGCTCAAAGCCATGGAAGAAAAAAAAAAAAAAGAAAAAAAAAAGGGGGGCAAGAGGGCCAACCACCCATAACATTTGGTTATGTCAGGTCACAAACAAACTAAGGGAGCTTGGTTTGGAGGTGCCTGTTATGGTGCCCCGGCGCACTTTTTAGAGGAAACCTCAATGGAGCCTTAAAACATAACTACGGGGGTTGGGTGTCGCTGGCGGCGGTGAGGGGGAATCGGATTATTGAATAGAGGAGAGGTGTCGGTGTTTGTGTGGGTAGGGGGGTGGGGATGTCTGTTGGTTGTGCTCACTGGCAGCTGTGGATCAGCCCCCTGACCTAGAGTTTAGAGCAGGTACGGTGACATTTTTTTGACTGACCTAAATGTATTGTTATTAGTACTATTGTTACTATTATTATAGATTTCTAGAGCTAATGCTCCTATTATTGTCATGAATTATCATTATAAATATTATCATTGATACTATCACCACTAATAATAATATATTGCTGTTGTTGTTGTGATTGTTGGGATAATTAATACTTCACTAAAACTATACTGATACTACCGAACTGTCCCTATCCATACTTGCATCACAGAAAGGATCTCATGTCCCTACATACACCACTTTATCGATGACTGTACTGGGCTGTTTTGTATTTCGTTGTTTTTGTTTTGTTTTTGTGCTTTTTCTCTCTTATGTATTGTATATGTGTCTCACTACCTTGTATGTATTATTCCTTTGTTAATTTGCAATAAAAAAAAAAAAAATAAAAAAAAAGGAAGGGGAATCAGGATGATTTGGCAACAGGTGCCAATTTGAGTGAGGAGTATGTCATTGAGGTTGAGGCAGTTCACGGAGAAAGCCTGGTTAATGAGCCTTCCCCTACTGTACGACCATCTACCTTTGAAAAGGACTTGTCAGTGGAAGGACCAGATAAGAATGAGGGTTATCGTACTAGACATGGCAGACTTGTAAAGCCGTTAAATAAGCTCATTCAGACTAGGTCTAGTCAATTTGTTAAGAATCTTTTTGGATAAAAGAAAATGATACTATGAGTAATTGGTAGATGGTTACTTATTATTGTATATGTATGTGTATGTATATTATATATATACTTTTCTGTTGTTACGATTTCTATTGATACATTTTCTGTTTTCTATTTTGTTAAAGAGGTATAATGTGTAATAGTGTATAGTCTGTTAAGACTGGTAAAGCCGTTAAATAGGCTCATTCAGACTATGTCTAACCTATTCGCTGTCAATCTCGTTTGGAGAAAACGAAATGATGTGATAAAGAGGTCATGTTTTTTTTTTTTTTTTTTTTTATGTATTTCACGCTTCCAATGTCCTTAAGAAGGAATAATGCACATTTGCGTGTAGTCTATGAAGATAGACAATTATGCAATTTTGGATGTAATCTGTCGATAAGATGTGTATATGGCATGTCTTCCTATGGTTGGGTGAAGGAGTAGCTAACCTTTGCCTTTCCTAGTCCATTTGTGGACAGCAATGATGTTGGTAGACTTTCTTCAGTCTGTATGTTTGGGGGTTACACCTGATTGCTAAGTGATCTCACTGTAAAGTTGAGTAGTTTGTGAATGATTTTGTTTATTTTATTTTGTTTCTTTTTGAGGATGCATTTCGTTTTTGTATGATATTAATTATGTTACGCAAAATCTAGTGAAATCAGTGGGGGTGAGTGTAACGAGGTTAAAATGGTTTTATTTCACAAGATTTTTCTGTTATTATACAGTTAAAGCTGTTCTACAATTGTTTATAAAAATATATTAAAAAGGGTCTGTAAGGTGGTTACCCCCCCCCCCCCCCCCCCCCCCTTCTTACAACAAAGTGGTTCGGGCCAGGCAGCTCTATCTACCGTATTGCTCTTTTATCGGTCTTTTCTGCCTTTCTCCGAACTAAGAGGTATGCTGTGTTCCATGCTACAGATTAGCATTGGTTGAAAATAATTCACACACAGAAATACACTGTTTAAGTTGTTTTTATTTATTTTGTTATTCACAAATGTAGGATCATAAATATACAATATGGATTGGTATATTTGAGAATTGTATTTTTGTTGGCAGTGTTACTGCGAGCTGAAGCTGGTGTGACGGCCTGTTTATATAAAAATACATTCTCTATGCAGGTATGCATTGACGAATCATACTTTTGTGTTTTTAAGTTATATACTTTTGATTCATGTGTATAAGTTTAAGTGTACGGAGTTACTGTGTTTTCTCCGTTTATGCTTCTTTTTTTTCTGCCTTTCTCCCGAACTAAGAGTGTTACTGCGAGCTGAAGCTGGTGTGACGGCCTGTTTATATAAAAATACATTCTCTATGCAGACCCAATCCGAAGCTCTCCTGTCTTTCTTCATTGGTATCCAACACAACGCAGACTAGAGAAGCATACGGTTACACAAGCATCGCGGGAAAAACGCCCTGGAATGGCGAATCCATCCTTGGAAGGCCTCCATTGGGATGTCAACACAGGCCAGCTCCATTGCCCTTAGGAGGTTCTCTCTAGTGTATGGTTGTCTGTCATAAACCTTCCATCTCCACGATGAGAAGAACTCCTCTGTAGGGTTCAGGAAAGGGGAGTAGGGTGGCAGACAGATGTTTAAAAAGTGGTTACTGTTGGTGGTGAACCACTCTCTGATTTGGTTTGTTCTGTGGAAGCGTACATTGTCCCAAATGATCACATAAATGTGATGTGCGGGCCCAGGATGGTGTTGTTGGCGGTCCAGGAGGATGTCTTTTAGCTCCTCTAGGAAGGTGAGGAGACGTTGGGTGTTGTAAGACCCAAGGACAGCATCCCGGTGGACAAGCCCCTCCAAACCCATGGCCGCACAAAGAGTAATATAACCCCCCCGTTGGCCAGTGTAAAGTATTTGGGCCATTGGGGAATATGTATTCAATATTTAGTAATTACAAATTAATAACTATTGATACGGGTTTGACCCAGATAACAATACATGTTAAAAATCACCCGGCAAAGGGGTTACGTTGCCAATCTGTTATGAACGACTGAATATAATGGATGTATAATCAATTATTCATACAGATCGGCAAGATAGATCAATTGTATTTATCAATAATCAAATCATAACGAATTATAATTCAATATTCATATACAAATCGTCTGGAATATATAGATTCTCAGGATACTCCTCAATGGAATTAATTATTATCGAATAATCTGTTTGTCCAGCAAACTGGTCATGGATCTTCATCAATTTCCACAGAGAAATTACCTTTAAGAGACTCGCAGGAAGAGACGATCTTTACGGCCGTAAAAGATAGCTCTCCTGTTTCGTCACAATACTATTTAAAGTATTATACCATTTCAAAGCTTATAGCTATTCGAAACATTTAAGTGATTTGAAGTATGAGCACAGGCAGAATCAATCAATGAATATATGTATTTAATAAAGGTGATTACGTATACGGTTAATAAACGTTACAAGGAATAAGTGTATTTACAAACACAATAAAACATCGAGGAAGGAGAATGCATATAGAAAGAGAGAGAGATAGAGAGAGCTGGTGAGTTTGGCCAAATTCATCAGACACAGAACCGTTAAGAGAGACAACTAGTCAAATCGTACCCTAATTAGGGCAGGCAATCTTAGCAGTATTTAGATCTCGGTAGGAAACGAATACTTGCTGATCATGTTCTCTTGTGTAACGTTACGTGTGTTCCGAACCCGGTCAGAGGTCCTTTCCGGCGCGCCCGTGTGGCGGGATGTTCAAATCGTCCGTTGAAGGTGTTGCCAAAGAAATGATTCAAACTAAGTTCATTTCACTCGCCGGTGAGAATGAACAAAGGAGAATACAAAAAGGAAAATAAAACTGAACTAGACAAACAAAGGAAAGATGGGTCATCGCATGAACACGAGGTCCCGATGGACCAAGGAGTCACATGATGGAGGAAGGGAGAGTCCAGAGTATGAGCGAGCGAGAGAGTCAAGCGCGCGTCACATGTTGGAGGAAGAGCAGTCCAGGGTACCAGCCAGAGAGGGAAGAGAGAGATACCGGCCAGAGAGGGAAGAGAGAGCCAGGAAGAGCGAGTCCAGTTCTCTTTAAAGGAACAGGAGTCCACACCTCTGAGGTGCGAACTGGCCAATGACATTCAACGAAACTCTTGGCGGCAAAATTCTCTTTGTCTTGTCAAAGCTAAATTATGGCCGCATTCACAGGTTTTACGATCAGTCAGAATTTGTTCAGAATCATTTAAAAGATGGTAAAACATAGTAAAATACATTTTATGGCTTGTTCAATTACATAAATGACCTTGTCAGCTCACTAGGATCCTGGACATAGGAAGAAAGACATTTAAGGAGAGTTATATTGCAGAGTTACATTAAAAGCATAATTAACTGCACTTGCAGTTTGTTTTAAACTAACACACACTCATAGATCCCTTCATAGGACCTGGGCAATCGACAAACATAACAACATATCAAATATACCTCAGTAAATGTCTTTAAATGAGGAGAGTAGTAAAAGTTCATATATGTGTGTGTGTTTGTATCTGCGTGCATTGAGCATCCAACAGGGGGGGTTCTCTGGAATTCCTTTGAAGCTTGGATTACGTGAGTGGGAGAATGCAGGGTTAGTCTCTGGCGAGTGTTCCAGGGTCGTAAAAGTGTTAGAAGCAGACTTGTTGGCACCAAAGTCCAGTAATTTTCATTAATCCTAAAAACTTTGGGTTTTAGGACGAATGTGCTTTATTTGCGTTCAGGACAGAGTCATGGATTTACCCCAGATACCTTACAGTCCCCCTTTTCGTCCGATGACGTCCCTTTGTGGACATCATCGGACGACACATCACAATGGGCGGATGGGAGGTGAATCATGACTCATGCAGCAGGTGGTTATTAGGGCTGAGGATTCAGCTCTATGAGGTTCGAAGCTGCCTCTGGCCTGGTCTCTGACTTGGCACCCCCTTTTTGCGGGTTTCGTCCGAAACCTTTCATGAGCTTGGCTGAAGATGTTTGCATCTCGTTCAGTCTCCTGTATAGGATGAAGGCCAAGCCCAGTGTCAGGGTGTGTCTGACTACCATAGAGGTACACAGTGCAGTGTCGGCTGCGGTCCAGGCTTGGACAACAGGTGAGGTAGTCAGAATGGGTAGTCGAGACAAGGCTTGGAGGGCTGTGTCGATAGGAGCAATGTCAATTAGCTGGGATGGCACCTTTCAGTACTCGACTCCACATGCTCTGGTTGAGCAAGGTGACACGGGTGACAGTGTCGTGCTGGTCGTAAGTGAGTGTACCTGTCACCTGCAATCTCTGCTTGCGTCTTGGTGACTTGAGTGCGAGGCTTGGCTTTGGCAGGACAGCGGGTGTCGCTGAATATAGGTTGCAATCCACAGATTCCGTCAGTGTTGTCTCTGAGGAAGGGTTTGCTAGGACAGGGATAATGAATGTCTTTAGTCAAGGTGCACATGTGCCGGTTTGGGGCCAGGTGCATTTGTAGAGGGTCAGTTGGGGTGGTGATGGCGGAAGCCAGCACGGTGTTTACAAGGCTTAAGGGTATCAGGTGCGGTGGAATTTTTACCCATGGCTAGGCTGGCAATGGGGGAGGTCACCTCCTGTAGCATGTCTGTCATCAGAGCTTTCTGGAAAACAGTAACCAGCTGTTTCATCGAGTTCACTGTCTGGTTCAGCAGAACGCTGTGGGTGTTGAGAATTACCACGGTTCCCTTAAATGTCTTGTCAGTGATCTGCAGGGAGGCACTCTGTGTTGTGAGTTGCTCCTTTAGCAGTGGGATCTCAGTTTGAATTTCAGTCACATGCCATCTCACGGTGGCTAGGTTCACTGCGTTGACACTGGACATGTCAACGTTGAACAGAGTTCCGACAGCAGCGGCGGCTCCGAGCAAAGCTACCAGGAACCGTTTGGAACGGCGGTTGTGTCCACCTAAGTCTGCTTGTGTGACAGTCATTTTATCACGTTGGTTGAGCATGTGTTCGAGAGAGTCCTCTGTCCATCGGGCACGGGTCCAGATGTATTGGGCTACTGTGCTGGGGTGAGGTGCTCTGTAGACATTGCGTGGGTCGCGTCGAACACACACTTCCTGGGTGTGGGTCCTGTGCTTGGTGATCAGGATTCCCGGTTGTTCTCTCCGGACGATGCCTGCTGCCGGACCTGGTGAGATGTCCGATTGCGGCTGTCCTCTGGTTGGCTGGAGGCACCGGATGAAGAACCACACCAGCATCCTGCAAAAGACAAAGGGGAGAGGGAGAGAGAAAGGGAGGAAAGATCTCAGCGGGTGTCGTCCTTGCTTGGCTAGGACAGTCTTTTTGCTTCGAGGACGCCGGTATGCCACTTGCTTCGGTGTTCTGGTGCTGCGGTTGGCAGCGCATGGTGCATCGTGGGCATACACTGGCATGACCCCCCTTTTGCACTGTGGCATCACAAGCTGTGGCGCAGTGATGTCACCAGGTGCAGAACACGTAAAGTTGTCCCGTGCCCGCAGCATGTGCTTGGTGAACTGCAGTGGTCTGGGGCACCGGGCATTGAATTGTCATTGGTGAGCTGGAAGGTGCAGGGTAGCGAATTCAAACCTTCATGTGGTGCTGAGGCTGTGTCTTCATGGCTGGCTGCGGGAGTTCCCGTGACCTTGAAGTCTGGCTCTGCGGGAGTTCTCGTGACCTCTGTGACCTGACAGTCTGGCACAGGTGGCCTGTCTGATGGGAGGGGGAGAGGTTCCTGAACTTGAGCCCAAACTTTCAGCTGTTTGAAGTCCAGTAAAGGCTCAAAGCGATCTAACAGGTCTTTGCCAATTAGAAGTGGGTGAGTGTTCATTTGTGAGATGTACACTGGGTGGATCAGACCCATAGAGCCAAGTGTAAGGTGAACTGGAGCTACCTGTTCGAGCCGAATGTCGTTCTGGCTGTATGACTGCACAGTCAGCTCACACGTTTGAGATGTGAGAGTTCGATCTTGTTGTTTAGCTTTGAATCTGAGTCTTTCAAAAAGTTCAGCTGATATCAAAGTGAGGTCTGAGCCCGTGTCGACCAGGGCTTCAAGCCTCACCTCATTTTCCAGCGTGACTGCCAGGTAGAGTTTCCGGGCCACCCCCTTTTGGATTAGGTTCCCCAGAAATCTTTGCGTCGGGGCTGGTGTGGTGATCGATGGGTAGTTAGGGCTGGTCTCGGGTGGTTCGCTGCGGAGGCAGTTAACCAAAACAGCCTTTCCTGGTCCTTTGTGGTGTTGGACCCAGTTGTGGGAAACTGTGCCGTCATGCTCAGGAAGTGCAGCTGTCAGCTGAGGTGGCTGGACGATCCTGTCACTTTGTGATGTGACAGTTGGCTCTGTGGCCTGTGGCCGACGAGCAGTGTTCAGGGTGCTTGGTCTTACGCTTAGACACAAGACGTCGGGCTCATCCTTCCTGTGTCCCTTGTGAAGTTTCCTGTGAAGAAGCTCTTTCAGCACCTTCAGGATCTCCGCCGTCTCTGACGGGGCCATACGATTTCTATCTGATGTGGGCTCAGACCTGGGCTCGTCGGTGGCATGTCGAGAGGGGCTCCATGGCCTGTTTTCTGGGCTTGGGGTTCTTGGTGATGGGGGTCGGCTATTTCTGGGTCGCCGGCTGGTTTCCCAGAATCTTTCAGAGCGCTCGCTCTGGTGTCTAGGACGCGCACCATCACAGTTGTGCTGCCCTCTGTTAGCCTGGAACGGTTCTGACTGTCTGTGAAAAGGGCTGTGGTGTTGTGGGGCGCCCTCTATAGCCAGCTCTGAGTAGTGCTCAGAGACAGAGTAGATTGTGTGGTCTTTCAAAGTCTTTTCGGACACAATCTTTTGCTTAATGTGAGCTTTGTGGGCCAAGTCTCGTAGCTGTTGGGTAGACATGCTACGGGGACAGGCCAGGATGCCTAAGTGATGACTCACTGTGGGATGCAGATTTCGAAGGAACAAAGTTCTGAAATTGACATCCTCTTCCATATAAGGCTGGTTCCGTGCTCCGAAGTAGGCTTGTCGGAGTCGGCTGTAGTAGGTCTGTGGGGTTTCAAGTCGGGCCTGCTGGAGGTCCATGGCGGTGAACAACCCTTGGTCTGATTCTGGATCAGAGAATTCACGGATCAAAGCTTGTTGCAGCTGCTGGTAGTCCGTTTTGATAGTCTCTGTTTGACGGTCAAGGAAGCTGCGCACATCACGACTGGACGTAATTCTTAGCAGGTACAATCTGTCCCAAGCGGTCGCGTTGGTGACAGTTTGTAAGTGAAAGTCAATGTCTTGCAGGTAGGCATGCACGTCGTGGCCTCCTGCAGGGTTCGGAGTGAACGTAGGGATGTGTCTGGCCAGCTTGTCAAGTTCTTTGGGGGCCGTGCCGTGGTTAGGGGCAGGGGTTCTCTTGAAGGCCCCCCTCCTTGCTGCTGGCGGGGGTTCTTGTGCGCTGGCTAGTGGTGTCTTGAACGGTGGACTTTCGCCCCCCTTTTCAGCTCTTAGCTCTTGGCTGAAAGATGCGGACCGGCTGGTCAGGGGAAACTGTGTGGTGTGTGTTTCCCCTTCCCGGTCACTCTGCAGTCTATACGAGTGTTCCAGCTCTGTGCGGACAATGTCAAGTTCGTATTCGAGATCGTGTCTCTGCTGAACAAGCTCGTGGATTTTAGCTTGGGCCGCTAGCAAGTGTTTTTTGCAGGCCTTGGCTTTAGTGTCTCTTTCTTTTAATTCAGTCTCTGCTCTTGCAAGGAGAGCTTCGCCATGTCGGAGTTTCTTGTCGAGTTCCTCTCTGCTTTCTTTCTCCGACTGCTCTCTTTGGTCTGTGTCCAGACGAAGATCAGACAGGGCTTTTTGGAGTTTTTCCACTTTTTCTTGTAGCTCTGGGTCTGTTGCATCCTTTTTCCCGCGCTGGTCGTGGGTCTCAAGGAGTAGCTGGTCCAGACGAGACTGAGCGTGGGTTTGGTTCCTCCGGGCCTCCTCCACTTGAAGCTTTAGCGTTGCGGCTTCCTGCTCCAGGTTGATGCCGTGTCTTTCGCTGAGCCGTGCCTGGTTGACAAGTGTGTGAGCGAGATGTCCAACGATTTTGGCCCAGTCTTTGTATTGGTAGCTCTGGGTTGGATCGTGTTCCATCAGCTTGTCCAAGTCGGCGTCCAGCTGCTCTTGGCTCGGGGGCTCTGAGTCACCAGCTTCCTCGGGCAGGAAGGTAGCCGTCATGGCTGTCAGCCATGTGTCGAGGTTGTCCCAGTGGGCTGCGGGACTGGAGGCACGGGACATACTGGCTCACTGTGGGCGAGAGAAATACAGCACACACACAAAGAGACCAAGGCAAGTTCGTTCTACCGTTAACGAATTTATGCTAATACGGGCTATGCCGTCTATGAGAATTTTGGCTAACTGATGCAGACAGTTAGATTGGGACAATTTGCGTAGGTCAGCGCAGGGCCTAAATAAAGATTTTGACAGGGCGGCAGCCTAGGGAGTCACGTGGTGACGCTAGCTGCTCAGTGGTCGATCTGTTATTTAGCTGTCCTCCAGTGTCTCTCATAGGTTCTGTCTCAAAACAAAACAAATCACAACAGAACGGAAAAATAGTGAGATAGAAAAGATTGCAGTAAAATGAAACAAAACAAATTATTAGGTCTGTAATGAAATGGGAGATATACTAACACAGAGAGTGTTGCAGGGGATAACGAGGCCTGAGCCTGCTCTCCAGATGGGTTTTACCTTATTTAGTTTGCCTGGGTGACTTGCGGTCACTCTGGTTGGAGCCAGCGTCGTGGTTAATCCTTCCGTCGTCCCCACACTCAACCGCCGTGTCCCCGGGCCTCTCTGTTCATCTGTACCAAGGTGCGTTCCTCTCAAACAATCTGCGACTTTGGAGTGCCAGATTGCTGATGACACAGTTCATGTGTCGCACCAAATGGAAAGAGACAGAAAAGTCCGAGACTCACTCACGGTCCGCGTCGGTAACGCCGGTCAGACAAACCAGCTTGCCGGAAACCAACCAGAGATGCCTGTCGAATCACCACAGTGCCCTAGGGAATTCTACGTACAAATACAGAACAGGATTTAGCAAGTGAAACCTAAAGTGAATTAAGGCTTTCTTGTTTATCCAAATTGAGTAATTATGTGTGTAGAAATAAAGGCAAAGGCTTTACTAAATAATAATAAACCAAAAGGAAATTACGATAATGTTGGTAATTATCAAAATGACCTAACCCAAAAGAGAAAATAGAGAATAAGGAAAGCCAGATGAAACACGGAGGAAGCAGGCTGTCGTAGCGTGTTTGTGCCACAAGGGTACGTACTTCCTCAGTGGTGGCCCACCTGACTTGAATGGACAAACTTAATTCAAATCAAATTCAACGAAGGTTAAATCAAATTTAAATAAGCATGTAAGAAGAATTAAAAGGAAAATCAGAATAATATCCGATAATCACCAATGATAGCAATGAAGTATCATTAATAATTATGAAATAATCAAGAGAGAAAGGTAGAACTAAAGAGCAGGCTGAACGCAGGAGGAGGTGTACCGTAGTAGTGGGTTTTCGCCACAAGGGGACGCACTTCCTCTCTGTCGTTAACCTGGTTGAATCAGCCACCTTAATTTAAATTTAAATTCAAAGTTGTTTGAACCAAATTTAAATAAGCGTGTACAGAAAGTTCAAGATCAGAATTATATCTGATAATAGATCAGATGGCTGAATAGACAAACTTAATTAAAATTAAAATTTAAACTTGTTAAACTCAATTTAAATAAGCGTGTACCGAAAGTTAAAGATCAGGATTATCTCTGATAATAATCAAGATTACTGCAAGGTATCATTAATAATTATGAAATAATCCAAAGAGAGAAGTAGCAATAAGTGATTCAAAACAGAATTGAAAAGAGAGAGAGTGAAGAGACTCGACAGCTGCGAACCGACTTAGCAGGAGACGGCCATTAGATGGCTTAATTCCCTCCAAGTGGGTCAAACAGCGGCTGAGTCTGAGCTGAGACTTCACTCTAAATTTTAATCCAAATCCTGTTTGAATCAAACTCAAGCCAAGTACAACAGTCAGAGGCAGGATAACTATCTAACGTTCAACAATATTAACACAAGCAAAGCTTTCCAATGCGAATATGTATTGAAAGTTAGACTGCAAAGTTCCTAATCACAGGGAAAATGAAAAAGAACGAGAGAATTTTTAGAACAGAGTGACCTGTTTGCGAATGCCCACACGATGGCGCAATTTTCGTTCATGCGGGGTGAAGTAAGGGCGTGGTAGTACTTTGAGACTGTCACACACTTAAAGGTTGCCCTCTTGTGTTTGTCAGCGGAATAACAACCAGCCTGCTTCAAATGTGATTCAAATCTAAGGGCACGCCCCGTTACTGCATAGATCACAAACATAAAATTTAAATCTCGGCGGATTTTTGGTGCTATATTTCACAAAAGTGTGTGGCAGGATTTCTTCGCTGCACTACACGTAAATTGTGGACAACAGGAATTAGGCATCTGTTTTTCGGATCCAAATAACATTTATCAAATAGCATTCATGATGAAAAATGTTTTCAGTGTTGGATTTTTCCGGTGCTATGTTTTACAAGCACATCTAGCAGGATTCGTCGCTGCGTTGTGCGAGAGAAAACAGGAATTATTCATCTGTTTTTCGACTCCCATAACATATATCAAATAGCACCTATGATTAAATATGCTTTAGGTTTTTACAATTGAGTAGCTACGTCAATGTTTAACCAGGAGTTTATCGTTAATCTAACGATTATAAGGCCTTTTTAAGAATAGTGAAAGAGCATCGTTTCACTAAATCTTGTCTTCACCCTGTTAGAATAATCTCGTTCGGGCAGGGGAGCTTTTAATATTGAAATGTAGCGCGTCTTTACAGAGGCAATTTTAATATTATTAATATAACTGCAGTTTAATTTAGCAATTAACAGTGACTAAAATGTTAAGACATATTTAGCAGCTGTTAATGTGCTTACCTAAATTCGGCTTTGTGCCTTTACTCAGTTTAGTCAGTGAGTTCGCGCTGCTCGCTTTGGCTCACGATTCGAAACGCGCATACAATACTAAATAACAATATACACACAGATTGAAACTGAATTGCTCATAAACAAATTTAAAATGTGCCCGCATTCTCCACCAAACTCCTGTAAAGTATTTGGGCCATTGGGGAATATGTATTCAATATTTAGTAATTACAAATTAATAACTATTGATACGGGTTTGACCCAGATAACAATACATGTTAAAAATCACCCGGCAAAGGGGTTACGTTGCCAATCTGTTATGAACGACCGAATATAATGGATGTATAATCAATTATTCATACAGATCGGCAAGATAGATCAATTGTATTTATCAATAATCAAATCATAACGAATTATAATTCAATATTCATATACAAATCGTCTGGAATATATAGATTCTCAGGATACTCCTCAATGGAATTAATTATTATCGAATAATCTGTTTGTCCAGCAAACTGGTCATGGATCTTCATCAATTTCCACAGAGAAATTACCTTTAAGAGACTCGCAGGAAGAGACGATCTTTACGGCCGTAAAAGATAGCTCTCCTGTTTCGTCACAATACTATTTAAAGTATTATACCATTTCAAAGCTTATAGCTGATCGAAACATTTAAGTGATTTGAAGTATGAGCACAGGCAGAATCAATCAATGAATATATGTATTTAATAAAGGTGATTACGTATACGGTTAATAAACGTTACAAGGAATAAGTGTATTTACAAACACAATAAAACATCGAGGAAGGAGAATGCATATAGAAAGAGAGAGAGATAGAGAGAGCTGGTGAGTTTGGCAAAATTCATCAGACACAGAACCGTTAAGAGAGACAACTAGTCAAATCGTACCCTAATTAGGGCAGGCAATCTTAGCAGTATTTAGATCTCGGTAGGAAACGAATACTTGCTGATCATGTTCTCTTGTGTAACGTTACGTGTGTTCCGAACCCGGTCAGAGGTCCTTTCCGGCGCGCCCGTGTGGCGGGATGTTCAAATCGTCCGTTGAAGGTGTTGCCAAAGAAATGATTCAAACTAAGTTCATTTCACTCGCCGGTGAGAATGAACAAAGGAGAATACAAAAAGGAAAATAAACTGAACTAGACAAACAAAGGAAAGATGGGTCATCGCATGAACACGAGGTCCCGATGGACCAAGGAGTCACATGATGGAGGAAGGGAGAGTCCAGAGTATGAGCGAGCGAGAGAGTCAAGCGCGCGTCACATGTTGGAGGAAGAGCAGTCCAGGGTACCAGCCAGAGAGGGAAGAGAGAGATACCGGCCAGAGAGGGAAGAGAGAGCCAGGAAGAGCGAGTCCAGTTCTCTTTAAAGGAACAGGAGTCCACACCTCTGAGGTGCGAACTGGCCAATGACATTCAACGAAACTCTTGGCGGCAAAATTCTCTTTGTCTTGTCAAAGCTAAATTATGGCCGCATTCACAGGTTTTACGATCAGTCAGAATTTGTTCAGAATCATTTAAAAGATGGTAAAACATAGTAAAATACATTTTATGGCTTGTTCAATTACATAAATGACCTTGTCAGCTCACTAGGATCCTGGACATAGGAAGAAAGACATTTAAGGAGAGTTATATTGCAGAGTTACATTAAAAGCATAATTAACTGCACTTGCAGTTTGTTTTAAACTAACACACACTCATAGATCCCTTCATAGGACCTGGGCAATCGACAAACATAACAACATATCAAATATACCTCAGTAAATGTCTTTAAATGAGGAGAGTAGTAAAAGTTCATATATGTGTGTGTGTTTGTATCTGCGTGCATTGAGCATCCAACAGGGGGGGTTCTCTGGAATTCCTTTGAAGCTTGGATTACGTGAGTGGGAGAATGCAGGGTTAGTCTCTGGCGAGTGTTCCAGGGTCGTAAAAGTGTTAGAAGCAGACTTGTTGGCACCAAAGTCCAGTAATTTTCATTAATCCTAAAAACTTTGGGTTTTAGGACGAATGTGCTTTATTTGCGTTCAGGACAGAGTCATGGATTTACCCCAGATACCTTACACCAGGAACCTCAGTGATGGCTCTTTGGCCAATGATGTTACGGCCTCTTTGCCTTCGTTTCTGCAGGTTGAAGCCAGCCTCATCCAGGAAGAGGTACTCATGAGGTCTGGCCATCGCGTCCAACTGTAATATCCTCTGTGAAAATGTGAAAGTGCACAGGTGTTCAGAACAACAGTCAATCAGGTAGCACAGTATTGTCCAGAAGTAATGTAGGCCACTGAGCAACACAGTATGTCCACTAGCTGTACTGTGAACATGGATGTATACTTACTTGCACATACTCGTAACGTAGGTCTTTGTGTCGCGCAGAGTTGCGCTCAAAGGGAACCCTATAGACCTGTTTCATCCGCATCTTTTGGCGCCGGAGAACTCGGTCTATTGTGGCCAAGCTGACATCATCAATGCTCTCAAAGTTGACATTATCGGCAATGACTTTGTCTCTGATCTCCCGGAGTCTGATGAGGTTGTTCTCACGAACCATATACACAATGAGGGTTTCTTGTGCCGCTGTAAATATGGCAACCCTCCCACCTCTAAGTGGCATTCTTTCAACTCTAAAGAAAGAAACATGTGTTATCAA
Source organism: Rhinichthys klamathensis goyatoka (assembly GCF_029890125.1). Classification (NCBI taxonomy): domain Eukaryota; kingdom Metazoa; phylum Chordata; class Actinopteri; order Cypriniformes; family Leuciscidae; genus Rhinichthys; species Rhinichthys klamathensis. The sequence goes on from NW_026606641.1 coordinate 2,359,226, forward strand.
TTGACATGTTTTACAATACAGTAACAACTGATTTGAAACCAATAGACTACTTTCACAGGCTTGTAAAATTGTATTGTGGCAAAGAAAGCAAGTACAAAGTACTGAATGCCCTGATAATGGTGGCCACGGTGAACCTACTCAGGTTTGGACGGACTCTAGTCCTGCTTCAGCCATTGTCATGCCATGGACAATGACATGGTCAATGACTGTTGCTCGCATCTCGTCCGTAATGATGGTGCAAGGTTGTCTTGCTCTCCCTCCTGGACCTTCTCCTCTCCCGTGTTGGCCTCCTCCTCTTTCTCGTTGGCCTGCTCCTCTTCTTCCATGGCCAGCTGGAAGAAGAGTCCCTCCTCTGACTCGAATTCCTCTTCCCCTGACTCTGCCTTCATCCATTGTGTTTGTTTGGAATCTTCAGCAAACTGTGCACTCTGAACTTGCTTTTATACATGTGGTCACAGCATTAGCAACAAGTGTCTTCAATTTTGAGTCGTTGTGTGTAATGAATGACGCCAGGTGTGTTCATTGTGTTCAAATATTGCTGACTGTGGCAAGCATTTTGCATCACTTGAGCTTTCATTTGAGAATATGAGCAGAGTTCTTTTGCAACTTGTGTTTTAGCAAGGAAAAATGTGTTAAGATTTATGAGAACGGAGGATTGTGTTTTGTGAATTGTGTCTTCATGTGAAATGTGTTTATGATATTGGAAAATGATGGCTAGATTTAGTAAATGTGTTTAGACAACTGGTCATGTGGTTTAGAGGATTGGCTTTTGTGTTTTAGCATTTGAGAAAAACTGTAATGTAAAATTAAGGATAATTTTTTGGCTTCAGTATTCTCGAGAAAAGGGATTTTCCCGTAGCGTAAGCTAGCTTATGCAACACGAGAGTACTCTCGTAAGAGAAGCACATTTTCTTAGGGTGTGCATTTAGCCCCATTGTACCCTACTATGCTAAGATACAACTTATTTAGAACATTTATGGTATATTATCTTTTTTAAATTATGTATACCATTAATATGGTCTTAATAAAATATTATAAATATGATGTATGTTAAAGATACGAGTATCAACTAAGACAATTGGGTAACACTTTATTTTAAGGTGCTTGTAATAAGCAGTAATTAACAGTTAATAAGACACTTATAAGACCTTATAAGATGCATATAAGATGCATATAAGCATTAACTAATGATAATAAATAAATTAAATTAAATAATAAATTTCTCAAGTATCAATACATTGCACTTTTAGAACAGCCGAACAAACATAAATGGTAACACAAACTCCCAGTCCCTTAAAAATTGACCTTCCCAAGAGGGAGTAGTTTGCCTGATCTCTTCAGGGCCTGGACCTTTAAATAACCCTTATATGAAGTAGTTAATGCTTATATGCATCTTATATGCATCTTATAAGGTCTTATAAGTGTCTTATAAGGTCTTATAAGTGTCTTTTTAACTGTTAATTACTGCTTATTACAAGCACCTTAAAATAAAGTGTTACCGACAATGGATTATAATGGGAAGTATACTTTGCAGGAGTTAAAGTGTGACAAACTGTCTGCTAAATATTCTATTTGCATGCTGGGGCTTTGAATCCGTGTTTGCAATGTTGAGTGGGTATTAACAGCCTCCCTTTGCTCTTTTTTTGCTACATATCAGGTACCAAAATCTGATTAGACATGAATTCTAATAATCTTCCAAGAACTTGGATATTTTGCACAAGTTGTTAGCACTATTAAAAGACCAAGAGCAAAACATTACTGACAGAAATACAAAAACAAACTACCAAACTACTAATTCCACGGATCAACCACTGTCTGTAATGTTGATTGTAATTTGTAATCTACCTTTAAAGGGAACGACGTTCTGGAACTATCGTTTTCACTTTCCAGAGAGCGGGCACTGACTGTGAGTGCTCTGCAGACCGAGCGGGAAAACAGAGCTGATTAGCGGAATCAGTGGATCTTTAGCGGAGCGATAACAGAGTGCTTTAATGGGAATCCTCTGGAGGGAGACTCCATTGCCTGTTCTATTTATGCAGTTTTTCTTCGACTACCTTGTAAATCCACGTCCCCAGGGCATGGTTGCCACCTTGTGTATAAAAAAAAGTGCGGTTACAAAAATACAGCGGTGCACATACTTGAGTTGGGGTACTCGAACTCGGACTCGAGTCCAATTTTGAATGAACTCAGACTTCACACACTCGGGTGAATTTGTACTCGGACTTGACACGGACTACTTGAAAACTACTTGCATTGTGTTGTTTCAGCGTTGAGCATTGTTGCCAATCACAGACATGTATTTATCAAGCGCATGAACAAAGTGGCCAATCAATCAGATGCGTTTTAGAGTCACCATGCGGATAATTCGCTCATAATATACACTCACCTAAAGGATTATTAGGAACACCATACTAATACTGTGTTTGACCCCCTTTCGCCTTCAGAACTGCCTTAATTCTACGTGGCATTGATTCAACAAGGTTCTGAAAGCATTCTTTAGAAATGTTGGTCCATATTGATAGGATAGCATCTTGCAGTTGATGGAGATTTGTGGGATGCACATCCAGGGCACGAAGCTCCCGTTCCACCACATCCCAATGATGCTCTATTGGGTTGAGATCTGGTGACTGTGGGGGCCATTTTAGTACAGTGAACTCATTGTCATGTTCAAGAAACCAATTTGAAATGATTCGAGCTTTGTGACATGGTGCATTATCCTGCTGGAAGTAGCCATCAGAGAATGGGTACATGGTGGCCATAAAGGGATGGACATGGTCAGAAACAATGCCAAGAAAACATCCCCCACACCATTACACCACCACCAGCAGCCTGCACAGTGGTAACAAGGCAAGATGGATCCATGTTCTCATTCTGTTTACGCCAAATTCTGACTCTACCATCTGAATGTCTCAACAGAAATCGAGACTCATCAGACCAAGCAACATTTTTCCAGTCTTCAACTGTCCAATTTTGGTGAGCTCTTGCAAATTGTAGCCTCTTTTTCCTATTTGTAGTGGAGATGAGTGGTACCCAGTGGGGTCGTCTGCTGTTGTAGCCCATCCGCCTCAAGGTTCACGAGCTCACACTTACATACAATTAAAGGGAATAAAGTATAATGCGTATTTGCCGTGCTGTCCGGGGGGAGGGCTCCGAGCTCGGAATTCGGCCCGAACCCAGAGTACTCCCCCCGTATGTAAGGTGGTTTAGGATTAGAAAGGTGGAGAAGGGGTGGTGGAGGGACGCTGCTAAACTGTCAGAGAAATGAGGTGAGACTGCTGAGTCTATATGTACACGATTTAATCATGATTGCTGAGTGCTCTCCACCTGTGTTAATTATCTGAACGTGCTTCACCTGAACTTGTTAATGAGACATCATTTAATCATGATTGCTGAGTGCTCTCCACCTGTGTAAATTATCTGAACGTGCTTCTCCCGAACTTTGTTAATAAAACATCATTTGTGCGTGTTGTGGCTTCACAAATGCTTTGCTGCATACCTCGGTTGTAACGAGTGGTTATTTCAGTCAAAGTTGCTCTTCTATTAGCTTGAATCAGTCGGCCCATTCTCCTCTGACCTCTAGCATCAACAAGGCATTTTCGCCCACAGGACTGCCGCATACTGGATGTTTTTCCCTTTTCACACCATTCTTTGTAAACCCTATAAATGGTTGTGCGTGAAAATCCCAGTAACTGAGCAGATTGTGAATTCCTCAGACCGGCCCGTCTGGCACCAACAACCATGCCATGCTCAAAATTGCTTAAATCACCTTTCTTTCCCATTCTGACATTCAGTTTGGAGTTCAGGAGATTGTCTTGACCAGGACCACACCCCTAAATGCATTGAAGCAACTGCCATGTGATTGGTTGATTAGATAATTGCATTAATGAGAAATTGAACAGGTGTTACTAATAATCCTTTAGGTGAGTGTATGTTCAGAATCAGAGCGAGCTTTATACTTTCGCAAATCCCTTCATAAACAACAAAGTCTAGATGTGATATAAATAAAAAGAGATTCACTGTGCAGTATGGACAAATTCAGTGTTTATGACGAGAGTTTTAGTGACAGTGCAGAACACGGTAAGTGATGGCTTAAAGGGAGCGCTATTGATCTAAATAATAGTTTTGTTTTTCATGCTTTTAGAGGACCAGTGGTTACGTTCACTCTGTAAAGTTTAGGGAGTGACAACTGCATTTAAATGTGGGAGTGAATCCGCTAAATTATAGTCCTGTGTGAGTCATGAAATTGCGATGATTGACATAGTAACCATAGAAACATTTTGGCGTCTAATAATGTTATGATATTTGTTACATTTACACGTTAGTCATACGTTTACATACACCTTGCAGAATCTCCCAAATGTTACATAGGCAAATTACAAAATTACATAGGCCTACGCTTGATTTTTAATATTGTGTGTAATTACCTGGATGATCCACAACTGTTTTTTTTTTTTTTTGTAATGGTTGTTCATGAGTTCCTTGTTTGTCCCGAACTGTTAAACTGCCCAATGGTCTTCAGAAAAATCCTCCAGCTCCTGCACATTCTTTGCCTTTCCAGCATCTTCTGCATATTTGACTCCTGACTAGCAGTGATTGTATGATTTTGAGATCCATCTTTTCACACTGTTGACAACTGAGGGACTCATACACAACTATTACAAACGCTGCAAACATTCAGTGAGGCTCAAGAAGGAAACATCCATTAAGAGCCAGGGGGTGTAAGTTGGTGTAGTTTCAAGTTTGAACTTGAAAAATGGTGTGTATTGGCATCTTTTTATTTATTTATTTATTTTATTTTATTTGTAGAAAAAAAAGACAAAAGACAAAAGGGACAATACATATTAATGAACATTTTTCACAAATGTAAATATGCCAGATTATAGCCATAGGCTAATTTCCATCTGCAGACCCCCAAGCAGGTAGATGTTACACATAAATACACATAAATGCATACAGACACACAGGCTATATGCAGAGAAGCAAGGACAATAAGGGTGCTTTCACACCTGGATCGATTTGTTTTGTTCCGAAACAGATCCGAAACAGAATACTTTGTTCCGAATCAATTTAATACGTCACTCTGTTCACACCACACTGTTGTAAAGCGGTCCAAATCGTGCACCCTTCCAGGGCTTTCCTTACGCCATTACGTCACTACCTCATGCGTGCAGGTCGCGCATTCCATTGTGGGACATCGTCATGACAACAGTAGCCTAACACAAAATGAATCGCGGTTGACTTGGTGCTACGAAGAGGTGAAAATGCCTCATAGATATTTGGTCGGAAGAACACATCTCCCGGATGTTGGACACTACACACAAGAACACCGAAGTGTACAAGAAGATCAGCTATAAAATGAAAGAGAGGGGTTATGAACGGTCCGTCGAGCAGTGCCGCGCAAAGGCGAAAAAACTCCGACATTGATTTGTTCCGGTTCGTGGGTCGGTTGTGTTCTCACTACAAACGAACCGCTCCAGGGTTCGTATGGAATTGAGCCGAGACCACCTCTTCTAGGCGGTCTCGGCTCGGTTGTTTTGTTCCGATTCAGAGTGCGATTGTTGTGTTCACATATGACCAAACGAACCGGGCCAAAAGGGAAACGCCCCTTTGTTTCGGAACAACGTCTCCAATCGATCCAGGTGTGAAAGCACCCTAACAGTGATAACAACATACAAGCCCATATTACACTGACCCCTTTTACACAACCCATCCTATACTAACTCCTATTACACAACCCATATCACACTGATAATTCTATCCCCTTTATTTTTGTAAAACACTAACTCTATTTTACATCTGATATATATACTAATGATTACTAAACATGCTCACATATTTGTTTGTCCCTCAACCATACTTTTAAACGACTCCTGAAAATAGGAAAACTTGTGCTTTCCCTCACTGACTGAGGAATACTATTCCAGGAGCTCACCCCCTGATATGATAGAGCGTTCTGTGAAAAGGCGGTCCACCTAAACGCCAAGTCACAGTCACCTCTCAAAGTGGCTCTAGTCACTCGAGACCCGACAGCACTGATAGACTTTTGTTTAATAAAATCACTCAATGGTGGAGGTGCCAGACCATGTATAACTTTATAGATTAGACAGGCTGATTTAAATCATTTGAAATTCGCAAAATTTAAAAACTTATATTTATCTAGAATATTACAATGATGATATGACGGTTTCTTATCTAATATTTTCAATGCTCTTTTGTAGCATACTTCAATTGGCCCAATAGCAGCATAACTCGTATAAGACCAACATGTGATACAGTACTCAATATGAGCCAGTATCATAGAGTGCAAGAACGTAATCGCTGCTGTATCCGTTAATGATGTACGAATCTGTTTAAAGTTCCGTAAATTAACATTTACAGTTTTCACAACTTTTTTGACATGTTTTTTAAAAGATCATTTCGAGTCTATCAGAACTCCCAGATACCTAAATTCCTCAACATTAGTTAATTCTTGTCCACCCAAGCAAACTTTTACTGTGGCCACAGTTGTTTTAGGTTTACTAAAAAACATTGATACAGTCTTTTTAACATTAAGACACAAGCATGAATCATTCAGCCATTTTTGCAGATCATTTAAAGCAAATGAAAGCTGATGGGCTGCATCATCAGCACTTTTGGCATGTGTAAAAATTACCGTATCATCAGCATACATAATCGTGTCGACATTTTTGCATACATTGGGCAAACTATTCACATACAGTGAAAATAGCAGAGGTCCCAAGATTGATCCCTGAGGAACACCCTGTGTATATTGAAGATAGGGTGACTTACAATTCTTTATTTGCACACATTGTTTTCTATCCGATAAATAAGACTGTATCCATTTAACTGTTTGATTACTAAAGCCAAAAGTTAACAGTCTAGACAAAAGCTTAAAGTGATTCACAGTATCAAACGCATGCTTAAAATCAACAAAAACAGCAGCAACATAACTCTTTTTATCTAAATAAAACTTCACCTTCTCGACAAAAACACAAACAGCCGTTTCAGTCGAGTGAAGAGATCGAAATCCAAATTGCATAGGGTGCAGACCCGGATTGGAATCATTAAGATGTACAATGATAGAGTTGGCGACCCACTTCTCTGCTATCTTAGAAAATATAGGAAGTATGCTAATAGGTCGATAATAATAATAATAATAATAATAATAATAAATTTTATTTAAAGCGCCTTATCAGGACACCCAAGGACACTGTACAAAGCAGATAAAAAACATTAAAACAGTAAACAATAAAATTGGCAAGACAACATTGAGGTGAAATGGGTCAAGCGGAATATGAATGTCTAAACAACAGAGTTTTGAGTTTGGATTTGAAAAGATTAAATGAGTCCATGGTACGTAGATCTGGGGGGAAGGAATTCCAAAGATGGGGAGCAGAGCGACTAAACGCCCTGCTCCCCATTGTGACAAGACGAGCAGGGCGAACAGAAAGCAGGCAGGTGTGGGAGGATCGGAGTGAACGAGTAGGGATGTTTAAATGGAGAAGATCTGAAATATATGGAGGGGCCATGTTATGAACTGCTTTGAAAGTAATGAGAAGTATTTTAAAGATGATCCTCTGTTTGACAGGAAGCCAGTGAAGTTGTTGCAGGATGGGAGTGATATGATGAGAAATGGGGGTCTGAGTGATCAGGCGTGCAGCAGAGTTCTGTAGGAGCTGCAGCTTCTGGAGCGACTTATTAGGAAGGCCAAACAGGAGTGAGTTGCAGTAATCTAACCGGGATGTGATGAGGCTGTGAACCAAGATGGCGGTGGTTTTGGGAGTAAGAGAGGGACGGAGGCGGGAAATGTTACGCAAGTGGAAATAGGCTGACCGGGTGATGCTATTAATGTGAGAGTGGAAAGATAATGTGCTGTCAAGGACGACACCCAGACTCTTAACCTGAGGGGAGGGGAGGACAGTTGAGTTATCAATGGTAATGGAAACGTTATTAGCTTTGGAGAGGGTATGAGGTGTGCAGGTATTCAGTTTGAGAAAGTTGGATGAAAACCAAGAATGAATTTCTTGGAGACAGAGGGTAAGAGAGGTTGGTGGGAGTAGAGAAGATGGTTTAGAAGAGAGGTAGAGCTGGGTGTCGTCCGCGTAGCAATGAAATTTAATGTTATGTTTACGGAGGATGTGACCAAGAGGGAGGATGTATATGATAAAAAGGAGAGGCCCCAATACAGAGCCTTGGGGCACTCCAGCGGAGACGGGGAAAGTAACGGGTTTCTGGGTTTTTAGTTGTATGAACTGTGTGCGATCAGAAATGTATGAAGTAAACCAGGCTATGGGAGTGTGAGTGATACCAATAGATGATAATCGACTAAGGAGGATGGGATGAGAAATGGAATCAAAAGCTGCTGTGAGGTCCAGAAGAATGAGAATTGAAAGTAACCCAGAATCAGAAGCCATGAGAGGGTCATCTGAGATTTTGATGAGTGCGGTTTCAGTGCTGTGAAGGGGACGGAAGCCAGATTGAAACTGCTCGTAGATGTTATTCGACATGAGGTGATTATGAAGTTGAGAGGCGACTGTTTTTTCCAGAATTTTGGATATGAAGGGTAAGTTCGATATAGGACGGAGATTGCTAAATTTAGTGGGGTCCAGACCAGGTTTTTTTCAGAATGGGTGTGGCCGAGGCAATTTTGAGTGAATGGGGGACTGAACCGGAGCTTAGGGAGGAGTGGATAATCTCAGTGATGAGAGGGGCAAGATAATTAGCAGGGTCTAATTTATCACCCGATTTATATATTGGAATGACATTTGCAACCTTCCAAACTTAAGGGGACGACTGCCTGCGTAATTGACAAATTAATAAGATGGGTCACAGGCACCAAAATACAAGATTTAAAAAGCTTCAGAAGATTGGTATCAAATCCAAACACATCCCTTGCTTTAGAATTTTTTAATTTAGAGATTATGTTATATACTTCATTTTCTGTAATTATTTGAATATTAAACTTAGAATTTAGAGTTACAGCATCTATATAAAGGTCAGTGTGGACAATATTTTGTTAAGAGTCACAAGAGCTAGAAAACAATTGAGCGATCTCATCAATGGTATTTTGAAAATAATCATTTAATTTAGTTGCTAGGTTGAGAGGCTCTGATACCAATTCATTAGCAAATTTGAGTTCAAAGTCTTTATCAGCAATATGCTTACTTTTACCAAGGAGTTTGTTAATATTTTCCCAAATCAACTTACAATTTCCTTTGGCACCATTAATTACAGACATGAAGAAATTTGCTTTTGCCATTCTCAAAGTTTGTGTGACTTTATTTCTTGCGGATACAAAATGTAATCGATCAGTAGTTAATCCAGATTGTAATGATTTTTTTAGTAATTTATCTCTGAGTGTCATAAGCTGTTTACACTTACTATTGATCCAAGGCAAGGAATAAACTCGTTTCTTTAAATGACCCACTTTCTGAAATTGAGACAGAACCTTTTTAATAGAAGAATATATTAAATCACAACATTGATTAGTGTCATCACATAATACTATACTAGACCAATCAAAAGTATTTAGAGCTGCAATTAAACATTGTTCTTGGCTCTGTGGAATGTACGTTTGTTTTATATTAATGTTTTTACTGACACTTCTCAATCGTTTTTTAGTCAGCTTTCTAGAAAAGAATGTGGCATTGTGGTCAGACAAGCCAGTCAGGAAATTGTACGTTTTTCTTATTCTATCTGGTTTGTTAGAAAACACCAGGGGCCTGTACCATGATGGTAGTTGAACAAACTCGGGGTTACAGGATTGGTTTTGAGTCGACAAAACCAAACCGATGCAATCAGGCTTTATTGGTACCATGACGCAGCTCATCAACTTTCTCTGTCAACTCAGGCTTTGATCCTTAAGCTATGATTACTCCACGCGCGCATGCACATAAAAGAGTGACATCGGCTCCGAACAACCAATCGCGTTCGATATGGATAGAGCGAGAGCTATATATTTTTCTGCGGAGGAGCAACAGATAATTCTTCAGAAATACGAAGAATATAGAAATGTCTTCCAAGCACGCAGTAACACCGTCTCTGCTGCCAAAGCAAGAGAACAATCTTGGAGGAAGATTGCTGATTGCGTTAATGCGTAAGTTAAACAAATACATTCTATAGGCCATTAATGTAAAATTATGTACATATTATGTACAGATTTTAAATGATTATGTACTACATAATCATATTAAAAATGTATTAAATAAAATGAAAATGTGTGTATTCATGTTAATATATAAAACATTTGTGTGTGTGTGTGATATATATATATATATATATATATATATACACTCACCGGCCACTTTATTAGGTACACCTGTCCAACTGCTCGTTAACACTTAATTTCTAAGCAGCCAATCACATGGCGGCAACTCAGTGCATTTAGGCATGTAGACATGGTCAAGACAATCTCCTGCAGTTCAAACCGAGCATCAGTATGGGGAAGAAATGTGATTTGAGTGACTTTGAACGTGGCATGATTGTTGGTGCCAGAAGGGCTGGTCTGAGTATTTCAGAAACTGCTAATCTACTGGGATTTTCACGCACAACCATCTCTAGGGTTTACAGAGAATGGTCCGAAAAAGAAAAAACATCCAGTGAGCGGCAGTTCTGTGGGCGGAAATGCCTTGTTGATGCCAGAGGTCAGAGGAGAATGGCCAGACTGGTTCGAGCTGATAGAAGGGCAACAGTGACTGAAATAACCACTCGTTACAACCGAGGTATGCAGCAAAGCATTTGTGAAGCCACAACACGCACAACCTTGAGGCGGATGGGCTACAACAGCAGAAGACTCCACCGTGTACCACTCATCTCCACTACAAATAGGAAAAAGAGGCTACAATTTGCAAGAGCTCACCAAAATTGAACAGTTGAAGACTGGAAAAATGTTGCCTGGTCTGATGAGTCTCGATTTCTGTTGAGACATTCAGATGTTAGAGTCAGAATTTGGCGTAAACAGAATGAGAACATGGAACCATCATGCCTTGTTACCACTGTGCAGGCTGGTGGTGGTGGTGTAATGGTGTGGGGGATATTTTCCTGGCACACTTTAGGCCCCTTAGTGCCAATTGGGCATCGTTTAAATGCCACGGCCTACCTGAGCATTGTTTCTGACCATGTCCATCCCTTTATGGCCACCATGTACCCATCCTCTGATGGCTACTTCCACCATGTCACAAAGCTCTAATCATTTCAAATTGGTTTCTTGAACATGACAATGAGTTCACTGTACTAAAATGGCCTCCACAGTCACCAGATCTCAACCCAATAGAGCATCTTTGGGATGTGGTGGAACGGGAGATTCGCATCATGGATGTGCAGCCGACAAATCTGCGGCAACTGTGTGATGCCATCATGTCAATATGGACCAAACTCCCTGAGGAATGCTTCCAGCACCTTGTTGAATCTATGCCACGAAGAATTGAGGCAGTTCTGAAGGCAAAAGGGGGTCCAACCCGTTACTAGCATGGGGTACCTAATAAAGTGGCAGGTGAGTGTATATATATATATATATATATATATATGTAGATAAAATGTATTGGCCAATGTATTGGCCATGACATCCTAAGAAAGATTGATATTCATTGGTTTTTAGATGCAACCCCAACTCCAAACGTTCTTGGCAGCAGCAGATCAAGACAAAATATAAAAATATAATTCAAAGTGGTGAGTATTTACAACAACCTTTTATTATTTTTTGTGAACATTTTATCACAAACACTTGTTTGCAGCAAACAAAAAAAAGTGTGAAATCCGGAAAACTGGGGGAGGGCCACCTCCTCCAGAATACACTGTGGCGGAGGAGTTGGCTCTGAGTAGCAATAAGGGGCGCCCGATTATGGATGGGATTGCAGGTGCTGTGCAGTCTGACCCTGGTGCTGGCTCCTCGAAGCAAGTGACACTGGGTATGTGTGTGCAATGCATAACTAATTTTTAAAACGTGTTAAATATGGCTGACTCTATTCTGCAGTAGAGGGAAATACAGTGTCTCTGTTGAAGCCAGCACACATGCACACAGTCTCCCACACAGAGGTCAGTATACAGCAGACAAAACACAACAGTTTTACAACAGTTATGCTTTATATTGGCCTACTTTTATTTATTAGGGTGAAGCAGATGAAGACACTCTGTCTGTGTGTTCTGAGGCAGTTGCTGAGGTGAATGCATTGGGCTTTTTATTATGGCACACATTTAAATGTCTTAATTAAGTGACATCTCTTTTATTGTAGGATTTTTCACAACCTGCCCCAGAAACTGAAGCCTCTACCTCAATGGGCTACAGAAGGAATGTGAACAAGGTAATACTTTAAACCATTGACTTAAATTACAGTCAGTCCTATGTTTGTAAGGCATGCCACTTTTTGTGATTTGATGAACATCCAGAAAACTTGTAATGATTGTTTCAGGTGGAAACCGACTCAGTCAGGGCCCTTTACAAAAGGAGTCTAGAACTAGACTGTTCACTAATGGCGCTTTTCCATTACCAGTACCAGCTCGACTCGACTCGCCTTGGCTCGCCTCGACTCGGCTCGCTTTTCGCTCCGTTTTCCATTGCAGAAAGTACCGCCACAAATAGTACCCGGTCGTCATAGCGACGCATTTTGTTCCTCGTTGCCCCATCAAGCTCTCGCTGGATCCTCTCTTCGGCAACCAAACAAAGGAATGTCTGCACCTCCTCGTTTGACCACGGCGTATTCTTCCGAGTTGCCATAATAATAGTAGTAAGTTTAGTAACTATCTCTGGCCAAACTATTTAAAAATGGCGGGGTTATTCTGGATACTCCATCTGGCGCGTGCAATGATGACGCAGATTCTCTGTGACCAATCAGCAGTCGGCATTGTTTTCACGTCACATTTTAGTATCGGCTTAGCTCGCCTCAGCTCGCTTAGAACCTCGCCGGAGGTGGTACGAAAAAAAGTACCCGAAAGCAGGTACAGGTACAACTTTTACACAGTGGAAAACCAAACAAAGGCGAGTCGAGTCGAGCCGAGCCGAGCCGAGGCGAGCTGGTACTGTGTAGTGGAAAAGCGCCATAAAAGAGCTGGACTGTGAGCTGAGGAGGCTCCAAATTAAAAAAATTAAATTGGAGATCAAACAGCTGGAAAAAACAGATATCGGTATGTGAACTTATATAACCAAGTAACCCTTTAGTATGAACACTATGAATGTTTATTAATGTAACTTTCTCTTGCTCTTTCTTCCTCCCTGGCCACATGACCAATAAAACAATGAGACCTATCTGCAGTGTTAATGTGCTTTTTATTAAGTAAAATATTGTGTTGTGATTGCATCTCTGACAGCTGCGCCAGCTGGGTGGTCAAGTGTGATGGGGTCAATTTCATCGAGTAGAAGCTGGTTTTGTGGTGGTACTCGCTCCTTTCTGAGAGTGGCTATATTGTGCAGAATGGCACATGCAGCCACTATCTGTGATGCCCGCTCTGGTGATACTCTTAAGCGTCTAAGGCAGTTGAAACGTGCCTTTAGGATGCCGAAGGTCATCTCAATCTTGACCCTGGTTTTACTGAGGGCCACATCGAAGCGGTTTTGTGGCCCTGTCTGAGGGTCAGGATAGGGGGTTAGCAAAAACCTCTGGCATGCATAACCCCTGTCTCCTACCAACAGGCCATCAAAAAGCCCTGCCACAGAAAAGGGAAAATTGTGTAAGTTTTGCTGTGTCACAATTAACCCTCTGGGGTCCTTCGGCCCAAATGGACCCGAAGCATTTAAATAATTTTTTTTAAAAACTCATAGCTTTATCGGAATGGTCCGAAATTTGGTGACTTTGTTGGTACTTGGTATATGAACACCCAAAAAAATTGGGGACAGGATTTGAATAGTCTAAGTGGTTGTAAAAAAAATAGTCACACTCAGGACCTTCGGGTCCAAATGGACCCGCATAGGAAATGAATGGGAAATTGGTAAAAATGTGAAAATACAGAGTTTTTTTGTGCGTACAATCTACAAATCAGCCACGATCCAGAAAAAAAGCACACAACAGTGAAGGGGTGAATCTATAAAACATCAAGAGTGCAAAACAGACACATCCACACACACACACACACACACACACACACACACACACACAAACACACTTTTATACACATACACACTAATAAATTCAGATTACATATGGGTTTTGAATTTTTAAAATGCTCAGTTTGTCCACCAGATGGCATCCATCTCATTTCAAAAATTGCTTTCATGAGGCCTAGGCTTGACTCTAAAATGAAATACAGCTTTAAAAAAAAAAAAAAAAAAAAAAAAAAAATTCTATTATATTCAATGGGGAAAAATGGGTCATAATTATTGAATTAATACTAATTATAAATCATTTTTATTTTTGAAATTATCTCAAAACACCAAAAAAGAAAAGAAAAAATATTATAAAAAACAAGTAAAAAAATATATATATATTTTTAATAAATATTAATCCCACCCTTCCGGCCCATTTGGACCCGAAGGTCCTGAGTGTGACTCTGAAATGAAGGACCCCAGAGGGTTAAAATTAACACTTTTAAAGTGTTTTGTACTGTACCAAATTTAACTTGCCTTCCTCAAAGCGCTGACACAACATAGACTCACGGAAAATTCGTGAGTCATGCACTGAGCCGGGCCATTTGGAATCCAAGCTTGTGATCATGCATTCATGATCACAAGTCATCTGCAGATGAAATGTACAGTAAATCATTGTCCTATGTTAGTTACTATTCATTTAAAGATTGATCTAAATTGCAAATAAAAATCATCTCACAGCCCTACCTGAACATTAAGGCTATGAAAGGACTTTCTGTTCACATAATCCGCCTCATGTTCTCCTAGAGCTGTGGAGATTGCAATATGTGTGCAGTCTATTGCTCCAATGACTCTAGGGAATCCTATCATAGGAATAAAAAAATAGGCTACATATTTAAAACCATTCTTAACATGTAGCTACTGTAGTGCTTTAAGTGAAATCTTTTTTTTTTTTTTTTCTTCTTTTTTTTTTTACTGAATGTGAAAGGTTAAATTTGTTCATGTCACCCTATCAATATATCTTACCGGCAATTTTATAAAAGCCCTCTTTTATGGACATGGTCGATAAATGTCCAGGGAACACAATGAAGCTATTTATGTACCCCTGCAGTGCGAGGACCACCTTGTGAATGCTTCGACAAACTGTGTTTTTCCCAAGGTTCTCTGCATCACCGACCGCATACAAGTATGTACCACTTGCAAAAAAAACGCAACGCAATACATACCATTTGCGGTACAGTAAGTGCATGGCTTCGACGAGTCATATTTGTTATGTGCGGCTCAAGAAGTTTGCAAAGATAAGATATTCCTTCCGTGGAAAATCTGTATCTTTCATACAAGTAAGTATCAGGAAAGTCAAGGGGATTTTGTCTGTCCCTAAAAACTCGTTCTCTACGAAGTGCTCGTCTAACAATTTGAGCGGAGATGTCTACAGGATTTGGAAGAAAAGGTGAAGCCATTGTAACAGAGAACAGAAGCTGGGAATTAGTTACGTCACCTATGTTTCTTTGCTCACAGCTGATTGGTCAAACTTCAGTCTGAGATCTCGAATCCAGAACATAACCTGCTCCGGAGTAGGTTAGCCGTGCAGCGTAAGATACCATGGCGACGAACACCAATTAAAGCCGAGCTACTTTCATAGTACCTAAAACCCAGGGTTGCCGAAAAATGGAAGCTTTAGCGTTAAGTTCTGCCAGGGAGACTCAATTGCTACGTCACTTATGACCTTCTCATCTATCCAATCGTGTCTAATACTTGTGGTATAAAAGACCAGTACTTACACATGTTTGAGTTCGCAGATGCTGACGCTTTCATTCATGCTCTCGTTCAGTCGCCAGCCAACATGTTTATGGACACGCATATTGTTTACTATTATTGAGTTCCGATGATGGATATGTCCCGCCGTATCTCCTGCTACACGTCGAGGTTCCCGCGTTCAGTGCCGCATCTCCCCGTAGGCACAGTGGTCTTCGGAGAGTTTTTGATCAGCCAAGGCCTCTCATGAGAAGTTCTGCTCCTCTAGGCCTAAAACACCCCGGGTAACCAATCAGTTTCCATTTCACGTCATCAAAAGCCTCAACAGCGTCAGCTCAGCCAGGATAATCCGGCAGGAAGAGAACTATGTCATCCTCAACAACTTGTCCAGCAAAAGAACCTCGCTGTCTGCACGGGTGCATTATCCCGCAGATCACTGATCCACCGTCATGAATCAACAACTCTGCAAGTCACGAGAGGCGATCTTCTCTCGCTGGTTCAAGTTCAAGCTCCACTTCCAAGGCTTTCAAGTCGGTTTTCAAGTTTTGGTAGGCGCTTCCATCAGCCACTGTTAAAATGTCCCCTCTTTCATGATTAAACTTCATCCAGGTAAGTATTTCTCCGTTACTTCCTACACCAGCGGCAGAGTTCAAATTGGAGTCCACGGTGACGTGGCGTACGTGTTCATAATTACTACTGTTCTGCAGATTGCAACGGGCCCGGTTAGCTCGCCTTAAAGGGGAAATGTTCATAGCAAGTGTAAGCAAGTTCGCGTCACCGATATTCCACAGTACTAATCTAATAATATCAGCGTTGTCGATACCACGCTCTCGTGGGCAGTTTGCAAATACCCACTAACAACTGAGTAACTGATTTAAAAATAAATAAATAAATAAACCTGAGCTAAAGAGAGCAAGTTGTTCATTTGGCTGTTATGCATACTGTAGTGGATATCTCTACAATGGCAAGTTAATTACATATTTACATAAGTGTTGTAATTTCACAAACAACTATTTTCAACATATTTAGGCCTACTTTAAATTCATATTATAAGTCCCTTAATGAAAATTAGATCTACAATATTGGAAATGTGTACAATCGCTGTAATATTCAACCTTTCCTGGTGACTACTTAATCCACTGATATGTGTGATAGAAATATTTTATGTGATGGGTATTTCCACATTAATGTACAGAAAAATGCAGACTAAGGATGCTCCTGTCAAAGGCCACATATCCTTAGAAAAAACTGTTAACTCAGTAGAACTAACAGTCATATTAGTTTTATCAAGTCAAACCAATCAACAGACTAATCAGTGAAGGAGACTCGAGTGGCATTGTCTTTGCTCAACTGTATGAATCTTCTAAGCTTACTCAAGGTTCGTTTCGTCCGCTCTTCACAAAATCATCCTATAGCGGTCGTTAGCGTCCTTAGGGATTTGACGTGGTCGCAAAATATATTATATCGTTGTGCTAACAAAGCATGGTTGTCATCAAGGCAGATCTTATTGTTAGGCGATCATGCCATTCCTGAGACGTTAATTTGGCTATCAATCGTCTTCAATTTCATAATTAAGGTTGTGCTTATTCCTGCCAATGCAAAGCATAGCTACGCGCTTTCATTCTTTGTTACAGGCTTTCAGACGGCTTTTGCCGTTCAGCAACCCGGATCCATCACCCTGCCCTCCTCTAACAGAGTTTGTTAAATTAGTAATGTTTGCTTTTCTTTTCAGATTCCTGTTTTCACATCCTGATCACGGCCGATTGTTCCTTCCTCGTCTACAATTACGAATCGTAATTTAATATTTCTTCCATTCATAGTTTGCTCGCAGTTATTCAAATTCACGCAAGTATTTTAATACTAATTATCCAAGTCTGTTCACCGTACCTTCTCTTTGTTTGCTACTTAAGGCATAGCCAAGACTTGTAGTAAACCTCCGATAAACGCCTGCCAATCACATTGTATCACAAAGATAAAAAATTTGTATAATTGTGCCCTTTTTCGCAGGATATGTGGTGGGTCTCCGGTGTGTATGCGGAGTTTGGCTCGGAATGCCCCACAGATAATTTTGAATAGCATGTTGGAATGGTCATTTCGAAGGTGATTAAGTATCGTTTGTCTATCCCTTTGGATGTGGCAGGGCTGCTACTCCCGGCACAGGGGTCAGAGTTTTGCTGCTCGTTTTGCAGCTTCGATTACCTCTCACCAACAATTTTAAACTTTTCACTTTGTTCAACCAGAATCATTCAAGATGGAGAGACTCAAGAAGTGTCAACATATAGACAACATTCCGAATGGTCGGTGATGAATTATGTAGCTCATCGTAGCTATCTCTAGTCACTAATTAGCTTATTCTGTCTTGATATTCTTTAAATCATGTCCCGTGGGCAGGATTCATGTAAATTTAGGTTGTGATGCACTAACCCAGGAGGAATTTCGTTAGCTCCTCTCAGCGCTGTTGAAGTCTTTAAAAAGCAATTCTTAAATTAATTTCTTCCATTGCTCGAACTTTGAGTGTTGTAACCTTGAAGATGTTGGTTATGCTTATACGGCAACATTTCACACTAAGTAAGTAAGTTAGAAAAGCAAAATCCATCCAACCCCCTTTTTATTACTTCCTGTCCGCAATGGTCTCTTTTCTATTGGTATTCAGATTGTAGCTGTCTGTTACAGCGTCATGGCTCATGCATCCAGGGGATTCACTCCAGGAGCTAAATACTCCGATTTCTCCATGGTCTTTTTCTGATTTGCGTTTCTCACCTAATTCTTTACTCTCTTTCTTAAGAACTCTAAGAATGACTCTCAAGGCTCTGTTTCACATTATCAATTTATTAATTAGTAATAAATTCTGTCCCTTCTCATCTATGATTAATTTCTTTAAATTCCCCTCCATTTATCCTAACTAACTGAGCACTTCTCTCTAAGCCTAGTTCAGGACTCATCAGTTTCTGTCCTCAAAAGCTGCAGTCTATCTCCCTCCCAGTATACTGGTTATTCCTTCAGGATCGGGGCAGCCACTACAGCAGCTGATCATGGCATTTCTACTTCAGCTATTAAGATCCTGCGCAGATGGTCTTCCTCTACATTAGAGTCTATATAAGACCCGATTCAAAATCATCCTCGAAGCTCAGCAAGCTCTTCACTAAAACGGTTCAGGTAAATAACCTTTGCAACTACTGGTGGTGGTGCCATGATAATCCATTCTCACAATTGGTCTTAAATTCTGCTTGCATTTACAAATGGTCAATGAGTCATCGTCTATATGTGGCCTAGTGGCCTTGTCTTAATGTGGCCTTGTCTCTATGTGGCAGTAGTAGCCGTTGTGGTCTTGTCCCATGTGGTCTTTATGGTCTTAAAAAATTAAAAAAAATTAAAATCATGCATGTGCATGATATACATGTTCAGTGTGGTCTACTGTGACCATGTAGCCTAATGTGGCCTTGTCGCGTGGTCTTGTGGCCAGTTATGGCATGGTTCTCTGTGGCCTAGTGGCTGTGTCTCGTTGGCCTTGTATCCGTGTGGCATTAGCAGCCTTGTGGCCCAGCAGGCCTTGTCTCTGTGCGGGTCTCAAGGCCTTGTGGCATAATGTTGCCTTGTCCTATGTGTGGCCTACATGGTCTTGTGGCCCATATGGCTTCGGTTCTGTGTGGCCTAGTGGCCGTTGTCCCTGTGTGACCTCGTCTCAGTGTGGGCTTACGATATCGCGGCCCTTGCGGCCTCATTCTATGTTCAGTGTGGTCTACTGTGACCGTGTAGCCTAATGTGGCCTTGTCCCGTGGTCTTGTGGCCAGTTATGGCATTGGTTCTATGTGGCCTAAGGCCTTGTCTATGAGTGGTTCTGTCTCTGTATGGCTTTAGCAGCCTTGTGGCCCAGCGGGCCTTGTCTCTGTGTGGGTCTAGAGGCCTCGTGGCACAAAGTTGCCTTGTCCTGTATGTAAAAAATGGCCAGTGGTCTGTGGCCCTTAGTGGCGCGGTTCTATGTGGTCTAGTGGCCGTTGTCTGTGTGGCTTGTTCTGTGTGGTCTATAGTGGCCTCGTGGCACAAGTTGCCTTGTCCTGTATGTAAAAAATGGCCAGTGGTCTGTGGCCCTTAGTGGCGCGGTTCAATGTGGCCAAGTGGCCGTTGTCTGTGTGGCCAAGCGGCCTTGAGGCATTGTTGCCTCGCTAAAAAATGGCCATGTGGTCTTGTGGTCCTTGCGGCCTGGTTTTGTGTGGCCTTGCGGCCTTGTCCAGTCTACCTCGTTCTATGTGCGGCATTAGAGGCCGTTGTGGCTCATTGCGGCCTTGTCTCTGTGGTCTAGCAAGGCCATGTGGCCGGGCGGCCTTGTCTCTGTGGTCTATCATGGCCGTGTGGTCCAATGTGGCCAGTTTGCGGTCTAAGGAGGCCTGCTCTGTGTATGGCCCTAGGTGGCCTGCTCTGTGTGGTCCAATGAGGCCTGGCCCAATGTGGCATTGTCTGTGTGGTCCAATGAGGCCTGGCCCAATGTGGCATTGTCTGTGTGGTCCAATAAGGCCTGGCCCAATGTGGCTCTGTTTTGTGTGGTCCATCGCGGCCTTGTCTCTGTGTGGTCCATGAGGCCTAGCCCTATGTGGCTGTTCTGTGTGGTCCATCGCGGCCGTGTCTCTGTGTGGCCAAGGTGGCCTGGCTCTGCGTGGTCCATCGAGGCCTTGTCTCTGTGCGGTCTTTTACGGCCTTGTCCCATGTGGCCGGTTCTGTATGGCCAAGGTGGCCTTTTCTCTGTGGTCCTATAACAGCTTTTGTTCCAATGACCTGTCCCTATGTCCTAAGTTAGCCTCATTCTCAGTTTAAGTCACTTTTCCACAACACTTGCTTCCCTCCAACTCATTCACAGGGAAACTGGTTTCGATCAGACGTAAGTGCGTCTCAAAACATAAGTCGCTCTGGATGAAAGCGTCAGCATGGATAAATGCTAATGTACATACAGCAGCAGAACATAAATGCATTATTCACGTCTTCTCATAGTACCTTTCAGGCTTACTATGAAGTCGTCTCTTACTAATTAGTTATTGGCTACGAGGCTTTCCACATTTCATGTTCATGCCCATTATTAACTCCCTTTTCTTTCTATTTTAGGCTCTACAGGATACACGACTGGTGGGTATACTTTTCTTTACCGTTCTTTGGGGGTGGGCTCCGTCCTGGTGGAATTATCTTCCACCTATTTTTGGGGGTCGGCTGCGCCCCTGCCTTCGTCTTCAGGCAGGAAATGCAGAGTCCGGACCCTCGGATTGCGAGCTATGGACGGGGCCTACGCCAAAGAACTTTATTGCTTGCTGGGCTATCAATAAATGTATTTATTGTTACAGTATTTATTCTCCCGAGTCTTTCTGGTAGAACTAAACTGAAACATAGCTGGCTAGCCAACTAAACCGGCTTCATGGTATAGGCCCCAGGTCTATCAAAGTTTTAGAATGATTTGTTATTCTAGTGGGATCACTGATCATTTGTGTTAATCCAAAATTATCTGTAATAATATTTTTGCAGTTCTGATGTTCATACATGTTTAATTCGTGCTATAACTAGAAGAGATGATCAGTTCACGTGCTGCTTAAACTGAGGCGCTACACATTAAAGCACCACAAAATGGTATTTATTGTTTGAATTTCACAAAAGTAAAAAAAATTGAAAGCTGAGACTTTATTTCATAACAAAAGTAACCTGCTCTGTCTTGTCTGTTGGCGCATTGTCAGTGTCCTCTTTGCTCTGAAATATATGTTTCACTGTGTGAGAACATGATGTGTGGAGTGAGAGCAGAATGGCTTGTCGGACGTAGCAACAGTAACTAAGAGGGGCGGGTCTTTTCGGATCTATTTCAAATAATTAAAATCTTTGTGGACTCGGCCAGACTCGACTCGGACTCGGATATTAAGGACTGGGACTCAAGTCCAACTCGACCCCCTTTGGACTCGGACTTGATTGATAAGGACTTGGACTCGACTCGGACTCGACAAAGGTGGACTCGGACCAAACATTAGCGCATACTGTTCTGATGACGAAATTCGCATCACGCGCACTGTGCACTGACCCTCGCGTATGCCTAAAAAGGGAAGTGTACTTTGGCCTTTAGTTTAAACCGTGTCTGGGAAACTGCCTAAATACTTAATAGGGAAGAGCGGCAGTGTGATCAGAGTGGCTCGAACAGTTCAGTAAATGCTGCTCCATCCCTGCAAGCACTGTGAGTTTGAGTCACTTATGATGTTTATTTGAAAAGCAAAATGTGTCAAATATTACAAATTTTTACTCCAAACTCACTTCATAACGTCAGTCTAGTGTTTGAAATAACTTCCATTTGGGATCTGAAGTGGCTTCTTATCACAGAATGAGGCAGACCGTATATTATTTTGTAGTATTATATACTGTAACTAGAAACAAAAGTTTGATGAGACAAACTTTAAGTTGGCTTGAGAAAGCTGGACCAGAGAGTTTGAAGAAGTTTAAAGTAGTTTGAAGTTTGATAGATGGATTAGTTATGAAGAAAGAATAGTTATAAAGAAAGAAAATGATTGGTTAGAAAGAAAAGAAAGATTAGTTAGAAAGATAGATAAATACTACATAGATAGAAAGATTAGTTTCAATGAAAGAAAAATTAGAAAGAAAGAAAGATTAGGTAGAAAGAAAGAAAGAAAGAAAGAAACAAAGAAACAAAGAAAGAAAGAAATAAAGATAGATTAGTTAGAAAGAGAGAGAGAAAGAAAGAAAGAAAGATAGATAGATTAGTTAGAAAGAAAGAAAGAAAGAAAGAGAGAAAGATTAGAAAGAAAGAAGTTAGAAAGAAAGAAAGAAAAATAGTTAGAAAAAAGAAAGAAAGAAAGAAAGAAAAATAGTTAGAAAAAAGAAAGAAAGAAAGATTAGGTAGAAAGAAAGAAAAAATAGTTAGAAAGAAAAAAGAAAGAAAGATTAGGTAGATAGAAAGAAAGATTAGTTAGAAAGTAAGAAAGAAAGAAAAGAAAAGAAATAAAGATTAGTTAGAAAGAAGAAAGATTAGTTAGAAAGAAAGAAAGAAAGAAAGAAAGAAAGAAAGAAAGAAAGAAAGAAAGAAAGAAAGAAAGAAAAAAAGATTAGAAAGAAAGAAAGAAAAAAGAAAGAAAATTTAGTAAGAAAGAAAGAAAGACTAGTTAAAGAAAGAAAAGTTTGTTAGAAAGAAAGAAATATTAGTTAGAAAGAAAGAAATATTAGTTAGAAAGAAAGAAATATTAGTTAGAAAGAAAGATTAGTTAGAAAGGAAGAAAAAAGAAAGAAAGATTAGGTAGAAAGAAAGAAATAAAAAAGAAAGAAAGATTAGTTAGAAAGAAGATAGATTAGTTGGAAAGAAAGAAAAAAGAAAGATGGATTAGTTAGAAAGTAAGAAAGTTGGATTAGTTAGAAAGAAAGATAGATAGATAGATTAGTTAGAAAGAAAGAAAGATAGATTAGTTAGAAAGAAAGATGGATTAGTTAGAAAGAAAGATGGATTAGTTAGAAAGATAGATAGATTAGTTAGTTAGTTAGTTAGTTAGTTAGTTAGAAAGAAAGAAAGATAGATAGATTAGTTACAAAGAAAGAAAGTTAGATTAGTTAGAAAGAAAGAAAGATTAGGTAGAAAGAAAGAAAAAAGATTAGGTAGAAAGAAAGAAAGAAAGAAAGAAAGAAAGAAAGAAAGAAAGAAAGAAAGAAAGATTAGTAAGAAAGAAAGAAAGATAGATTAGTAAGAAAGAAAGAAAGATGGATTAGTTAGAAAGAAAAAAAGATGGATTAGTTAGAAAGAAAGAAAGAAAGATTAGCTAGAAAGAAAGACAGAAACAAGAAAGAAAGATTAGTTAGAAAGAGAAAAAGAAAGAAAAGAAAGATATATTAGTTAGAAAGAAAGAAAGAAAGAAAGAAAGAAAGAAAGAAAGAAAGAAAGAACGATTAGTTTGAAAGAAATATATATTAGTTAGAAAGATAGATAGAGAGAAAGAAAGAAAGATATATTAGTTAGAAAGAAAGAAAGAGAGAAAGAAAGATAGATAGATAGATTAGTTAGAAAGAAAGAAAGATAGATTAGATGGAAAGAAAGAAAGATGGATCAGTTAAAAATAAATACAGATATATTAGTTAGAAACAAAGATAGATTAGTTAGAAAGAAAGAAAGATGGATTAGTTAGAAAGAAAGTTGAATTAGTTATAAAGAAAGAAAGAAAAAAGAAAGAAAGATTAGGTAGAAAGACAGAAAGATTAGGTAGAAAGAAAAAAGATTAGGTAGAAAGACAGAAAGATTAGTAAGAAAGAAAGAAAGATGGATTAGTTACAAAGACAGAAAGAAAGAAAGAAAGAAAGAAAGAAAGAAAGAAAGAAAGAAAGAAAGAAAGAAAGAAAGAAAGATGGATTAGTTAGAAAGAAAGAAAGAAAGAGAGAAAGAAAGAAAGAAAAATTAGCTAGAAAGAAAGACAGAAACAATAAAGAAAGAAAGATTAGTTAGAAAGAAAGAAAGAAAGAAAGATAGATAGATTTGTTAGGAAGAAAGAAAGAAAGATTAGTTTGAAAGAAATATAAATTAGTTAGAAAGAAATATAAATTAGTTAGAAAGAAAGAGAAAGAAAGAAAGACAGATAGATTAGTTTGAAAGAAAGAAAGAGAGAAAGATATAAAGAAAGATAGATTAGTTAGAAAGAAAGAAAGAGAGAAAGAAAGAAAGATAGATAGATTAGTTAGAAAGAAAGAAAGAAAGAAAGAAAGAAAGAAAGAAAGAAAGAAAGAAAGAAAGAAAGAAAGAAAAAAGAAAGAAAGATTAGGTAGATAGAAAGAAAGATTAGTTAGAAAGGAAGAAAAAAGAAAGAAAGATTAGGTAGAAAGAAAGAAAGATTAGTAAGAAAGAAAGAAAGATGGATTAGCTAGAAAGAAAGATAGATTAGTTAGAAAGAAAGAAAGAAAGAAAAGTTAGTTAGAAAGAAAGATAGATTAGTAAGAAAGAAAGAAAGATTAGTAAGAAAGAAAGAAAGATTAGTAAGAAAGAAAGAAAGAAAGATAGATAGATAGATAGATAGATAGATTAGTTAGAAAGAAGGATTATTTAGAAAGAAAGAGATTAGTAAGAAAGAAAGAAAGATAGATATTTAGAAAGAAAGAGATTAGTTAGAAAGAAAGATTAGTTAGAAAGAAAGAAAGAAAGATTAGTAAGAAGGAAAGAAAGAAAAAAGAAAGAAAGAAAGGTTAGGTGGAAAGAAAGAAAGATTAGTAATAAAAAAAAAGAAATATAGATTAGTTAGAAAGAAGGAAAGAAAGATTAGTTAGAAAGAAAGAAAGATTAGTAAGAAAGAAAGATAGAAAAAAGAAAGAAAGAAAGAAAGGTTAGTAATAAAGAAAGAAAGAAAGAAATATAGATTAGTTAGAAAGAAGGAAAGAAAGATTATTTAGAAAGAAAGAGATTAGTTAGAAAGAAAGAAAGATAGATTAGTTAGAAAGAAAGAAAGATTATTTAGAAAGAAAGAGATTAGTTAGAAAGAAAGAAAGAAAGAAAGACAGAAAGAAAGAAAGATTAGTTAGAA
Source organism: Rhinichthys klamathensis goyatoka (assembly GCF_029890125.1). NCBI lineage: Eukaryota > Metazoa > Chordata > Actinopteri > Cypriniformes > Leuciscidae > Rhinichthys > Rhinichthys klamathensis. The sequence continues at coordinate 2,384,519 of NW_026606641.1, forward strand.
AGAAATATGGATTAGTCAGAAAGAAAGAAAGATGGATTAGTCAGAAAGAAAGAAAGATGGATTAGTTAGAAAGAAAGAAAGATGGATTATTTAGAAAGAAAGATTAGGAAGAAAGAAAGAAAGAGATATGGATTAGTTTGAAAGAAAGATTAGTAAGAAAGAAAGATTAGTAAGAAAGAAAGAAAGAAAGAGAGAAAGAAAGAAAGAAAGAAAGAAAGAAAGAAAGAAAGAAAGAGAGAAAGAAAGAAAGAAAGAAAGATAGATAAGTTAGAAAGAAAGAAAGAAAGATTAGGTAGATAGAAAGAAAGATTAGTTAGAAAGGAAGAAAAAGAAAGAAAGATTAGGTAGAAAGAAAGAAAGATTAGTAAGAAAGAAAGAAAGATGGATTAGTTAGAAAGAAAGATAGATTAGTTAGAAAGAAAGAAAGATGGATTAGTTAGAAAGAAAGATAGATTAGTTAGAAAGAAAGAAAGAAAGATTAGTTAGAAAGAAAGATAGATTAGTAAGAAAGAAAGAAAGAAAGATTAGTAAGAAAGAAAGAAAGAAAGATAGATTAGTTAGAAAGAAAGATTATTTAGAAAGAAAGAGATTGGCAAGAAAGAAAGAAAGATAGATTAGTTAGAAAGAAAGAAAGAAAGATTATTTAGAAAGAAAGAGATTAGTTAGAAAGAAAGATTAGTTAGAAAGAAAGAAAAAAGAAAGAAAGAAAGAAAGAAAGAAAGGTTAGGTGGAAAGAAAGAAAGATTAGTTAGAAAGAAAGAAAGAAAGAAAGAAAGAAAGATGGATCAGTTAGAAAGAAAGATTAGTTAGTTAGAAAGATAGATTAGTAAGAAAGAAAGAAAGAAAGAAAGATTAGTAATAAAGAAAGAAAGAAAGATAGATTAGTTGGAAAGAAATATTATTTAGAAAGAAAGAGATTAGTTAGAAAGAAAGAAAGATAGATTAGTTAGAAAGAAAGAAAGATTATTTAGAAAGAGAGATTAGTTAGAAAGAAAGAAAGAAAGAAAGAAAGAAAGAAAGAAAGAAAGAAAGAAAGAAAGATTAGTTAGAAAGAAATATGGATTAGTCAGAAAGAAAGAAAGTTGGATTAGTTAGAAAGAAAGAAAGAAAGAAAGAAAGAAAGAAAGAAAGATTGGAAAGAAAGATGGATTAGTCAGAAAGAAAGAAAAATACATAAGTTAGAAAGAAAGATGGATTAGTTAGAAAGAAAGAAAGATAGATTAGTTAGAAAGAAAGAAGGAAAGAAAGAAAGAAAGAAAGATGGATTATTTAGAAAGAAAGATTAGGAAGAAAGAAAGAAAGAAATATGGATTAGTTTGAAAGAAAGAAAGATTAGCTAGAAAGAAAAAAATATGGATTAGTTAGAAAGAAAGAAAGATTATTTAGAAAGAAAGAGATTAGTTAGAAAGAAAGAAAGATAGATTAGTTAGAAAGAAAGAAAGATTATTTAGAAAGAAAGAGATTAGTTAGAAAGAAAGAAAGAAAGAAAGACAGAAAGAAAGAAAGATTAGTTAGAAAGAAATATGGATTAGTCAGAAAGAAAGAAAGATGGATTAGTCAGAAAGAAAGAAAGTTGGATTAGTTAGAAAGAAAGAAAAATACATAAGTTAGAAAGAAAGATGGATTAGTTAGAAAGAAAGAAAGATGGATTATTTAGAAAGAAAGATTAGGAAGAAAGAAAGAAAGAAATATGGATTAGTTTGAAAGAAAGATTAGTAAGAAAGAAAGATTAGTAAGAAAGAAAGAAAGAAAGAGAGAAAGAAAGAAAGAAAGAAAGATAGATAAGTTAGAAAGAAAGAAAGAAAGAAAGAAATAAAAAAGAAAGAAAGATTAGGTAGATAGAAAGAAAGATTAGTTAGAAAGGAAGAAAAAGAAAGAAAGATTAGGTAGAAAGAAAGAAAGATTAGTAAGAAAGAAAGAAAGATGGATTAGTTAGAAAGAAAGATAGATTAGTTAGAAAGAAAGAAAGATGGATTAGTTAGAAAGAAAGATAGATTAGTTAGAAAGAAAGAAAGAAAGATTAGTTAGTTAGAAAGAAAGATAGATTAGTAAGAAAGAAAGAAAGAAAGATTAGTAAGAAAGAAAGAAAGAAAGATAGATTAGTTAGAAAGAAAGATTATTTAGAAAGAAAGAGATTGGCAAGAAAGAAAGAAAGATAGATTAGTTAGAAAGAAAGAAAGAAAGATTATTTAGAAAGAAAGAGATTAGTTAGAAAGAAAGATTAGTTAGAAAGAAAGAAAAAAGAAAGAAAGAAAGAAAGAAAGAAAGGTTAGGTGGAAAGAAAGAAAGATTAGTAAGAAAGAAAGATGGATTAGTTAGAAAGAAAGATAGATTAGTTAGAAAGAAAGAAAGAAAGAAAGAAAGATGGATCAGTTAGAAAGAAAGATTAGTTAGTTAGAAAGATAGATTAGTAAGAAAGAAAGAAAGAAAGATTAGTAATAAAGAAAGAAAGAAAGATAGATTAGTTGGAAAGAAATATTATTTAGAAAGAAAGAGATTAGTTAGAAAGAAAGAAAGATAGATTAGTTAGAAAGAAAGAAAGATTATTTAGAAAGAGAGATTAGTTAGAAAGAAAGAAAGAAAGAAAGAAAGAAAGAAAGAAAGAAAGAAAGAAAGAAAGATTAGTTAGAAAGAAATATGGATTAGTCAGAAAGAAAGAAAGTTGGATTAGTTAGAAAGAAAGAAAGAAAGAAAGAAAGAAAGAAAGAAAGAAAGAAAGAAAGAAAGAAAGAAAGATTGGAAAGAAAGATGGATTAGTCAGAAAGAAAGAAAAATACATAAGTTAGAAAGAAAGATGGATTAGTTAGAAAGAAAGAAAGATAGAATAGTTAGAAAGAAAGAAGGAAAGAAAGAAAGAAAGAAAGATGGATTATTTAGAAAGAAAGATTAGGAAGAAAGAAAGAAAGAAATATGGATTAGTTTGAAAGAAAGAAAGATTAGCTAGAAAGAAAAAAATATGGATTAGTTAGAAAGAAAGAAAAATAGATAGATAAGTTAGAAAAATATAAAGAAAGATAGATTAGTTAGAAAGAAAGATATAAAGAAAAATAGATTAGTTTGAATGAAAGAAAGAAAGATTAGTTAGAAAGAAGAAAGATAGATTAGTTAGAAAGAAATAAAGAAAGAAAGAAAGAAAGAATGAATGAAAGAAAGAAGATTAGTTAGAAAGAAAGAAAGATTAGTTAGAAAGAAAGAAAGATAAGTTAGAAAGAAAGAAAAAAGAAAGAAAGATTAAGTAGATAGAAAGAAAGATTAGTTAGAAAGAAAGATATAAAGAAAAATAGATTAGTTTGAAAGAAAGAAAGATTAGTTAGAAAGAAGAAAGATAGATTAGTTAGAAAGAAAGAAAGATTAGTTTGAAAGAAAGAGAAGATTAGTTAGAAAGAAAGAAAGAAAGAAAGAAAGAAAGAAAGAAAGAAAGAAAGAAAGAAAGAAAGAATGAATGAAAGAAAGAAGATTAGTTGGGAAGAAAGAAAGATTAGTTAAAAAGAAAGAAAGAAAAGTTAGAAAGAAAGCAAGAAAAATAGTTAGAAAAAAAGAAAGAAAGAAAGATTAGGTAGAAAGAAAGAAAGATAAGTTAGAAAGAAAGAACAAAGAAAGATAGATTAAGTAGATAGAAAGAAAGATTAGTTAGAAAGTAAGAAAGAAAGATTAGTTAGAAAGGAAGAAAAAAGAAAGAAAGATTAGTAAGAAAGAAAGAAAAAAGAAAGAAAGATTAGGTAGAAAGAAAGAAAGAAAGATTAGGTAGAAAGAAAGAAAGATTAGTAAGAAAGAAAGAAAGATGGATTAGTTAGAAAGAAAGATAGATTAGTTAGAAACAAAGAAAGATGGATTAGTTAGAAAGAAAGAAAGAAAGAAAGATTAGTTAAAAAGATATATATATATATATACACTCACCTAAAGGATTATTAGGAACGCCAGTTCAATTTCTCATTAATGCAATTATCTAATCAACCAATCACATGGCAGTTGCTTCAATGCATTTAGGGGTGTGGTCCTGGTCAAGACAATCTCCTGAACTCCAAACTGAGGGGGCTTTCACACTGGCAGTTTAGTTCGGAACGGGGCACAGTTCGCATGAAAAATCGCTAATGTGAACGCTGTCATGGGACCCGGATGCGCACTGGGGTACCGAACCCGAGACTACCTGGAGGAGGTGGTCTGAGTTCGGTTGCTCCCGAACCGTGCTGCGGTTCGCGTGAATGTGAAAGCAGCACGGACTCGGGTGCGCACTTGTTCAGGAAGTAAAGTGACCTGCGCATGCGTTTTAGCTTATTGTGATGTATTCAGTTAAATAAAACACTTGTAAGGGATGATAGTGTTGATGATTTACCTTGGATACGAGCGAGAGTGAGACTGCAGTGTATTCGTGCATTGCGCGTGAAATCAGGGCACCAAATTTGGAAATCCTCTGTCTCCTCAAAAGAGTCCGTTTGCAAGCAGCAGAAGGCCACCTTATGTGACACACGCACAGTAAACCTGTATTGTTCACTCAACTGTGCATAATAGCAGCGAATTAATAAAATACACAATATTGACCCGTGTTCTGTTTTCTATCATGCGCCGTGCACGTTTGCGATGACGTAATATGCACGCAAACGCACCAGGGTTTGATAAAATCAAGTTGAGTGTGAAACCAGACCAACGCTGCGGGGGGCGCCGGGAACAAACGCGCTCGGGCTCGGACCGCAGCAAACGAGCTCAGTGTAAAAGCCCCCTGAATGTCAGAATGGGAAAGAAAGGTGATTTAAGCAATTTTGAGCGTGGCATGGTTGTTGGTGCCAGACGGGCCGGTCTGAGTATTTCACAATCTGCTCAGTTACTGGGATTTTCACGCACAACCATTTCTAGGGTTTACAAACAATTGTGTGAAAAGGGAAAAACATCCAGTATTTATCGCAAGATTAATGGTCTTTTTAGCCTAGCAAACTTTGTAGTTTTTTTCACATGCTTTTGCAACAGGACGCGGCATGTGCGAGGACGTTTTGTTGCTTCGTCGACCAAAGCGCAAGAGCAGCGGCGTACACACCGAGGTCAAAATTCAAAATAGTTCAACTTTTGCCGCTGTGACGATTACCAGCGCGGCCAATAGAAACTTTTTGGCATCCAAAAAGTTTTGAAAACTGGCGTAGCGCCGTGCATTCCGCGTCCTGTCTGAAAGCACCGGATCAGCTAGACCGGAAACACACTTGTTGCGAGCCGGCCAAATAGTAGGTTAACGTTACTTTGAGTGGATGGATTCTTAATCTTAATTAAAAAAGTTTACTTTTAAAAAGTTGCCAAATGGTCCCATTGACAAGACCAAAGTGATCTGTGTGTTTTGTCGTTGTGAACTGAGCTATCATCGCAGCACTTCCAGTATGAAATACCACTTGATGGCCAAGCACACACACACCTGATGCGAATTCTCCGCCCCCTCGTCAATAGGACCTCATCAGTATTTCTTTCACCCTTTTTTTGATGGACAGTGTTACATTGTGTGAGAGATTATTTGCTCCAAGTGAGAATGTTTTAGTGTGAAATTGAACACAGTATTGTCAATGTTGTTTTCAATAAAAAACATTTGCACAAAGCAAGCCGATCCACTTTTTCATGTTGATAAGAGCATTAAAATTAGAAAAAAATAATGGGACAAAAAGAAATCAAGAGACATTTAGAATAGATAAAAATGTGTGATTAATTCAGATTAATCGCGAGTTAACTATGACATTAATGCAATTAATCGCGATTAAATATTTTAATCGTTTGACAGCACTAATATATATATATATATATATATATATATATATATATATTTAGTAAGAGATAGATAGATAGATATAGATAGTTAGAAAGAGATAGATAGATATAGATATATAGTTAGAAAGAGATAGATATATAGATAGATAGATAGATAGATAGATAGAAATAGATAGAAATAGATAGATAGATAGATAGATAGATAGATGATAGATAAAGTTTATTAGTACATTGAATGGTCACATTGAACACGGATAAACCATATATTGTCGCAGTCGTGTGTTTGTTGTCTTCAGATTTAATAAGTCAAAGTGTTTCTATCTTCTTTTTAATTCAGCTAAAGTGATAGCTGTATGCCTTTGTCCATATTAGGGATTTCCTGGAACATCATAATTTATATTACTTCTGTGAGGCATATTTGGACTTTCTGTGCCCTCCGGCTTCCAGTATGAATGAAACAGACATAACGTGTTTATAGTGCTCAATAATGCTCACACCACCCTATTTTGTGTAAAAATATTTTTTTAAAAACTGAGGTAAACATATGATAAAAAATTGGCGATACCACCCAACCAATACGAGAAAAGACCTCACCTGTTTCTTTGTCTTAGGCAAGGAACAGGACTGAATAGCTTGCACCTTCCCCACCTGTGGCCGAATTACCCAATTTCCCAGGACATAGCCAAGGTATTCCGTCTCTTTCTTTGCCAGGGCATATTCACCAGGATTGATTGTCAGTCCTGCTTCTTGAATACGTCTTAAAACCACCTGCAAATGCTTCAGATGCTCTTCACAAGTTTCACTAAAAATCACAATATCATCAAGGTATGCTGAGGTAAAATCAGACAAGCCATGCAATACCTGATTCATCAGTCTCTGGAAAGTGGGCGGAGCCCCATGCAGGCCAAGAGGCATAGTGTTAAAATTATGTAGGCCCCAAGGTGTCCGAAAAGCAGTCAACTCTTTAGATCTGGAACTCAAAGGCACTTGCCAGCAGTGTAACGCGTTACAGTAACGTAACTACTTTTTCGGGTAAAAAGTAGTGTAACGCGCTACTACTGAAAATTTGGTAACGAAACGTAGTTCCTTTTTCAATTCGGCGAAACGTTACTTTTCCCAGGGACAGATTTGACAGCGATCTCCGTCATTTGACAGATTTGACAGCGATCGCCATCTCCGTAGTGAACGCCTACAGAGAGAAGTGCACATAATGGATTACATAATCAGAGAGTAGCCTATTTCTTTTAGTTTTGAATTGTTTCGTTTAAAGACATTTCAAGCTTTTATATATATAGATATATTTATCATGCCTGTGAGGCATACGCTGAGTTTCGGTTAATTTATGATGAGGTGCGCTCCAGTTCACGCGCAACAAGTGACCGCGCCGGCGCCTCCATGTCATGATTATATTGTCTGCTATATTTGCTACTTATTTATTAAATCCAGGCAATTGGTTGATAAAAAAAATAAATAAAATTAAGATACACTTTATACAAAACGAAATTCACTTTAAAGAAAGGCTTTCTTCAAAACAAAACTTAATGAAGTGGTCAAAATCATGTCTGACCCACTCAATGTCTCCTGATATATGGCGCATCCATCTTACTCATGCTGTTCACTTTTCATAATCAACATAGATGGAAAATAATAATATAATATAATATTTTATATTTTATATAATATTTTAACAAATATGAAACTAAATGCGCTTATTTAATGGCTACAACACGTATAGTAGGCTTAGACTCTTTATTTGTACAAATTGCTGCACATTCATTTAATTCTGAATTTTGCACACATAAGTTGAAAGGCATTTGTTTACGTGCATAGTAAAACATATTTGCAACATTTATCAAGTTCACGGATAATTGTGCGTGTATTTATTAATCATTATGATACTAAAATCATAATAAAGTAGGCTATACTATGTACAAAAAATCAGATGAGCCCAGAATATGAACGCAACGTGTTTAATTCAGCCCGTTCTCATCCCAAGGCGTCATACATGTGGCGCTTTTGACATTTCGTCGAAATCTTACGCACATGGCATCCTTTAGCGTCAATATGAGACGCAGAACCCAAGGCGTCATACAGGTGACGCTTTTGACATTTCGTCTAAATCCGACGCACATGGCATCCTTTAGCGTCAATATGAGACGCAGATCCCAAGGCGTCATAACCATAACCCTACCCCAGACCTAAACCTACCCATAACAGTGCGTGTTATATTGACACCAAAGGATGCCATGTGCGTAAGATTTCGACGAAATGTCATATGGCGTCACCTATATGACGCCAAAGAATGAGAATGTGTTGGTTTAATTACACGTTAAGCATTATCCTCCCATGGAAAACCATTATAAGAACGCTTAATTTGGCTTAATGCAGATTAGAATGTCCCCTTATTATGTCGAAATAACGAGATCAATTTTCTTTTCTTCACCATGCGGTTCAGGACTTCCATAAAATACAGCCTGAATATAATTGCTTCCAGAAATTATTTTTGGGGGTGCTAACGGGGAGCTTTGGTCTTTCTTGGGGGCTTTCTTTCTAGCCCCTCCCTAGCGCCGCCCATGCATATGCCTATCCATTAACGGGCATTCATAAATATTCAAAATTTTTATAAATGCATTATGCATTTATGGCATTATATATGGCATTATGCATAGTAGAACTTTATGTAGGCCTACACATTTAGGAACAGATATTGGGTTCTGCCCAAAGTCAAGCAACATAAAAGTAACGTAAAAGTAACGAGTAACGTAAAAAGTTACTTTCCATATGGGGTAACTAAGTACAGTAACGGATTACTTTTTTTAATAAGTAACGAGTAACACTACTTTTTAAAAGTAACTTCCCCAACACTGCTTGCCAGTAGCCTTTACATAGATCAACATTGCTAAGATATTTTGCATTACCCAGGCATTCAGTCAGTTCCTCAATACGAGGCACAGGACTGCTCCGTTCACTTTTAGATGGTTAAATTACCCCAAATGAAGTCATCAGGTCCAATTCCTTTTTAAGAGCTGGAAGTAGTCTTTCAGGTACACTCAGTCTCTTTGGAACTGCATCTTCTTTCTAGACGATGTCATGCTCTACCAGCTTTGTTCGACCAAGCTTTTCTTGGAACAATTCAGAATGACACAGAGATTGAAGTTGCCATTGTTGGGACTCAAAAAGATGATTAAATTGACCACTGCAGAATTTTGAACAGGAAAATACTGCTCTTCCACCTCTTCCTCATCTTTAACAGCCCGAATCAGCAGACATTCCCTCTGAGGGGACCACTCTTTTAAAAGGTTCACATGCAGAATTCTCTTTGAACGGGCTTGTCCAGGCGTTGAGATCTCATACGTTGTAGGTCCTACTTTTTTGAGTACTTTAAAGGGCCCTTGCCACTTGGCTAAAAGCTTACTGGACACAAGCACTTGCTGACCTGGTACAAATGAATGAGTTCATACCAGGATTTTTGTTTCTGCTGAACCTCTGCCATATGTTCTTGAGCCAAATTTGTCATGCATTGCCACTACAAAGGATGCAACATCTATATCTTCCCCCTTCTTACTGGCCCATGTCTCTTATAACAGTGACAATTGTCCTCTCACATCATGGACATATAACAATTCAAAGGGTGAAAAACCTGTTGAGGCCTGGGGTACTTCACAATAAGCAAAGAGCAAATAGGGCAACAATTGATTCAATCTGAACCAGTCTCATTAATGAATTTACGGAGCATATTTTTGAGGGTTTGATTAAACCTTTCTACTAATCCATCTGTTTGAGGATGGAACAGCGTGGACTTCAAGCCCTTTATGTAAATAACTGATAAACTTGCTTTAAGAGCTTTGATGTGAAATTAGTCCCACAATCAATCAATATCTCTCTAGGAAATCCTACACAAGAAAACAATTGAATCAGGCAGGTAGCTACAGGCTTAGCTCAAATAGTCCTCAAAGGAAACACTTCTGGATATTTGGTAGCATAATCACTCACCACTAACATAAACCTATGCCTTGCTCTACTTTTCTCAACTGGACCAACAATGTCCATGGCAAGTCGTTCAAATGGAACCCATGACTGGAAGAGGATGAAGGCGAGCTTTAGAGGGGAGTCTATTGGAGGTCAACTGACACTCTGGACAGGTTTTACAGAATTTTATCACATCTCTTCTGAGGCCAAGCCAATACAAATATTTCCTAATTCGGGCCAATGATTTATGCCTACCCAGGTGGCCTGCCCAGGGAATGGAATGACCCGAAGATAGGACTACATTTTGAGCTGCCTTAGGTACCACCATCTGCAAACTATCTCCGTTGCCGATACAACACCTCCTCCTGAAGGATAAACCTCTCACCTACTCTGCCTCTTGCACACCCCTCACATTCCCCTTGTCTTATCAACTTAGCTTGTTGATACAGCAAAGATACAATTAATTGATATAAGTAGTGTAGAACATTATATAGAAACTATGTCTATTCCTCGTCTAGTGAGGCCAAACAATAAATCTAGTGTAGGATCTAGGAAAAATCTTATTGTAATTAAACCAGAAAATCTAAATATCAGTGAACAAAAACAATTTCTAAAACTAGGTCTTCTAAACATTAGATCGCTCACACCTAAGGCGGTTATTGTAAATGAAATGGTCACAGATAATAGCTTCGATGTACTTTGCCTTACTGAAACCTGGCTTAAACCAAATGAGTATTTCGGTCTAAATGAGTCTACTCCGCCAGGATACTGTTATAAGCATGAGCCCCGTCTGATCGGTCGTTGTTGCAACAATCTATAGAGATATTCTTAATGTTACTCAGAAAACAGGTCACAGGTTTAATTCGTTTGAAGTACTTGTGCTAAATGTTACGCTCTTAGATGTAAGAAAGAAATCCCTATTATCTCTAGCCTTGGCTACTGTATATAGACCTCCAGGGCCCTACACTGATTTCCTAAAAGAGTTTGCAGACTTTCTCTCAGATCTATTGGTCAATGCCGATAAAGCAATAATTGTTGGAGATTTTAACATACACGTAGATAACACAAATGATGCGTTAGGGACTGTGTTTACAGATTTATTAAACTCCTTTGGGGTCAAGCAAAACGTCAGTGGTCCCACTCATCGTCTAAATCATACACTAGATTTAATTATATCATACGGAACCAATCCAACCGATATAGATATTATACCGCAAAGTGACGATCTCACTGATCATTGCATGGTAACGTGCATAATACGTACTGCTGAAATTTGTCATGTTGCGCCGCGTTATCGACCAGGCAGAACAATCCTTCCAATCACTATAGATAGATTCTCAAATAGCTTACCTGATCTATCTCAGCTGCTCAGTGAACCCAAACAAACAGATGAACTAGAGGAAATGACCAGCAGTTTGAGCACCATTTTCTCTAGTACATTAGATATTGTTGCACCAATTAGATTGAAAAAGGTTAGAGAGAAAACTAAAGCACCATGGTACAATAGTGCTACACATGCTATCAAGAGAGAAACTCGTAACTTAGAGCGTAAATGGAAGCAAACTAATTTAAAGGTCTTTAGAATCGCGTGGAAATACAGTATGTAAAGGCTTATAAAAAGGCTCTAAAAGCAGCCAGGGCTGAGCATCTCCGCAAACTAATAGAAAATAACAAAAATAATCCAAGGTTTTTATTTAACACCGTGGCTAGACTAACAAATAAACAGACATCGCCAGAGCAAAATATTCCGTTACAGTATAGTTGTAATGATTTTATGAATTACTTCAATGAGAAAATAGAAAGCATCCGAAATACAATTGTAAATGTACAATCCTCTATGGTGTCTTATGATTCAGCCTCAATTATCGCCCCTCAAGAACAACTACACCGCTTTACAACTGTAGGACAGGAAGAGCTAAATAAACTTATCATTGCATCTAAACCAACAACATGTTTATTAGATCCAATACCCACTAAACTACTGAAAGAAGTGTTACATGTAGTGGAAGAGCCTCTTCTCAATATTATTAACTCGTCTTTATTCTTAGGTCATGTTCCAAAAATATTCAAGCTGGCAGTTATAAAACCTCTTATTAAGAAACCGCAATTAGATCAAAATAACTTAGCAAATTACAGACCCATTTCAAATCTTTCATTTATGTCTAAAATACTAGAAAAAATTGTGTCCGCTCAATTGTGCTCTTTCTTGCAAGAAAATGATATCTATGAAAAATTTCAGTCAGGATTCAGACCGCATCATAGCACAGAAACTGTGCTAGTTAAAATTACAAATGATTTACTTTTAGCTTCTGACCAAGCCTGTATCTCAATACTAGTTCTACTCGATCTTAGCGCTGCGTTCGACACTATAGATCACAAAATACTCTTGGATCGACTACAAAACTACACTGGTGTTCAGGGAGAGGCATTAAGCTGGTTCAGATCGTACTTATCAGACCGTTACCATTTTGTCTGTTTAAATGGGGAAAAATCGAAGATAACATCAGTAGACTATGGAGTGCCGCAAGGATCGGTGTTAGGCCCTCTGCTATTCTCAATATATATGCTGCCACTTGGTAATATTATAAGAAAACATGGAATTAATTTCCACTGCTATGCTGATGACACTCAATTATATATTTCATCACGACCAGATGAAAACACTAACCTATCTAAATTGACAGAATGTCTTAAAGATATAAAATGCTGCTATTAAATCCAGATAAAACGGAGGTATTACTTATTGGTCCAAAAAACTACCCACAAAATCTCTTGCAATACAACTTTAATTTAGAAGGATGTCCTGTTACCTTATCCACTACAGTAAAAGACCTGGGTGTTATACTAGACCGCAACTTGTCTTTCGAAAATCATATTTCATATGTTACAAGAACTGCCTTTTTCCACCTTAGAAACATTGCTAAATTACGTAACATGCTATCTGTTTCAGTGTTTCAGTTAGTTTCAGTTAGTTCATGCATTCATGACCTCGAGACTAGATTACTGTAATGCTTTATTAGCTGGTTGTCCTGCATCTTCAATAAACAAGCTACAGTTAGTGCAAAATGCAGCCGCTAGAGTTCTTACTAGGTCAAGAAAATATGATCATATAACACCGATTTTATCATCTCTGCACTGGTTACCTATTAAGTTCCGTATCAATTACAAAGTACTACTACTGACCTATAAAGCCCTAAATGGTTTAGCTCCTGTGTATTTAATGGACCTTCTATCGCCCTACAATCCATCGCGTTCTTTAAGATCCCTAAATTCGAGGCTTCTGGTCATTCCTAGGATATCTTAGTCCACTAAAGGAGGGAGGGCGTTCTCACATTTAGCTCCTAAACTGTGGAATAGCCTTCCTGATACTGTTCGTTGCTCAGACTTGCTCTCCCAGTTCAAAACTAGATTAAAGACGCATCTCTTCAGCCAAGCATTCACATAATGCTTACCTTTTATACCACTGTTGAATCAGATCGAATGCATTAATATTATGAACAGCAGCTACGCTAATTATTTCCCATCTGCTTTTCTGCTGTTATCTCGGGACGCTAGTCCCAAGGTAAATAGCGTTCGTCAGCTCCAGTTTGTATCCAGCCTCTCACGGAGACTTCTGATGCCCCAACACCTGCGATGAGACGACTCGACGCCTGTGAAGAGACGACTCAACGCCGGCGATATGTTATGCCCTAAATCAATACATGATGATTAACTAACTATATTCTTCTATGTACATTTCTGAAATGCACTTTCTGTAAAGCTGCTTTGAAACAATATGTATTGTGAAAAGCGCTATACAAATAAATTTGAATTGAATTTAATTGAATACAACAGAATCTTCCATATTATCAGCCATATTACTGGGAATCTTAAACCCAATCACTTCATCCAGCTTACCACCCTGTTCCTGACCAGCAGCTTTCACGTATCTGTATATGTCCAGCCTCCAGCTCAGAGTCAAAGAATGGAAAATCTGTAAGAGTTTCAGATACATCAGCAGACTGCTTACTATGAGCCTGGGTCATCACCATACTAGAAGCAGAGTTAGAAGGCAACAAATTCAACAGTGAAGAAAAACCTTGACCTAAAATCACAGGATAAGGCAATTTTTCTACCACTCCTACTCTCAATAAATAGGGTAGCTCATGTACCATTACCTACACTTCCACTGTAGGGTAAGTCTGCTCCTCCCCATGGACACATTTAATGACAACATTACCTTCACTCTCTTCTGAAGGCTTTGGGACCAAATGGCTTTCCACTAGCGTCTACATACTACCAGTATCCATCAACGCAATCACAGTTTCGACAATTCACTTCTACAGGAACGCTCGTGCTTTGAGGTGGAGTCAACAACTTTCCTACCCCTGATTTTGGTACAGAACATATTTGGGAAGTCTTAACATATAGCTTAGGACACATTGGCTGTTTATGCCCTTCATGTCCACAATAATAACAAATGGGCACCTGATTCGCCTGTTGTAGAGGCCTAAATGACTGATTTTCTCTTTTAGGCTTCTTACTAGAATAATTACATTTTAAGTCAAGTCAGTTCTCATATAATGTGTCAATGCATGCAGATCAATATTATTGTTAAATTAAATGTTAAATTTAATGTCCCCAACTAAGCAAGCCCAAAGACAATGGCAACAAAGATGAAAAAAGGCGACAGTGGCAAGGAACCAAAACTCCATCAAGTGGCAGGATGGAGAGACAAACCTTGGGAGAAACCAGGCTCAGTCGGGGGGCCAGTTCTCCTCTGGCTAACGGACGAACAGTGTATGATTATGATTCAGGCAGCATTATAGGTCAGAAGTCTGATTGGATTGGAACAATCAGAATATTATCCAGTTCCATATGGTTTAAGATCGGAGTCATCATGCCGGTATGGAGATGGGTTTCTTGAGGATCAGTGCCGATGGCTGTCGTGTTGATGAGGCCTTCACAGGGGGAGTCTAGTTGACACAACCTCTGCTGACACTTCAGGGATGCGTTGTGGTCGTGTCTAGGCGTAGGTCCTCCATCTGATCTGGATACTGCCCGGATCCGGCTGACTACATCATGCGTTGTGGTCGTGTCTAGGCGTAGGTCCACCATCTGATCTGGATACGGCCCGGATCCAGCTGATTACAGTAAACCTCGGAATAAGCAGAAAGACTAACATTAGCGTAGATGCCATTCTTCTTATGATATAACGAGTACATCGGGTGTTATAGGAAGTGTTCCCGGTTCCGGCTGACCTAATTTATGTAGCCTAATAATCATTTAACTGATTTGAATAATAGGATTGATAATTTTCTATGTGTATGCCAGGTTAAAGAGATGTGTTTTTAGTCTAGATTTAAACTGACAGAGTGTGTCTGCTTCCCAGACAATGTTAGGGAGACTGTTCCAGAGGTTTGGTGCTAAATAGGAAAAGGATCTACCGCCAGCAGTCGATTTAGATATTCTAGGTATTATTAACTGGACGGAATTTTGAGATCGCAATAGACGTGAAGGACTATAGTGCGTTAAGAGCTCGCTCAAGTACTGCGGAGCTAAACCATTTAGTGCTTTGTAAGTAATCAACAATATTTTAAAATTTATACGATGTTTAATAGGGAGCCAATGCAGTGTTGACAGAACCGGGCTAATATGGATATATTTCCTGGTTCTGGTAAGAACTCGAGCTGCTGCGTTTTGAACTAGCTGTAGTTTATTTATTAAGCGTGCAGGGCAACCACCCAGTAGAGCACTACAATAGTCTAGCCTTGAGAACAACTAATTGTTCTGCATTTCCCAATGAGAGCATATGGCGTATTTTAGATATATTTTTAAGATGGAAAAATGCAGTTTTACAGATACTAGACATGTGGCTTTCAAAAGAAAGGTTGGTATCAAAGAGCACACCCAGGTTCCTAACCGACGACGAAGACTTGACAGAGCAGCCATCAAGTATTAGACAGTATTCTAGGTTATTACGTGTGGAAGTTTTTTGTCCAATAATTAGAATCTCTGTCTTTTCAGAATTTAGTAGTAGGAAATTACTAGTCATCCAATTTTTTATATCAGCTATGCATTCAGTTAATTTTGTGAATTGGTAAGTTTCGTTGGGTTTTGAAGAAATAAGATAAGATAAGATAAGATAGTACTTTATTGTCCGTGTACACGGAAATTTGTCTTGCAATACAAGCTCCAACAATTATAGCACACACAAACTAAAAACAAAAACATACAGTCATCAATAAAAAGTATACAAAAGTACTTCCATAATATTATGGGTACTCCGCCCTGCAGGAGTGTTCTTCAATAGCCATAAATATATACATATATTAAAATGCAAGTGGGGGGAAAACTATCTCTTCTTTCCCCTCATGTGTTGATTCAGCATCGATATAGACAGAGGAACAAATGAGTGTTTATATTTGATCTTCCTGCACTCCGGGACCCTATAGCGTCTCCCAGAGGGCAGGAGTTGATACTCTTGATTCAACACATGGGAATAATCTTGGGTGATTTTATGAGCCAATCGTACAGTATGTACTTCATGACTTTCAATAAACGCCTTCTCAACCGACTGTCCCACCAATTTGGAACAAATTCCCAGGAGTCGGAAAATCCTGGCCTTCAAATGAGCTGAGAGGCCCCCAAACCACACTGCGCCTCCATACTGCAGAATGCTTTGAATGGTTGACACAAAGAAAAGAGACAGGATTTCACTACTCGCTCCGAATGACCTAAGTCTCCTTAAAAAATAAATTTTCTGTTGTACCTTTCCGCAGATGTAGTCTACATGATAGGTCCAGGAAAGGTCACAGTCCACATACACTCCAAGATATTTAAATGATGATTTTTGTTTTATGATTTGATTATGGATGATTAATGGTGTAATGTGGCATTCATGAGAGGTGCCGAAGATGATCTCTTCCGTTTTCTGTGTATTGAGAATGATAGCATTTTCATCGCACCACTCTACAAGATTATTCACTGTTTGCACATAAAGTTCAGCCCCTTCCCCCTCCTTCATCAAAGCTACCAGAGCAGTATCATCAGAAAATTTGATGATATGATGGTTGGGTGCAAAGGTAACACAGTCGTTGGTATAGAGTGTGAAGAGCAAAGGAGAGCTAACACATCCTTGAGGGGCACCGCAGCTGGTTGTGACCATGGGTGAATAGGTGTTATTGACCCTAACCAGCTGTTGCCTGTTAGTGAGGAATGAACAGTACCAATGAATGAGATATGGATTTGTACCCATTAGGGCCATTTTAGATAACAATATGTCCGGTTTTATTGTATTAAATGCAGAGGAGAAGTCAATGAACAGTACCCTGGCATATGGCTTTATTTTCGGGGTGTCCAGATGTTTTGAGACCAGATGCGTAAGAGTGCCGACAGCATCCTCCGTGCTACGATGTTGTCTATATGCGAATTGGAACGGATCCAGGATATCCTGTACAGACTGAGAGAGCTCATTTGCTACGATTTTTTCCAATGACTTCATTAATACGGATGTTAAAGCCACGGGTCTGAAGTCATTACACTCCTTGGGGCATGATTTCTTTGGTAGGGGAATGATATGCAATGTTTTCCAGGCCACAGGGACCGTGTGCGTATCCATGGATTGTTGGAAGATGGGTTGCCACACTGGTGCTAGCTCCTTGCTGTAAGTTTTCAGGATAGAGGCACTGATGTTGTCCGGGCCGGTGGCTTTACGTGAATTAAGCTGACCAAATACTTTTTCCACCTGACCCACTGTAAATATACAGCTGAGTATCATCGGCATAACAGTGAAAGCTAACTCCATGTTTCCTAATGATATCTCCTAATGGTAGCATGTACAGAGTGAACAGCAACGGTCCTAGTACTGAGCCTTGTGGTACGCCATACTGAACTTGTGATCGATAAGACATCTCTTCATTTACTGCTACAAACTGATAACGGTCAGTTAAGTATGATTTAAACCATGCTAGTGCAATTCCACTAATGCCAACATAGTTTTCTAGTCTATTTAAAAGAATGTTGTGGTCAATGGTGTCAAATGCAGCACTAAGATCGAGTAACACTAATAGAGAGATACAACCACGATCGGATGATAAGAGCAAATCATTTGTGACTCTAATGAGAGCAGTCTCAGTACTATGGTACGGTCTAAATCCGGACTGAAAATCCTTGCAGATATCATTTCTTTCTAGAAAGGAACATAGTTGTGAAGATACTGCTTTTTCTAATATCTTTGACAGAAAAGGCAGATTCGAGATCGGCCTGTAAATTGACTAATTCTGTAGGATCAAGTTGTGGTTTTTTAACAAGCGGTTTTATCATAGCCAGTTTAAAGGTTTTTGGTACGTATCCTAGAGACAAAGATGAATTAATGATATTAAGAAGAGGATATATGACCTCTGGAAACATCTCTTTCAGTAGCTTAGTCGGTATAGGATCTAACATACAAGTTGTCGATTTAGATGAATTAACGAGTTTGCAGAATTCTTCCTCTCCTATAGCAACAAATGAATCAAATTTTTGGGATTTTTTCAGGGAGACTACAATGCACTCCCTGATGCGATACTGTGGTAGACGGTTGCATAGTTATAATTTTGTCCCTGATAATATCAATCTTATAAGTGAAGAAGTTCATAAAGTCATCACTGCTGTGTTGCTTGGACACTTCTGAGCTTGAAGCTTTCTTTTTCTTTAATTTAGCCACTGTTTCAAATAAATACCTTGGATTATGTTTATTTTCTTCAAATAGGGTTGAAAAATAAGCAGATTTAGCAGCGTTTAAAGCCTCTCTGTAAGCAACCGAGCTCTCTTTCCATGAAATCCGAAATACCTCTAGTTTAGTTTTCTTCCAGTTGCGCTCCATTTTTCTGGCTGCTCTCTTAAGGGCCTGGGTGTGCTCGTTGTACCATGGCGTTGGACTATTTTCTTTAATCTTCTTTAAGCGCAACGGAGCAACTGCGTCTAAAGTTCTGGAAAAGAGAGAGTTAAAAGTTTCTGTTGCAATATCAAGTTCTTCTAAGCTATCCGGGATGGTGAGATGATGAAACTGATTAGGAAGATTATTGTTAAAGCAATCTTTAGTGGCAGAAGTTATAGGTCTAACGTATTTACAACACGGGGTCGGCTTTGCAGCCTTGGCTAAATGTAATTTACATGAGACTAGATAATGATCTGAGATGTCATCGCTCTGCTGCAGAATTTCAACGGCATCAACATCTATTCCATGTGATAATATTAGATCTAGAGTATGATTACGACAATGAGTAGGTCCTGACACGTGTTGTCTAACTCCAATTGAGTTTACAATGTCTTTAAATGCCAATCCCAATGCATCTTTTTCATTATCTACATGTATATTAAAATCACCAACAATTAGTACTTTATCTGCAGCCAATACTAATTCTGATAGAAAGTCCGCAAATTCTTTGATAAAATCGTTATGGTGCCCTGGTGGCCTGTATACAGTAGCCAGCATAATTCTCAAATGTGATTTATCGTTTACACTATATATTTACACAGCATATCAAGATTATAATCTGAAATCATATCATTAACTATGAGAGATTTTGAAGTAAGGGATCGAATATTCAGCAACCCAAGCTTTATCATTTGCTCATCTGTATTATATCTGTTTTTTATTTGTTGAACATCAATTCAATTTTTTAACCTGACGTTTTTTGGATTTCCAAATTTGGGGAACAGACACAGTCTCTATATGATGATATCTAGGTGAAAGAGGCTCTATGTGATGGGATTTATCTGACCTTGGTGACGTGAGGCCGCTAGCAGACGGTCGGTTTAGCCAGTCTGTCTGCTTCCTGACCTGAGCCCCAGATTGTCATGTTTTATCTCTAAGACTATGAGCCAAATTACTAGAGAGAAGAGCAGCACCAGCCCAGAAGGGATGGATACCATCTCTTTTCAACAGATCAGGCTTGCCCCAAAAACTTTTCCAATTGTCTATGAATTCTATATCATTCTGCGGACACCACTTCGACAGCCAACCATTGAGTGAGGCCAATCTGCTAACTATCTCATCACTCCTGCGTACAGGAAGGGGGCCAGAGCAAATTACAGTGCCTGACATCGTACTTGCGAGTTCACACACCTCTTTAATATTAATTTTGGTGATCTCCGACTGGCGGAGTCGAACATCATTAGTGCCGACATGAATAATGATCTTAGAGAATTTACGATTAGCATTAGCCAGCACTTTTAAATTTGCTTTGATGTCAGGCGCTCTGGCTCCCGGCAAACATGTGACTATGGTGGCTGGTGTCTCTATTTTCACGTTCCGTGTGATCGAATCACCAATTACCAGGGCACAATCAACAGAATTCTCAGTGGGTGTTTCACTGAGTGGGGAAGATCGGTTTGTTATGGGAATCGGAACAGAAGAGTGGTTCTTTGATCCACGACTAGAACGATCTCTCACTGTCATCCATCTGCCCTGCTGCACGGGCTCTACTTCAGCCGGAACCGAATCATGTAAAGAGTTCACTATGCTAGGCGCATCCAAAACAGTATCTAAAGATCTAGCATTCTTACCATCCTCAATTAAAGTTTGGATGCGTGTCTCTAGTTCTGAAATCTTCTCCGTCAGCCTGACTGTCTCCTTGCATTTATCACATATAAATCCTATATTGCCATCGGAGAAGGCTATACTAAACATATGACATGTGACACAGGTGACAATAACAGGACAAGAAGACATTACTCACCGTGTTTGTTTACTGATTCTTACTTGCCTGGACTTTATGAACTCAAAGGCGCGGGTGCGCGAGAGAAAATAAATAAATAAATGAGCGCATGGGTGGCGCGTTAGCAGGCTAACGTTAGCGAGTTACTAGCGTGCTGTGTTAACAATAACGGAAGCTAGAGATGTAAGGTTTATCTGAGATGTTGGGTAAGCCTGTATTTAGTAGTATAAACAACTAGATAGTAAATGATGGCTCAAAACATAAAGAAATACGAGGCTCAGGCGGAGCTTTCAGCCTCGAAGCAAACAAACACACAGCAGGCAGCGAGGCAGACAGGAGCAATCGATCAGCGATCAGCAGAGAGAACACATTTTCAGACACATTTATTATCATTAGCCTATAAATCATCGCTCTGTATGGTTCCTGAGACTCTTCTCATTCAGCACTGCGGGGGAAATGTAATTTCCAGGTTCTAATTTGGCCTTAGAAAACCAGTAAAATCGACATTTTTTCCATATTAATTTGTGAATATTTTAAATGTGTAATAAAGGGGCAAAAAGTCATAAACAATTTTTTTGCGCAGTATTTGTGTAGCCTACTGTTCAAATTCAAATTTTGGTGTTCAACTTTGCGTTTTAAAAATACAACAACCGTTCATTTTTGTTTCTCAATTAGGCTAGGGACCTTATATTATTAAATATTTCAAATGATTTTGTAGAAAAGTTTGATAGTCTTCGGTCCGTGTAAATTTGCGTCCATTCGTTTTTTTATTTTTATAAGCCATATTTTAAAAACGAAAAATGAACGGTTGTTGTATTTTTAAAACGCTAAGTTGAACACCAACATTTGAATTTGAACTGTAGGCTAGGCTACACACCAAATGCTGCACTAAAAATGTTTTCGTCACCGGCGCGCAATGACTTATGGGGTAGGATAGGCCGCTGAGTGTCCATTTATGTATCCTTCCTTTCACGGGGAAACGAAGGGTGCATTTGGCGTCGCTTTTGAATCAGGGTAGCCTTCATCGCGGCGCGATGACGCAACCGGCCTTCGAATATGGCCTTCGAGGATGCAGCCTTTGAATTGGGACAGCCTTTGTCACGCCGCTGTGACGCAATCGGCCTTCAAATGCGGCCAATCGGCCTTCAAATGCGGCCTTCGGAGGACGCAGCCTTCACATTGGGACACAGCTCTTATCTCCGAGAACCACATTCTGTTCCGCCAACGCGGCGCTATCAATAAGAGTCAAGACCCTTGCTGGTGAACTCTGGCTAGAACTCCCGGGAGCAGAGCCACTGGAGGAAACGCATACAGGCGCATTTTGGGCCATGTGTGCGCCATTGCATCCAGACCGAGGGGGGGCTGGGTGACTCAGAGAAAAGTAGAGGGGACATTGCGCTGTCTGATAGGAGGCGAAGAGGTCCACTTCCGCTTTGTAAAATCTGGTCCAGATCTGATTGACTACTTCTGGTTGGAGTTTCCATTCCCTCGTCAGCAGTTTCTGTCTGGACAGTAAATCTGCTCCCACATTCAGGTGCCCAGGGATGTACATTGCCCTGAGTGACAGGAACTTCTCCTGGGCCCAGAGAAAATCTGCCTCGCTATTCTGTTCAGATTGCATGAGTGCAGACCTCCCTGGTGATTATGTAAGAGACTGCTGCTGTGTTGTCTCCCCACACTAGGACAGCCTCTCAACTGAGGGAGAAAGTATTTCGGGGCCAGAAATACATATTCCATCAACTTGAGACAATTGATTTGCCAATCAAGAGGATGCCTACCCAGATCCCCTGGGCTGGACGACCACTTAAGACCGCTACCCAGCCCGACAGGAAGGTGTCTGTCGTTAGCATTCTGCGACAACAAGACGCACCTAGAGTGGGACCCAAGGTGTGGAACTGGGGTCTGAACCACGTAGAAAGGGAACGAAGCCACAGCGCGTAACCCTTACCATAAATATGGATTTTTGAAAGTACACGAAGCGTTCAGCGCGTGACTTACCATAAACATGGATTTTTAGAAAGGACAAGAAGCACTCAGCGCATGCTCTTGCCTTTATTTGCCCTTGGGGATTGTATAATTATTTGAGCCACAACTGAAGTGGTCTCATGTGCAAAAGGCCAAGAGGGATCCCTGTGAACGCAGCTGCCATGAGACCTATATAATGTCCTGACCTAGCCAGATGCTGCTTTAGGGTGTTTAAAATGGTCTTGACACAAGCAGGGGACAGTTGTGCCCCCGATGGTGACAGAGTCCCATTTAACCCCCAAGCACGTTACCCTCTGGGGAGGAGAGTGAACACTTTTCTTGGCGTTGCAACTCAGCCCCATATAGAGAAGATGAGCGGGGATCGATCTAGATAACGAAGCGCAAGCTCTTGAGACTGGGCCAGTATCAGCCAATCGTCTATGTAACATGGCTATTGGCAGGCCAAACACAGTGGCGCCATAACTCGAAGATGGTGCCGCTGTGTTTGGCCTGCCACTTGCTCCTCTGCTTTGTTATGTTTGTTTTTGCTACCGTCTCGCCGTTTATTGTTTATGATCGCACTACGCTGTTGGAATTGCATACTACAACTTATCGCCTCTTAAATGCCCAGTCTTTCAAACAACCACCGCCACTATTGACATTAATTCCTCCTTTCCTGAGACGCCCTGTCTGCCTGCTACCAAGCGGTAAACACCGCAGAAGACGCGGTCGGAGAGGCGGATTATCTGTAAGGCTGAGGACTCACCTGGATTCTCCGTCGTCGAGGGGTGGAGATCGATCAGGGCTTGGCGGAAGATCGCGGGAATGCTATCGGTGGCTTCGGCCGGTTGGCCCCGACACTGACGTTCCTCTTTCGTTGCTGCGTCCAAGGAAACCTCCGTCCAATTCCTCGTGTGACACCACCGCCTGTCAACTCGACCACGTTCAGCATGGCTCTTTGCAACACCAGATCGCTCAATAACAAAACATTTGTTCTCAATGATGTCATCTCCTCCTACAATCTGGATTTGTTTTTCCTCACCGAAACCTGGCTTCCCCGTGACGTCAGTGCCTTTTCGGAACTCCTCCCCGCTGGCTATCTTTGCTTAAACACTCCGCGTCAAACGGGTAGGGGCGGGGGGATAGTTACTGCACACAGACAGTCCTTGAAGTGCCGCCAGTTGCTTACTAGAGGGTACTCCAGCTTTGAGTTACAAGTATTTGTACTCACACTGCCCTGTCCTATTTTATGTGCAGTAATCTATTGGCCGCCTAAATTAAATAGGGATATCTTAAATGAGTTCTCAGAGTTTTTGGCAAAGTTTGACAATATTTCAATTTGTGGTGATTTTAACATTCATGTCTGCTGCCCCTCTGATAAACCTGCTAACGATTTTAATGCACTTCTAGACTCATTGGATCTGACTCAATCCATATCCTGTCCCACTCATAGGTTAGGTCATACTCTTGACCTTATCATTACTCGTGGGGTGTGTTGTGGAAATTTTGTACCTGAGTCTTAGACAACAATTAAAGAACAAATGAAGATCTCGAAAGTCATAAGTATACGTATTTATTTCTTGCAAGAAAGGCAGTTCACACACAGACAGAGTCTGATATGAGAAGGGCAAACGTCTTCTCCCTTCACAGCGTTTATATACCCAAAAGATCACCCTCCAAGATGTACCCCTCCTCTTCTTGTCTTTGGACTAAGGCCCCTGCACGTTCACAGTTCTTAGTTCCCCTTATTTTGACACCCCTTATCTATTATCTCCTCAGTCAACACATATGTCACTTCAAGCAACACTTAACCAAACATGTCTCGCTCTTAATGCACTCTAAGTTAACTATTGCTAAGAAAAACAGATCGTTCTGTCCTTTTGCACTGTCCTATTGCCCTCTTAGCAAAGAAGACACTATTGAACTATTTGCAGAAAAGATAATGCATCTTGCAACTTCCTTAACACATCTAGGTTCAAAGAACACGTCTACATTTTTAAAACCCACATCTATTGTTTAAAGAACACATCTAGAAATATAAGAACACATCTATCATCTAGAAATATAAGAACACATCTATAAAAATAAGAACACATCTATAAAAATAAAACACACAAGCAGATATATGTTGCAAAAGATACATTCAAATGTAAATTTCCATTACAGGTGACTGTGTCAACTTGTGAGGTCTTGGATTTTCCTATCTCTGAGCACTCTCTTATACGGTTTGACATCTGTGCTGTTCCTCCTGTTCCCACGTCCATGCCCCCCCCCCCCCCCATCGTCGTCGCATCATTACCTCTTCTACAGTTGATGACTTTGTTGCTGCTTTCTCTGTTTCCGATTTCGCCTCTGGTGCTGGACTGGCATTGCCTCTATGTCCTGACCTTTTCCTCTCCTCCTTCCATACCATCTGCTCCCAGATTATGGACTCTGTTGCGCCCTACAAGCTAAAGACGACCAAAGGTCCTATGGACCCCTCGCTCAATGACTCAACTTGAGTTGCCAGGCGTCAGTGTAGACAGGCTGAACGTAAATGGAAGAAGGATAGGCTGCAGGTGTCACTGGAAATGTTTAGAGACCGTCTTGCCACCTATCAGAAAGCATTGAAGGAAGCTAAAGGACAGTACCTTTCTAATCTCATCAATAGTAACAGCCACCGCCCTGGAATCCTGTTTACCACCATTAACCCTCTGGGGTCGGCAAACGCGCCGGCGCGTTTTGCTGGATTTTTTTCACATAGCAGCAACTTAGACTTAAAATGCTTCATCATTTTTGGTCATATAAATAAAATCAATACATGATTATAAACTATAGAGGGTCTTCTTTTATTTGTGTACACTCACATTATCATCAAAACCTTGTGTTTTTGTAAAATAAATAAAATAAACAGGGTGCGCTTTCAGCTCACTCTGTCTCCGCAAAAATCTTTCTGAAACAAGTCTGGAAAATCAACTGAAACTCAGCTAATACTTATCACAGAAACATTAAAACATACGTCTAAAGAACACTTTAAATTTCTACTTTTAAATAAAACAATTCACATTTAAAACAAATATTCTCATGCAATGTAATCTGTATGAAACTAAACTAATTCTCACCTAATTATCGCTAATGTGTTCACACCCACTCGCAGAGCGCGCTAATCATAAGATAACGTGTGAGGTGATCTATGCAAAATAGATAAACGCCCCCAGGCAAATGCCTTACAACCAGCAAGTTTCATCATTAGATTCATTCACTATCCTGCGCGTTTGGAAGATGGCACGGTACACCGGCGAGGAAGCTCTTCCTGGATAGTGACGACGAGTTCACATTTTCCTCAGAAGAAGAGCGTGACTGATGACGAACGTTTGAATTTTGAAGAGCGACTTGAATCCAGCCGTGGATACAATTTCGGATGAGTAAGTCTTTTAAACTTACATTAGTTGACAAGCTATTTTGTAGGCTACATATATTACTGGTTGGACTATTTGTATTTGTATATTACTGGATGGCCAGACTTGCCATCCAGTATTCAGAGTATTGAAATGTAAAATATGTCTTAATAGGCAGTTTTTAGTTACGTTTAAATTGTCTAGGCTATATGCTGTATATGTAAAATTACGTTTAAACTGTCTAGCCTATATGCTGTATGATATGTAAAATGATATTTTTAAAACAAATATTATGTAGGCCTATGTTTAGATTATATTTTTGACTATAGTGTTTATGCTGACTCATTCACTATAGTGTTTATGCTGCCTCATTATCATCAGCGAAGCGTGTGCTCGCAAAATATCTGTTGTAAATGTGCTGAAATGTGTAAATATGCCCAGTTGATGTCACGGTAGATGTATTCGCTGGTTCCTTCTAGTCTTGTGTTTATGTTGTTGTATGAGTGCACGTGTGCAAGGGGCGTGTCTGTATGTCATTACCTGATCCACTCCAGCTGTTCATCATTACAATCACCAGCTGCAGTTCATCTCACCACGCTTCTTAAACTCACCGCTGTTCTCTCACCTTTGTCAGATCGTTGTTTGATTTTCCCCTGTCTTCTGGTTCGTGTTCCTGCCTGTTGTTTCCTGTTCGTCGTCTTCCGTGTGGATTTGGATCGTCTCACCGTTTGTCTCCACGTCACCGGTATTGACCATCGAAGTCCCTGCGTCACCTATCTCCACCTGGCTCACTGCACCCTGGACTTGTGTGTTTTGTGCTTCAAATAAATATTGTATTATACTCGCGATTGCTTCCTGTGTTTCTGCCTAACATGACAGAACGATCTGACCATGGTATGGAAGCAGCGAGCGCCTCGTCATCCTCACTCGAAGAGTTCATCCATCACAGCATCCGTAGAATGGACTCGCAAGAGAAGGAGATTGGAGATACGGGCCGTGCAGTTCAAGCCCTGGTGACGCAGGTGTCCGAGCTCACCCAGCAGATCCTGCGCCTACGACCTCCCACTGCGCCACCCACACCGGCCGTTCCTCCCGCACCATCAGGAAGCCCCTCCCAGTCAGAACCCCGGCTACCCACCCCAGAGGCATACTCAGGTGAACCGTCATTTTGTAGAGCTTTTTTGACTCGATGTTCTATGCACTTTGCCCTGCAACCTCACACTTTTCAGACCGAGCAAGCCAAAGTGGCGTTTGTGCTGACGCTATTGACTGGGAGAGCGGCACTCTGGGGAACGGCGGTGTGGGAAAACCAAAATCCATGCTGTGCCTCGTTCCAGACCCTCGCCGCCGAGATGAGACTGGTTTTTGACCGTGCGGTCACTGGAAGAGAGGCGGCCAGAACATTGGTCGAGCTACGGCAGGGAAGAAGATCAGTGTCCGAGTTTTCCATCGAGTTCCGGACCTTGGCGGCGGAGTGTGGATGGAACGAGGAGGCGCAGTGGGACATGTTCCTGCATGGGCTGGCTGACCACGTCCAGAAGGAGATCTACGCCCTGGATCTTCCCACTACCCTCAACGGACTCATTGATCTGGCCCTGCGGGTGGACGCTCGGCTGTCCAGAGTCGAGCGTCGAGCCACGCCCACCCGCACACTTGAGGCAGCCGACGGGCTACGATCCAGCGGCAGGGACGTGGTCAGCCCCGTCTACGATCACGAGCCCATGCAGGTGGGTCGAGCTCGGCTTTCCCGGGAGGAGAGGGAGAGGCGGAGGTCCCAGGGCCTTTGCCTGTACTGCGGAGGAGCCGGACACTACGCCTACAACTGTCCGGTAAAAGGCCCAGCCCGATAGTAAACATGAGGCTACTATCGGGTGGGATCTCCGCCAGGAAGACCTCATCCACGACAAGATCTACCTCCACCCTCCTCTCGGTAAGACTAAGATGGTCAGTCCGCCAGCACGATTGTCAAGCACTGTTGGATTCGGGGGCCGAAGGTAATTTCATGGACCATAATTTTGCACGCAGATTTCAGATTCCCATCAAATCCCTCCCACAGCAGATTGCAGTTCATGCACTCAACGGACAAGAACTTCCCACCATCTCATTATCCACTGAAGAAATCACTCTCATCACCTCTGGCAATCACTCGGAAACTATTTCATTTTTTATTCTGGATTCACCCCTGGCACCCGTTGTTCTAGGACACCCATGGCTCATTCAACACAACCCCCGAGTGGACTGGATACATAGATCTGTGCTGGAGTGGAGTCAGGAATGTCATAGGTCTTGTCTCGTGTCTGCTTGTTCGTCTGTACCTGTTTCTGTGTTTCAGGAGGAAGCAGGGGATTTGTCTAACGTGCCCGCGGAGTATCTGGACCTGAAGGAAGTGTTCAGTAAGTCTCGTGCTGCTTCTCTCCCTCCGCATCGTCCCTACGACTGTGCAATAGATTTACTCCCAGGTAAGTCTCCGCCTAAGGGCAAGTTATATTCACTTTCGATTCCTGAAAGAGAGGCTATGGAGAAATATATTTCTGATTCTCTAGCAACCAAGTTCATTCGCCCTTCCTCTTCTCCAGCGGGGGCGGGGTTCTTTTTTGTGGGGAAAAAGGATGGTTCTCTGCGACCTTGCATTGATTACCGAGGGCTGAATAACATCACGGTAAAGAATACTTATCCTTTGCCGTTGATGTCTTCAGCCTTCGAGAGGTTGCAGGGAGCATCCATCTTCACCAAATTGGACTTACGTAACGCTTATCATTTGGTCCGCATCAGGGAGGGTGATGAGTGGAAAACTGCGTTTAACACCCCTAGGGGGCACTTTGAATATTTGGTCATGCCGTTTGGGCTGTCCAACTCCCCAGCAGTTTTCCAGGCACTGGTCAATGACGTGTTGCGAGATATTATCGATCAATTCATATATGTCTACCTGGATGACATATTGATTTTTTCTGCATCTCTCCAGGAGCATGTGCAGCACGTCCGACGAGTGCTTCAGAGGTTGCTAGAGAATGGGCTTTTTGTCAAGGCGGAGAAATGCGATTTTCATGCACAGTCTGTTCCTTTTTTAGGATACATCGTGTCGTCTGAGGGGATGCGGATGGACCCTGAGAAGATTAAGGCTGTGGTGGATTGGCCAAGTCCAGATTCCCGCAAGGCCCTGCAGAGGTTTCTGGGGTTCGCCAATTTCTACCGGCGATTCATTCGCAACTTCAGCCAGCTGGTCGCGCCTCTGACTGCCTTGACCTCCCCCAGAACTGCGTTCAGGTGGTCCGACACAGCCGAGACTGTGTTCAAGAAACTCAAAGGCTGCTTTGTTTCAGCCCCCATTCTAATTACCCCTGATTCATCACGTCAGTTCGTGGTGGAGGTCGACGCATCAGAGGTGGGAGTAGGAGCGGTGTTATCTCAGCGTTCACCTGTAGACGACAAGATGCATCCTTGCGCGTTTTTGTCCCATCGTTTATCTCCAGCCGAACGTAATTACGACATTGGTAATAGAGAGTTGTTGGCAGTCAAGTTGGCGTTGGAGGAGTGGCGTCACTGGTTAGAAGGGTCGGGGGTACCTTTTATCGTCTGGACTGATCATAAGAACCTCGAATATATCAGAACTGCTAAAAGATTGAACTCCAGGCAGGCTCGGTGGGCACTTTTTTTCGGTCGTTTTGATTTTTCTCTCCAATATCGTCCGGGTTCTAAGAACATCAAACCCGACTCACTTTCTCGTATATTTGATTTTTCCGGTCGCCCGTCCACTCCCGAGTGTATTTTACCCGAAACCGTAATTGTTTCAACACTCACATGGGAGGTCGAAGCGAAGGTCAAAGAGGCCTTGGAAGGGGTAACGCCTCCGCCCGGGTGTCCACCGAACCGATTATTTGTGCCGGAGGGCTTACGGTCTGACGTTATCCAGTGGGGTCACAGCTCCAACGTAGCTTGTCATCCAGGAATTAATCGCACTGGATTTCTAGTCAAGCAACGATTCTGGTGGCCACTTATGGCTCGTGACATTCGCGATTTTGTTTTGGCTTGCTCTGTTTGTGCCACGGGTAAGTCTTCCAATCGACCTCCAGATGGGCTACTTCAACCGCTGCCGGTGCCTTCGAGACCCTGGTCCCATATCGCTCTAGATTTTATTACCGCCCTCCCAGGGTAACACAGTAGTTTTAACTGTGGTGGACCGATTCTCGAAGGCAGCTCATTTCATTCCCTTACCCAAATTACCTTCAGCTAAGGAGACAGCGGCTACGGTCGTAGATCATGTCTTTCGGTTACATGGCCTCCCGATAGACGTGGTCTCCGACCGGGGACCCCAGTTTGTGTCCAAATTTTGGCGAGAATTTTGTAGATTACTGGGGGCGACGGTTAGTCTGTCATCTGGGTTTCATCCCCAGAGCAATGGTCAAACAGAGAGAGCCAACCAAGATTTGGAGAGAATGTTGCGATGTTTGGTTTCCAGAAATCCTTCGTCTTGGAGTCAACAACTGTCTATGGTGGAGTACGCACACAACACGTTGCCAGTGTCAGCGACGGGCCTATCTCCGTTTGAGTGTAGTGTAGGTTACCAGCCACCAATTTTTCCCAGTCTGGAATCCGAGGTTGCGGTTCCCTCCGCTCACGCCTTTGTCCAGAGGTGTCACCGCACCTGGACTAGAGCCCGGGAGACTCTACTCCAGGTGGGGGCGCGCACCAAGGCCAAGGCCGATCGCCACCGGTCAAAGCCTCCCGTATACGTCGTTGGTCAAAAAGTGTGGCTTTCAACTAAGAACATTCCTCTTCGCACCGTTTCTAATAAACTTGCTCCCAAATTTATTGGCCCGTTTCCTGTCACCAAGATTATTAGTCCGGTGGCAGTCCGCCTCAAACTACCTCCTGCGTACAGGAGGGTTCATTCCGTGTTCCATGTATCTAAAATCAAGCCCGTTTTTCATTCTCACATTAATCCGCCTGTCCCGGTTCCTCCCCCACCGCGGCTCGTAGATGGGGAGACCACATATTCGGTCAACCGTATTCTGGACTCTAGGCGGAGGGGACGCGGATTTCAGTACTTGGTGGACGGGTAAAGGTTACGGTCCGGAGGAGAGAAGTTGGGTTCCTGCTAGGGACATCCTGGATCACTCCCTTATCGATGATTACAATCGGCAGGTAAGGGAGTCTGAGAACGCCAGGAGGCGTTCTTAGGAGGAGGGGTACTGTCACGGTAGATGTATTCGCTGGTTCCTTCTAGTCTTGTGTTTATGTTGTTGTATGAGTGCACGTGTGCAAGGGGCGTGTCTGTATGTCATTACCTGATCCACTCCAGCTGTTCATCATTACAATCACCAGCTGCAGTTCATCTCACCACGCTTCTTAAACTCACCGCTGTTCTCTCACCTTTGTCAGATCGTTGTTTGATGTTCCCCTGTCTTCTGGTTCGTGTTCCTGCCTGTTGTTTCCTGTTCGTCGTCTTCCGTGTGGATTTGGATCGTCTCACCGTTTGTCTGCACGTCACCGGTATTGACCATCGAAGTCCCTGCGTCACCTATCTCCACCTGGCTCACTGCACCCTGGACTTGTGTGTTTTGTGCTTCAAATAAATATTGTATTATACTCGCGATTGCTTCCTGTGTTTCTGCCTAACATGACAGTTGATTACGTGCGCAAATGTGTTAGGTGTGCTATCTCCGCTAATGGCCCATTGACACGCGTCTACCATTATTGACATCAGTTATTCATATAGGCTAATGGTACTATACTTTGAAATATTTATGTAATAATAGTTTTCAACTTTTTTTTTAAAGGAATGTTGTTGCATCACTACCTTCACCTGCAACTTGTAGGGAGCGCAGCAACACAGTCGGAAATCAGAAAGAGTAAGTACATACAGTATTTACCCACTATTTTACAGATGTTAGCTTGTATGACTTTATTATTTATTTTCGGAGGTTGGTTGATAAGGTTACATATATTTTCTTTGTGTTATCAGCATGCTAATGCCTATCAGTTATGCATGTGCTGGAATAGTACTCTGTAAAATATATGATAATAATAGTTTTCAACTTTTTTGAAAGGAATGTAGGTTGCTCACTCTCACCTTCAACTCTTCAACTGCAACTCGCACTAGGAGGACACGCAGCAACACAGGCGGAAATCAGAAAAAGTAAGTATATTTACCCTCTATTTTACAGAAGTTAGTTCAATTTTGTTTATATTAGTGATGATACAATATGTACACTCACCGGCCACTTTATTAGGTACACCTGTCCAACTGCTCGTTAACACTTAATTTCTAAGCAGCCAATCACATGGCGGCAACTCAGTGCATTTAGGCATGTAGACATGGTCAAGACAATCTCCTGCAGTTCAAACCGAGCATCAGTATGGGGAAGAAAGTTGATTTGAGTGACTTTGAACGTGGCATGATTGTTGGTGCCAGAAGGGCTGGTCTGAGTATTTCAGAAACTGCTAATCTACTGGGATTTTCACGCACAACCATCTCTAGGGTTTACAGAGAATGGTCCGAAAAAGAAAAAACATCCAGTGAGCGGCAGTTCTGTGGGCGGAAATGCCTTGTTGATGCCAGAGGTCAGAGGAGAATGGCCAGACTGGTTCGAGCTGATAGAAGGGCAACAGTGACTGAAATAACCACTCGTTACAACCGAGGTATGCAGCAAAGCATTTGTGAAGCCACAACACGCACAACCTTGAGGCGGATGGGCTACAACAGCAGAAGACTCCACCGGGTACCACTCATCTCCACTACAAATAGGAAAAAAAGGCTACAATTTGCAAGAGCTCACCAAAATTGAACAGTTGAAGACTGGAAAAATGTTGCCTGGTCTGATGAGTCTCGATTTCTGTTGAGACATTCAGATGTTAGAGTCAGAATTTGGCGTAAACAGAATGAGAACATGGAACCATCATGCCTTGTTACCACTGTGCAGGCTGGTGGTGGTGGTGTAATGGTGTGGGGGATGTTTTCCTGGCACACTTTAGGCCCCTTAGTGCCAATTGGGCATCGTTTAAATGCCACGGCCTACCTGAGCATTGTTTCTTACCATGTCCATCCCTTTATGGCCACCATGTACCCATCCTCTGATGGCTACTTCCACCATGTCACAAAGCTCTAATCATTTCAAATTGGTTTCTTGAACATGACAATGAGTTCACTGTACTAAAATGGCCTCCACAGTCACCAGATCTCAACCCAATAGAGCATCTTTGGGATGTGGTGGAACGGGAGATTCGCATCATGGATGTGCAGCCGACAAATCTGCGGCAACTGTGTGATGCCATCATGTCAATATGGACCAAACTCCCTGAGGAATGCTTCCAGCACCTTGTTGAATCTATGCCACGAAGAATTGAGGCAGTTCTGAAGGCAAAAGGGGGTCCAACCCGTTACTAGCATGGGGTACCTAATAAAGTGGCCGGTGAGTGTATATGTGCCTGTGTGGCTTTGCAAAAAATGTGTTGTTATGCATGCACAATATTACAGCTATTACTGTTAGTTATTGGTAATGTTAATATAAAAGAGCTTATTTTCTGTTGTTTTATCAACATCGGTTGATAATCGGTTATGCACGTGCTGGAATATTACTTTTTTCAACCTTCATTAATATTATTATTTTTATAGGAATATGGTAGCATCCCTCTCACCTTCACCTGCAACTCGCACTAGGAGGGCACGCGGCAGGTGTTCAGTTTTGAGAACAATTGAAAATGATACTAAGTACACTTTTTTCCTTTCTTTCAGATATTAGTATAATTCTGTTTACATATTCCATACAAAAATCATGCGTCTGTATGGCTTGACAAAAAAAAAAATATTTTGTCAATGTCTGGGCAATATAACTTTTAGTGATTGAAATATTTTTTTTGTGTAATAAACGTGCTCACAATTGTTTGTTTGTTTTACAGCTACAAAGATGATGGTGATCATCAGACACCTGTTGCAAAGAGGGCCAAGACAAACATTCAGACAAGCAACAAGCAGTCCACTCTGTCATGGAAAACAGAGACTGACATTGATATGGTTCCACAGACTCTGAGATTCCTGCCTGCACAGGAACCTGGACCACAACTGAGACCTGCTGACACACACACTCCTCAGAGTCTCTTCAAAAGGTTTTTTTCTGAGAATGCAGTGTCAACTCAAACCAATGCTCAGGCTGCTGGTGCAATTGCAAAGGGCCGCAAATATAAATGGACAGATGTCAGCATCAGTGAGATGTTCCGCTACATTGGGCTGCTGTTTTACATGACCATGGTGAAGGTGAGCTCTATCAGGGACTACTGGCGGCAAGACAGTCTTTTCTCTTCGCCTGTTGACTTCAACGTTTACAAAGCTTTTGTGCAATACTATGTGAGCGAGTAGGCTATACACATAGGTGGATGAATGGGCTCATACAAGCATCTATCTTCAGTAAGACTCTCGTCTCACTCTGTGTGTACTGAACACTTTAATTATTTTTATTTCATCTTGCACTCTCTGTTTGCACTTTTGGCCCAAATGTTTCTTTTGATCTGTCTTTTGTAAATAAATGCAGCCTTGGTGAGCAGAAAAGACTTCTTCCTTTTTTTTTTTTTTTTTTTTTTTCTGACGTACAGACCTAAAATTTTTGAACGGTAGTGTAGGTCTAAAGTTTTTAAGTAAAGTTTTTAAGTAAAGAAAATGTATAACCAGATTACTACTTTTAACTTAAACTTGATTTTGTGAATAAACTACAAACAATACATTCAATCATTAAGTCTCCTCACATTCATTCTCTATAGTTCCCTCTGTCACATTCCTCATTGATATTCCCAGGGGAGGGTCTTTGTCTCTTCAGGTGTGAATCACTGCATTATTAATGATGTTTCACCCCTCCCACGCATACAGCCATTCGGACACTAAAGCTTATTCGTTATTCGCCAGCGTTTTTCAACGCGTTTTTTGTGTTCACACCCAAGCGATTTTCGCTGACGATGAGCCGAGTGGACATGCAAATTCATTCCCTGACATTAGATGGCGCCCATTTGCTCTGCAATACTAATCCATAACATTCTCTTTTATTAAGATTTAGATGTAGTCGCTGTCGCGTTTGTCATATAGTTCTTTATGTTCCGACAGCAACGAGACCAGCAGCTCTACATTCATCTTGCCTTGCATCTTCCTCATCTTATTTCTTCCCGGCAGTGTAGACGCTACTTGGCGTATATCTTCTTCGCCGTTACGTATGTGTGCTCGGCAAGACCGTTTTATGTTTGAGCGCCCCCAAGTTGTGTTTTACTGTAACTTCAGAAGCTCCAGACACGTGAGCAAAAGCGCCAATCTCATTGGTCGGGTATTTTTTGACGCGGTGCGTCAAACCAAAAAAACGAACCCGAGGCGTTTTTTAAAAAAATGACACTCACATTGGCGCCCTGTGTTTAGTCACGAGGCGATAAATGTCGGTGAATATCGTGCGCGAAATTCGTCCCGGTGTGAACGATCGGTTTCAGATCTAGACATAGCACCGAATCGGCACTGCTGAGGGTCAATAATGACATTCTTGGGGCCCTGGACTGTAAAAGCTCTGTGGTTTTGGTGTTACTGGACCTGACCGCTGCATTTGACACCGTGGATCATGACATTCTCATCTCCCGTCTTCAACATGTTGTCGGTCTGCAGGGCGCAGTGCTTAATTGGTTCACTTCATATCTCACCAACAGAACTTTTTCAGTAATGCTAAATGACTTTTCCTCCTCACCTGCTCCTCTGTCCTCCGGTGTGCCTCAAGGATCCATTCTCGGTCCGATTCTGTTTTCTTTGTACATGTTGCCACTTGGTCAACTCATCTCCAATCACAACGTTAATTTCCATTTCTATGCTGACGACCTCCAGATTTACCTTCCTGTGATTTTGAGTATTCGTTCTGTGCTGGATCCTCTCCATAACTGTCTTCAGGACATCAAACAATGGCTTTCCCAGAATTTCCTTAATTTGAATGAAGGAAAGACTGAGTACATCCTGTTCAACCCTGACTCACCCAATGGGTCTCTCAGTTTCGATCCTCTAACACCTCAGTTTGCTCCCATTGTGCGTAACTTGGGTGTTATTTTAGACAAGAGTATGCAGTACGATGTACAGATCAGTGCGGTCGTGAAGGCAAACTTTTACCAGTTGAGGCTCTTGAGTAAGGTCAAACCATTTCTGTCAAGAGCTGACCTTGAAAAGGCCATTCATGCCTTCATCAGCTCGAGGATAGACTATTGCAATGCCCTTTACATTGGACTTAATCAATCACTCCTCAATAGGCTTCAACTGGTACAAAATTCAGCAGCACGTCTCCTTTGTAATGCCTCCAAACGCTCTCATATCACCCCAGTCCTCCGTTCACTCCACTGGCTTCCGGTGCGGTTCAGGGTAGAGTATAAGGTTCTGCTGTTCGTGTTCAAGGCCATCAATGGTAAGGCCCCGGCCTACCTAGCAGAACTATTAACGGTCTATCAACCTGTCAGAAATATATATAAGAAGTTTGGAGGATGGTCTTTTGCCGTCCAAGGCCCAAGGCTGTGGAACGCACTTCAACCTCAACTACGAAGTATTACTTCGCTGAGTACTTTTAAAATGCAGTTGAAAACACACTTATTTAGACAAGCTTTTAACATGTAGTTTCCGTCCCGATTCAATTGCTTATTATGTACACTTATGTTTTTATTTATTGTTGTCCATTGATGTTTTTACTGGAAAGCGCCTTGTGCACCTTTTGGCTGTTGTAAGGCGCTCTACAAATAAAATTTGATTGATTGATTGATGGCTAGGTTGAATGGAAGGACCCGGAATTGGTAAGCTTTGCCCCCCAAAGCAAACATCAGGAACTTCTAGTGTTGTGGCAATATTTCTATATGAAAATATGCGTCTTTTAAGATCGACCGTGAAGATCCAAACGCGATGTTGAATTTACAACACGATCTTCTTGATAGTTAGCACCTTGAACTTGAGCGTTCTAACGGAACGGTTCAAGCCTAAAAGATCTAAAAACGAACGCAGTCCCCCATTTTTTGTGACAGCAGATGAGCCTATTCCTGTTTCACGGTAGCGGGAACCACACCGTTAAAACGAGGAGGGCAACATTCCTTTTTACTGTCTTTAGGACACAAAAAGAGATACACGGCAGTAGCTTTTACGCTGCCAAAGTCTCTTTAATACTTCCTTTTAGGGGAATGTTGAATGTTATTTGTCCTTGGCGATAACAGGAAACAAAAGAACATTCAACATTTCGCTGGAAACCGCTGCCCCCTGAATCACCAGAGGTGGCAAGGATGTTACAGTGGTTTCGAAAGGGCTGCTGAGCGTGACGAGCCGGTCCACAGTCTTTACGAGGGGGAACGCAACTTGCCATACTCTGCTTTGAGCCCCCCTTTTTTTAATCAGATCAGCCTGATATGCCTGCAACACTGCCATAGTAGCCAGTCTGACCCCCACCAGCGTGGTTGTTATTATACACGTCTTGGTGGGGAGTGCTGACTCCTTAAATAATGTGAGCCCCAGAGAAGAGAGAGCCCGCGAGCGTCTCTTCGGACTGGCGCATCATCGTGAACCACATGCCCGTGCACCCACAATAGGCTAATAGATTGACGTCGAGGGCACAAAGATGCACGAAGAATAAGGTTTTCCCCATGCACGAGTTAACGTCATGGAGATCCTCAAGGAGGGCAGTTTAGATGTAATCTGGCCACAGCACGAGTCACCACCTCGAGTAACCTCTCACACGCTTTATCATAACGAGAGAAGTGCTCGGAGGCGGTACTCCCAAAGTCCATCATTTTAGATGGATTTTTCAATATTTAATTCCTCAGAATTAAATGTGACCAAAGAACAGCTATATATTAATACAAGCATTTGATACATTGCATTGAATATCTGATTTCTCATATATTATCATTTAATTCATCAGCAATAAATACAGCCAAATATCAATCAGACAAGCAAATGACAGACAGGCTGACAGGCTGTTTAAATCTTTCTTAAGATCAGCCTAGTATGCCTGTAACACAGCCATGGTGTATAGCGCAGTACCAGCCTGACCCGCTGAAAATGCATGTGATAATGCGATCGCAGGGGAGAGAAAGCCCGCGAGCGTCTCTCCGATCTGAGGAAGCATCATATAATCTCGTGCCTTTGCACCCGCGATGGTCGAATTGGTCAACAAATCAATATTCAACAAGGTGCTGAAAGCATTCTTTAGAAATGTTGGCCCATATTGATAGGATAGCATCTTGCAGTTGATGGAGATTTGTGGGATGCACATCCAGGGTACGAAGCTCCCGTTCCACCACATCCCAAAGATGCTCTATTGGGTTGAGATCTGGTGACTGTGGGGGCCATTTTAGTACAGTGAACTCATTGTCATGTTCAAGAAACCAATTTGAAATGATTCGAGCTTTGACACTGTCGATCACGACATACTTCTTGACAGGCTGGAAAACTGGGTGGGGCTTTCTGGGATAGTCCTAAAATGGTTCAGGTCATACTTAGAAGGGAGAGGTTATTATGTGAGTATAGGAGACAATAAGTCTGAGTGGACATCCATGACTTGCGGAGTCCCTCAAGGCTCAATTCTTGCACCACTCCTATTTAACCTGTATATGCTCCCAATGAGCCAAATAATGAGAAAGAACAAAATTGCTTACCACAGCTATGCAGACGACACACAGCTCTACTTAGCCCTATCGCCTAACGACTACAGCCCCATTGACTCCCCAGCCCATTGACTCCCTGTGCCAATGCATTGATGAAGTAAACAGTTGGATGTGCCAAAACTTTCTTCAGTTAAACAAAGACAAAACTGAAGTCATTGCGTTTGGAAACAAAGATGAAGTTCCCAAGGTGAATGCATACCTTGACGCTAGGGGTCTAACAACTAAAAATCAAGTCAGGAATCTTGGTGTGTCTCTAGAGTCAGACCTTAGTTTCAGTAGTCATATCAAAGCAATAACTAAATCAGCATACTATCATCTGAAAAATATTGCAAGAATTAGATGCTTTGTTTCCAATCAAGACTTAGAGAAACTTGTTCATGCTTTTATCACCAGCAGGGTGGATTATTGTAATGGACTCCTCACTGGCCTTCCTAAAAAGACCATAAGACAGTTGCAGCTCATACAGAACGCTGCTGCCAGGATTCTGAGCAGGACCAGAAAATATGAACATATCACACCAGTCCTCAGATCTTTACACTGGCTCCCAGTTACATTTAGGATTGATTTTAAAGTATTATTACTGGTATATAAATCATTCAATGGGTTAGGACCTCAATATATTGCAGATATGCTCACTGAATATAAACCTAACAGATCACTCAGATCATTAGGATCACATCAGCTAGAAATACCAAGGATTCACTCTAAGCATGGAGAGTCTGCTTTTAGCTATTATGCCAGCCGCAGCTGGAACCAGCTTCCAGAGGAGATCAGATGTGCTCCTACAGTAGTCACATTCAAATCCAGACTCAAAACACATCTGTTTAGCTATGCATTTACTGAATGAGCACTGTGCCACTGTTCGTCCAACTGTTTTTACTGTACTGGTTTAGTCTTTGTTTGTTTTTTAATTTAATTTATTTTTAATTTTTTTTTTTTTATAATCTCTGGACGAGATTTTGAAGGAGAGCGGTGTTTGTGTGCTATGCAATGAACAATCCAGAGCTGATTCAATGTGCGTCTTTATTCTTCCATACTCCATTAACAACTGCCCCCGAACCGGGCCCAACCAACGTCACAACAGGATGCAAACCATATATGGCATTTTACCGTAACATCTCCCTTTCTTTACAACGTTACCACACTTCAATAAGAACCCCCTCCATTAATTAACAACCCGAACATGAGTGGTTACTAAACCAACTTCTGCTGTGCATTCCTAGAACTGAACTGCATTACTTGTGCGTTAGTCTGTCTACACCACTAAGGGAAAATCACAAGTCCAGTCTCTGTGGTGGACGTGACTGACGGCCGCTGCGCGTAATGATCAGGGTTTCGCGCTGGGCAGGCATATTACTCACTGACAGCTTTTGTTCTTGAACTTGCTCTGGCACATTTTCCGTGCTGTCCGATGTGTCGCCCTCTCTGATTGCTGTTTCACCGTCGCTGGCTACCGAGCCCTGACTGATCCCTGCTCCTTGGTGATTAAACTGGGCGGAGCGCTCAGCCCTTCGCAAATCCACACGGTTGCGCCTGTATAATGTGCCATCCACATCCACCACATAAGACCGCGGATTCACTTTTCCCAGACACTGGCCTCTCCGCCACCGTCCCGTGCGGTCTCCAGGCAGTGGTTTCATTCTGATGTGTTCACCGACATTAAGCTCTGGCAGGTCTTTGGCTCTCGCGTCGTAATGAAATTTTGCCATGCGTCGTTTCCACCTTAGTTTCTCCGAAACTCCTTCGACCACCTTGGGGAAAAGTAAACTGTTTGTCATGGGAAGCCCCGACCTAAGTCTGCGTGACATCAGTCGTTGAGCAGGACTGCTGTCCAATCCCTCAGTGGGCGTGTTACGCCAGTGCAGAATTGCTAGCCATGGATCTGTTCCGTCGAGTTTTGCCCTCTTACAGAGCGATTTCACAATCTTCACGGCCGATTCTGCCTTTCCGTTAGATTTTGGGTGCTGGGGAGAGGATGTGACATGCATGAATCCCCATTGGGCCGCAAATTTTCTAAACTGTTCACAAGCGAATTGCGGCCCGTTGTCGGTAATCACTTGATCTGGCTGGCCGTAACGCGCAAACTGCACTTTGCAGCGTGTAATGACTGTGTCCGCCGTCAGATCTGGCAACTGATCAATTTTCCAGTAATCTGAGTAGTGGTCCACTATGATCAGAAATTCTCTGCCACCATATGCATACAGGTCCATACTAACTATTTGCCAGGGGCGCACAGGGATGTCGTGGGACATCATCGTTTCCTTTTGCTGGTTGTGCGCGTACTCGTTACATGCGGGACAGTTAGCCACAAAATCATTTATCTCTCCTCTCATGTTGGGCCAGAACAGCGTTTCCCTCGCCTGTCTGTAACAGGCTTCTCCTCCAATATGAGTGGCGTGAATGCGATTGAGCATTGCTGCTCTCAATGCCTTCGGTATAATGGCACACTGACCTCTATAAAGCACACCATTTTGAATGTTCACTTCATCTCTGAATGGCCAATACTCGCGCACCAAGAGCGACGCGTTTTCTTTGCGTTCGGGCCAGCCAGTTAGCACAGTCTTTGCCAGCTCCTGCAACGCGTCGTCAGCTTTGGTCTCGGTCACAATTTGACGGAGACTGATGTCTGTCACGTTGAGATGTAGGGCTTGGTCTATGAATGCGAGCACAGCCTCGGCGCTGTCCATGGTACTCACGTGTTGTGGTGGTCCGGGCTCGTTGGACACCTGCTTGTCGGGCACTGCCCTGCTCAGCGTATCACTTATGTACATCTCTGGACCGGGTTTGTACACAACATTCAGGTTGTAGCTTTGAAGCTGTAATAACATGCTTTGGAGGCGTTTGGGGGCATTAAGAAGTGGTTTCTTAAATATTGTCACGAGGGGTTTATGGTCGGTTTCAGCAGTAATTGTCTCCCTGCCGTACAGATAGTGATGAAACCTCTGACATGCGAACACGATACTCAAGCACTCCTTCTCAATTTGGGCATAATTTTGTTCGGTTCTCGTAAGCGCTCGAGAGGCGAACGCCACAGGTTGTCCTTGCTGCTGCAGACAACAGCCCAAACCGTTCTTGCTGGCGTCGCTTTGTATTGTCACTGGCTTGTTTATGTCGTAATACATCAAAACGGGCGTGTTCGTGATCATGCGTTTTATTTCTTGAACTGCCTCGTCGTGTTTAGGGAGCCAGTGCCACGCTACGTCTTTGTCCAGAAGCCTGCGAAGCGGCTCGCATACCTCTGAAAGCCGTGGGAGAAACTTGGCCAGGTACGTCACAAATCCAATGAAGCGCTGAACTGCTTTTACATCCTGCGGTGTCTGCATTGCCAGGACTGCTTTTGTCTTTTCTGGGTCAATACGTAATCCTTCCGCCGACAATATGTGCCCATGAAAGTGCACCGCTTTGAGTTTGAATTGTACCTTTTTTTCACTCAGCCGGAGTTTCACAGCTCTGCATCGCTCCATCAGAGCGCCGAGATTTCTGTCGTGATCTAACTCGGCCTCTGCGTCCGAGTCACCGCAGCCAACAACCAGTATGTCATCCGCTATGGGCTCTATGCCTCGGAGTCCCATCAACAGCTCGTGTTGCTTACGTTGATAGATTTCTGGTGCTATGGAGACGCCGAAAGGCAGTTTACGCCATCTCATCCGCCCCCATGGTGTCCAGAAAGTTGTCATCAAGCTGCTTTCATTATCCAGCTTGCAGTGTAGAAAGGCATCGCGAACGTCTACCAGCGTGAACAGACGTGCTTTGGGTAATTTATACAGAACGTCTTCCAGCGTTGGCATGTGATAGTGCGATCTTTGCAGTGCTTGATTAAGGTGTTTTGGGTCTATACATATTCTTACTTTGTCTGGCTTGGCTATGACTACCATGTTGCTGATCCATGGTGTGGGTTCCGTGACACTAGTGATGTGACCGTCTCTCATGTATTTATCCAGCTGTTCT
The DNA here is from genome assembly GCF_029890125.1 of Rhinichthys klamathensis goyatoka. Classification (NCBI taxonomy): domain Eukaryota; kingdom Metazoa; phylum Chordata; class Actinopteri; order Cypriniformes; family Leuciscidae; genus Rhinichthys; species Rhinichthys klamathensis. Next base: position 2,426,841 of record NW_026606641.1, read on the forward strand.
TTTACTCTGGCTTTCAATGCCACTGGCACGTTCCGTGGCGCGCATTGCACAGGCGACACGCTGCTGTCGAGCACAAAGCGGACCTCTCCTGGGACTGAATCGACTGGGTCATTAAACACGTCCTTGAAATTGTCAATTAACTGCTGCTTTGTGAGAGGCATGTCGGAGTAAGCAATCAGTCTGTGAAGCTCTTCTGGGATGGTAAATTTCATGAGCCCTAGCCGCTCACATGTGTCACCTGATAGTAATGGTTCTTGATCGGCTTCGACCACTTCAAAGACTAGCTTGTGTTTGGTGCTCTTTATTGTGCATTCTGTATGAAATCGGCCTAAAGACAGCATTGTGGCACCAGAATACAATTTCAGTCTTGTTGTGCTTGGCTGCAAAGGGCTCTCTGAATCCAGTTTTTCTTTGGTTATACGGCTCATAACGTTACAAGTTGCTCCCGTGTCTAGCTGAGAGGCCTGCTTTCTTTTATTAAATGTCAGGTTAACGAACCATCTTGGACCGGGGCACTTTACTGTGTCAATGCATTCCTCAGCAGCAAAAAGTCGACCCTCGCTGTAGGGCCCTTGCACATCCTGCTCATCATCCATCATTACATTCACTCTGCCGGACCTGTCGGCAATCTGACGCGCTCTACACACTTTTGCGAAATGATTCAATACACCACATGATCGACAAGTCTTTCCATATGCGGGGCACTGATCTCTGCCTTTCTTGTGACCACCCCCACAATATTTGCACTTCACAGTTCTGGGCGTTTGCTCATTATTCATTTCCCCATCCCTGCGTTTCAGCCTTTGTGCTTGTGCAATATTCACAGCGTCACTGACTGTGTTGTCAATAACTTTAACTCGTTGTTCCGTCGCTTCTGCCAGTCGGCATATTTCGACAGACTGTGACAAAGTCAGCTGACGTTCACGCAACATGCGCCGCCTCGTGTTCTCATTGGCAATGCCCAGGACAAGTCTATCGCGAATCATTTCATCTTTGAGCTCCCTGTATTCACAGGTCGATGCTCGTTCCCGCAGCCTCGTGAGAAAGTCTTTTATCTTTCCGCGAAATATCTTTCGTAGATCACATTTTTCGCAGGCTTGAAATAATCTCCCAATGCATCAAGTATGAATTTCGGATCCTTCGTTTGTTCCTCGCTCAACACAATATTATGACTGTAGATATGCCGACATTCATTACCCATTAATCGCCGCAGCGCTGCCGCTCTCACCTCATTGGGCTTCTCACTAAGCCCGGTAGCTAGCTCGTAGTCCTCGAATTGCGCTCTGAAATTGTCCCAATTTTTGGAAATGTCTCCTGACATCCGCATGCCCTCCGGGGCAGGAATGCTGTTCAAAGCCATGTTCAGGATCTAGTGTTCACTTCTGACACCATGTTTGTGTGCTATGCAATGAACAATCCAGAGCTGATTCAATGTGCGTCTTTATTCTTCCATACTCCATTAACAACTGCCCCCGAACCGGGCCCAACCAACGTCACAACAGGATGCAAACCATATATGGCATTTTACCGTAACAAGCGGGAGAGTCTTTACTCCGATGAGGCGAGTGAATGAGTAAGTTAGTTATACTGCTGAGAGTATAAGAAGTTGCTGAGAGCAGCAGACAGCGCACGCGAAGCGTGCTCTGTGGGGGCCCCGCTGGTAGACTGATCTCATGAAATGGCGTATGTATGACACGCCAATTCGTATTTCCATTTTTGGCGTGCTATCAACATGCATAATCGCTTTTCAGCGTGTTTATCAACGCCGTTGACTTAACGTTATATTACTGTATATATAAATATATGACCTACCCCAACCCCGTCCCTAAACCTACCCGTCACTGGGGTTAATACCATTTATGAGTCTTCCCCTACCATCCTAGGAAAAAAAATATCACTCCCCAGATGTAGATCTACATTTTGCTTTGTTTCGCTCGGACATTTAACGGCGTGTACATACACGCGGAATCACTCGGACATTTAACGGCGTAGACATACACGCAAAAGATGACGGTTCGTTTCGGCGTGGACATACACGCGGATAGCTCAAAATGCGTATAGATAACACGCCACTTGACTTGAAAGTGGCGTGTATGTTTACTCAAAGTCATGATGTCATGTTGCCACTGGGCATTACTGGTGTAGCACCACCCCAGCAGAGTACGTCCCTGGGCTAGAGGTCCAGTGGCACCGTAAACCGGCTCAATCTCTTCCATCTCAGATAGGGGTGGACCAGTATTACTTTATTTTATTTTTTATTCTAAACTGTTTTAATTATTCTTATTTGTTTTGATTATTTTAATTTCTTCTATGTAAAGCACTTTGAATTGCCATTGTGTATGAAATGTGCTATATAAATAAACTTGCCTTGCCTTGCCTTTGTGACATGGTGCATTATCCTGCTGGAAGTAGCCATCAGAGGATGGGTACATGGTGGCCATAAAGGGATGGACATGGTCAGAAACAATGCTCAGGTAGGCCGTGGCATTTAAACGATGCCCAATTGGCACTAAGGGGCCTAAAGTGTGCCAAGAAAACCTCCCCCACACCATTACACCACCACCACCAGCCTGCACAGTGGTAACAAGGCATGATGGATCCATGTTCTCATTCTGTTTACGCCAAATTCTGACTCTACCATCTGAATGTCTCAACAGAAATCGAGACTCATCAGACCAGGCAACATTTTTCCAGTCTTCAACTGTCCAATTTTGGTGAGCTCTTGCAAATTGTAGCCTCTTTTTCCTATTTGTAGTGGAGATGAGTGGTACCCGGTGGGGTCTTCTGCTGTTGTAGCCCATCCGCCTCAAGGTTGTGTGTGTTGTGGCTTCACAAATGCTTTGCTGCATACCTCGGTTGTAACGTGTGGTTATTTCAGTCAAAGTTGCTCTTCTATCAGCAAGATCTGTAGTAGATAGAGAGGAGTTAGCTAAATGCTTGCACACCAAACACAGAGAGGTCTCTGAAGACAAAAGACCTGACGATGCACCTGCGACTCATCTAATTATAGCCTTGTGTCGCGGGTGCGCGCCGATGACGTCACCGACCGAGGCTATATTACTTTCGGTCGATTAAATCGACGTGTTTACACACTATATTCACAGCGGGTCACGATTAAAGATGTTCCCAATGCGCTAAGCAGCACAGCATCGATTGTAGCTTTTGAAAGGGAACAACTACTAGTCGACTAGAAAAAAACTTTAGTCGGAGGCAGCAATTATTCCACATATTTTCGAACAAGCAGGCCATTTCTGGGTTGAGCGAGCGGAGCGGAATATTCAGAAATGCGCTCTCCGCTCACATGCTCTGATCGGAACAAAGCATGACAAATTCAAACTTTATTTCATTTTCTCCGTAGCTTGAACACTCACTACATTAGGCATAAGACTGAGCTTTAGTTAAAGCTGTCCATTGATGCCCACTTCATCAATCATCAATCACGAAAAATGAGAGGCCAAGTCAGAAGTCAAATAAAATGTTTTATTTACGATAATAGTGATTGTCGGACGAGATAGGGGAAGCCTGGCTTTTATTTTTTTTATTTCACGCTTTTAAGTACAATATTATTTTAGTCCACAGCCCCCCACCAGGGCTACTGTTGGCGCGTTTTGCTTTCAAATGCACAACGTGAGTGACCCAATCTTACAGTGCTTTACATTATTGTTACCACATTACATCTACGTTTGAACAGATATCCACGAACACAGTATTTAACAGTAAACACGGGTCTAAACATTATAATATTCATCATGTTAGTGTAAACACTCATACTAGCCTACTTTTATATAATCAAGCTTAAAACATCCTCGTGTCGTACATATATACTGTATTCATTTAGCATTGAAAGGTTGCCTGTCTATAGTTCATATTTCCGTCGATTTCATACATTTTAGTCTGGCACCAGTTCAACTAGTACAATGTGAAGTTTTTGCAACATTAACAAGCTAACTATTATAAGTGATAATGCATTTCTTACCTTTAAAATCTTACCTTTAAAAGGTTGCAGAGTGATCGCTGAAAGGGGAAGACAGAAGACGGATGATGATCTCAGGACAGGTAAAGGCGGGCATACACTGTGCGATGTCTGTGTGATTTCATTAAGGTTACCGGTAACCTTGCTGAAATCGCTGAAAGGGGAAGACAGAAGACGGATGATGATCTCAGGACAGGTAAAGGCGGGCATACACTGTGCGATGTCTGTGTGATTTCAGCAAGGTTACCGGTAACACTTTAGAATACGGTTCCTTTGTTAATGAATAACTACACAAGAACCAATGAGTAACACAATATTAACAATCTAGTAACTATTATTAACTAACAAGAAACTCTGATTAACGAACTAGTAAGTAATAGCGCACAGATGAAAGTGGTAGTTCACTATTAACTAATCAATAACTACTATTTTTTTAATGCTTCCCAGAGAACTACTGAAAAAGTTTATTAACAATCTAGTAACTACTATTAACTAAAAAGAAACTCTGATTAACGAATTAGTAAGTAATAGCGCACAGATGAAAGTGGTAGTTCACTATTAACTAATCAATAACTACTATTTTTTTTAATGCTTCCCAGAGAACTACTGAAAAAGTTTATTAACAATCTAGTAACTACTATTAACTAAAAAGAAACTCTGATTAACGAATTAGTAAGTAATAGCGCACAGATGAAAGTGGTACTTCACTATTAACTAATCAATAACTACTATTTTTTTTAATGCTTCCCAGAGAACAACTGAAAATTTTCATAATTCGTGCAAAACTAATCAATAACCAATGCAGGACAAATGACTAGCACTACATTAACATTTTAACTGCTACTGTAAACAATACACAAGGTTGTTTACATTATCAATTTGTAATAGCATAGCAGTTCTCTTATGAGAGTATCTCTCGTACTGCGTAATATCTTACGCTATGGGGAAAACCTCTTTTCCTCGAGATATTGAAGCCAAAAATTATCCTTAATTTTTAATCAATGTAAAACGCGTTGCGACAGCATGCAGACATAGGCAAGGCGGCTCGCGTGCCTATTGGCTGACCTGTGGCAACAGCAGCCCATTTACGTCACGTTCCGCCAGAATAGGCGTGGCCTTGGCCTATAAATATAGCTCGACAGGCTGATACAAACTGATTTTCATCTCTTCAGCGAAGCTACACGCATCGCTGGATCCGGAGTGAGAAGCCATCCTTTACTCTGCTCTGTGTGTATGTGTGTGTGTGCTCGCCCCGCGACTCACACGTCTATCATCTAAAAGAGCCGCGTCTTTTTAAAGATGCCATCCTCCTGTGGCTCGTGCCGAGCCACACTCAGCGACGGGGACCGCCTTGTGATGCATTCCTGCCTGGGAGAGGATCATGCAGCTCTCGCGCTCGCCGACGGCGGCTGCCCTCACTGCGAGCTATTGCCTACGGTGACTCTGAGGATTCGCCTGGCATCCTTCAGCGAGACTGCACTTCCACCCGCTACAGTGCCGCGCCGTAAAGCGCCGTACTCAGCGGGTCCCCGAGCCTTCTCCAGCCCGTGAAAGCTCGCCGGTTCGCCCGCCAGCTTCACCAGCTTCACTCGAGTCGCTCACTGACGGATAACGGCCGCCGCGCGCCGCCGCTTCCGCCATTAATGACGACGAGATAGCTGCATCTGTAGAGGAGACCTGCTGCTCTATCCTGGCGTCGGACAGTGAGGACTGGGCGAGCTCTGTGGACCTCCCCCTTCTGTCCGCGAGTCGTCAGGGAAACGGGCCAGCATCAAGACCGCGAGCCCTAAAACCGCGGCTAGCTTTCTTTACGTTATAAGAAATCTACCCCGCCCCCCATGGGCGTGCGTCACCGGCAAATGAGAAAAGAGTGTTTTTTAGTCCCCGCCGAGGCCGGACTAATCTCCATTTCTCAAACATTTCTCAGCTCCTCTTAGTTTGAGCGGCTGAAAATGTCAATATTCCAGCAATGAGCCTGTTGTGTAACACGCACACCTGCAAACAAACGCCGACACACACAAAACTGTGATGAAACTCTCTTATCTGCTTCACTAATGTAGTTCTCCCCTGTGGCTCAGTGGCGGAACCCGAAGCCTTCACGCGAGAGACCCGTGTTCGATCCCGGCTCTCGCAGCAGATAAAAATTTAGTCTCGCCGCGGCCAGACTTCCACCGAAACTTTTCGCTCGTTCAGTTCCAGAAAATGCGACTGTTCCAGTGTATTTTGCAGTAAACAAGCCGGTACCACGGCCCGCTTGCCTGCACATAAATGCCGTTTCCACGGCGACCCAGAAAAATCATATAAGCATTGTATTTTCTGGTTTTCCGGCCACAGCCGATGGTGTTATGAGTGTAATAAAATGCCCACAGCCCAGTGTTCATTTCTACACACAAATACAGCCCGCCACAGTACAGGGCTCGCACAAATAAAATCGACGCATGTCAGTTGTGCATTAAATGTAGTGAATGTGCCCACAACCCAGTGCCCACAAACACTACCATGGTTTCTGTAAAACGAAACCAACACAAGTCTTCCTAGCCTCCTAGGAAATCGACGGTGTTTCAGTCTCGCCGCGGCCAGACTTCCACCGAAATTTTTCGTTCGTTCAGTTCCAGAAAATGCGACTGTTCCAGTGTATTTCGCAGTAAGCAAGCCAGTACCACGGCCCGCTTGCCTGCACACAAATGCTGTTTCCACGGCGACCCAGATAAATCATATAAGCAGTGTATTTTCTGGTATTCCGGCCACAGCCGATGGTGTTATGAGTGTAATAAAAATGCCCACAACCCAGTGCTCATTTCTACACACAAACACAGCCCGCAAAAATGCAGGGCTCGCACAAACAAAATCGCCTCATGTCGATTGTGCACTAAATGTAGTGAATGTGCCCACGTCTCAGTGCCCACAAACACTACCCACCACATGTCCCACGGGTTCTGTAAAAACGAAACCAACACACATTCAGTCAGCTCAGGCCGACGGTGTTTTCAGTGCAGTAAATGTGCCCGCTGTCCCGCGCCCACATTCACTCACAGACATGTTAAGCCCCACGGGGCTCGCCCCGCTCTCTCTCCCTCAGCAAACTGCTATAAGGGATTTGAGCGCGGCCAGGCTGCCCGCCGCGATCGGCGCGCCCCCCGCCTCACACACTGTAAACACAGTGTCTGCGTTACAGCACGCCGGAGCTCCCTTGCCGTCACTATGTCACGGCCAGAGCCCAGATCTCATTCTACCCCTAGCTAAACAGAAGTAGCACACTCTGTCTCCTCTCCACCAGTAAGCTGTGTGTGGTGGGCGTTCTGGCGCAATATGGCTGCCGTCGCATCATCCAGGTGGATGCTGCACATTGGTGGTGGTTGAGGAGATCCCCCCTTCTATGTAAAGCGCTTTGAGTGCCAAGAAAAGCGCTATATAAATGTAATGAATTATTATTTATTATTATTATTATAGCTATTCACGCGAAAGTGTGGGCACAGCTTCCTGGGGTATCAGAATGGGTGCTGAACACTATAAACACAGTGTCTGCGTTACAGCACGCCGGAGCTCCCTTGCCGTCACTATGTCACGGCCGGAGCCCAGATCTCATTCTACCCCTAGCTATTCACGCGAAAGTGTGGGCACAGCTTCCTGGGGTATCAGAATGGGTGCTGAACACCATAAAAAGAGGCTATTCGCTACAGTTCGCTCGACGCCCCCGCCGTTACACGGCGCGCGTCAAATCCACGGTGAAAACAGAAGTAGCACATCTACTTCGAGCCGAGATAGCGAAACTACTGAGCAAAGGTGCTATAAAACCTTTATCTCAGGCTCAGAGCGAAGGGGGCCTATACAGCAGATATTTTCTGGTACCGAAAAAAGATGGAGGTCTCAGACCCATTTTAGATCTGCGACAGCTGAACAGAGCACTTGTGAAGCGCCAGTTCAAAATGCTTACAACCAGGAAAATCCTCGCGCAAGTTCGCCAAGAGGACTGGTTTATGTCAATAGATCTGAAAGACGCCTATTTCCGAATACAAATAGCGTCCCATCACAGGCGATTCTTGAGATTCGCCTTCGAGGACCAGGCGTATCAATACACAGTCCTGCCGTTCAGCCTGTCCCTAGCACCCCGTACATTCACGAAGTGCATGGACGCGGCTCTCGCACCCCTGAGACTTCGGGGCATGCGAGTTTTGAACTACTTGGACGATTGGCTGATTCTAACTCGATCACACTCAGAGCTCATAGAACACAGGGCCACATTACTCGAACACCTCGAGAATCTGGGCCTCACAGTCAATTGGGCAAAAAGCTCGCTGTCTCCCAGTCAGAAAATGTCTTTTCTGGGAACAGTGCTGGACTCGCTATCCATGACAGCACGCCTGTCACCGGAGCGCGGACTAGACATTCAGCGCGTCGCGAAATCCTTCCGCCCTGGCTCTATAGTCCCGCTCAAAAGGTTTCAGAAAATGCTGGGCCTAATGACCTCAGCAGCCTCTGTACTCCAGCTGGGCCTGCTTCGCATGCACCCACTGCAGATGTGGCTGAAAGCGCGAGTTCCGCCCCGGGCATGGACCACTGATCTGTTTCGCCTCAGGGTCGATCTAAAGTGCGTTTCAGCTCTGGAACCTTGGCAAGTAACCGACTGGTATCAGTCAGGTGTGAGTCTGGGGACCTCCTCGAGTGTGAAGGTGGTGTCCACGGATGCCTCCACCTCGGAATGGGGAGCGCTGCTCGAGGGCAGACCGTTCGCTGGCCTGTGGTCAGAACGGGAAAAGCTCCTTCACATAAACTGCTTGGAAATGATAGCAGTCGACAATGCGCTACGGCGCTTCTGTCCCCAGATAAAAGGTCACCACGTCTTGGTCCGGTCGGACAACATGTTAGTGGTGGCGTACATAAATCACCAGGGCGGCATCAGGTCCCGAAACCTTTACAGGCTGACGGAACGCCTCCTGGTCTGGGCTCAGCACAACCTGCTCTCGCTGAGAGCAGCACATGTGCCTGGTCACCTGAATGTGGGACCAGACAGACTGTCCAGAAACAATGTCCCAGCAGGGGAATGGTCGCTGCACCCGCAGACGGTCCAACTGCTGTGGGAAACGTTCGGCAGAGCGCAGGTGGACCTGTTCGCGTCCCAAGAAAACGCTCACTGTCTGAACTTTTTCTCTAAGAGCAGGGATGCGCTGGCCCACGTATGGCCCCGCTGCCCCCTCTATGCTTTTCCCCCCGTTTCGCTCCTGCCTCAAGTGTTGGAACGAATCAGGGAAAACGGATGCCCAGTGCTGCTCGTGGCTCCGCTCTGGACGAACCAGATCTGGTTCCCAGTGCTGATGCGGCTGACCAGCACCGCCCCGTGGCCTATACCGGTGAGGAGAGACCTCCTCTCTCAGGCAAAGGGCTCGATTTGGCATCCTCGCCCGGATTTGTGGTCCCTACGTGCGTGAGCCATCAATGGGTACCCGCTTACCTCCCGGAGGGAGTGTTAAACATGATCTCGCAGGCCAGAGCCCCGTCTACTAGACGGCTCTATTCCTCGAAATGGTCGGTGTTCTCTGCCTGGTGTCAAGCTCAAGGCTTTTCACCCGTAGACTGCGGGGTTACGGAAGTACTCTCCTTCCTTCAGGAGCTGCTGGATAAGGGCAGGACCCCTTCCACGCTCAAAGTGTACGTGGCGGCCATAGCGGCGTTTGCAAAACCGACGTCTGGCCAGTCACTGGGGAAAAACGACCTGGTTGTGCGATTCCTCAGGGGAGCTCGGAGGCTGAATCCTCCCAGACCCCCTTCAGTCCCTGTGTGGGACCTTTCTATGGTTTTGGAAGCCATGAAAGGTGCCCCATTCGAGCCAATCCATTTGTCAGACATGAAACATCTGTCTTTCAAAATGGTGTTTCTTATGGCTCTCGCTTCAGTAAAGCGCGTAGGGGACTTACAAGCGCTTTCAGTAAGCGCGTCATGTATGGAGTTTGGGCCCAATGACTCAAAAGTCATACTCAAACCAAGGCACGGATACGTGCCCAAATCCCTCAACACACCGTTCAGGGCCCAGGTTATTTCTCTGTGCGCCCTCCCGGTTCATGATGAGGAGGAGGATGCGAGTCTCCTCTGCCCTGTCAGGGCACTGAGAGCTTACGTGTCCCGCTCGTCTGTCTTCAGACAGACCGAGCAGCTCTTTGTTTTGTTTGGCGGACGCTCCAGGGGACTGGCCGCATCAAAACCGAGCCTATCCGGATGGATAGTCGATGCCATAGCGCTGGCTTACACTTCTAAAGGCCTGCAGTGTCCTTTGGGTGTCAGAGCACACTCCACGAGAGGCGTGGCCTCGTCGTGGGCGTGGTCGAGTGGGATTTCCTTACAAGATATCTGTATGGCGGCAGGCTGGGCCTCGCCGTCTACATTTATAAGGTTCTATAACCTAGAGGTTCCCGCCTTACAGGCCAAGCTGCTGTCGGTCTAGAATTCAGTACTATCTGCCCCGCTGCGCCGGCGCAGAATGCTGAGTTTTTTGCTTGTGTATCGTTCACTGATCGATAAAACAGCTCCATGGGTGTTGAATAACCCGTACTGTCACCCAGTTCAGGCTGAACACGTTCACCTTGTCTGCGTGAAACATTGCTAACATAACTAGCTCCTGTAGGATGCTATTTCATGGGGAATGATGCTTGCAGCCTCTCTTCTCCGACTCTCTGTGAGTCTATGGTGATTATGCACTACATGAGCCCCGGGCTACTGCCCTTGGGACTTTGGTGTCGGATCCCAGTAAGCACGGCGTGTTGCATTGTGTTCCCCATAGCGTAAGATATTACGCAGTACGAGAGATACTCTCGTAAGAGAACGTACTCGGTTACTAACGTAACCTCGGTTCTCTCTAGAGAGGGAACGAGTACTGCGTATCTTGCCGTGCATACAACACGGCGTACAACATTTACGACGTAAATGGGCGCAAAGCACCCCCATTGGATATCACGTCACGCAGGGCCTCTCTCGATAGGCTGCTGCTGTTGCCACAGGTCAGCCAATAGGCACGCGAGCCGCCTTGCCTATGTCTGCATGCTGTCGCAACGCGTTTTACATTGATTCAAAATTAAGGATAATTTTTGGCTTCAATATCTCGAGGAAAAGAGATTTTCCCCATAGCGTAAGATATTACGCAGTACTTGTTCCCTCTCTAGAGAGAACCGAGGTTACGTTAGAAACCGAGTACGACTTATGATTTGGGAAAGCTGTTAATAATTGGCCTATGCTGTCTATTTATCAACTGAATAATTTTAAAGAAATGGATTTTTAAATGCAGTTGTCTGGACCTTACTTGTCCTGTGGCCAATTTTCCGGCATTCCTCTGGACTGGCATTGAATCACTAGAGTCACGGTGAGTACTGGGACATATTGAGTCTTCAGCCACCCAAATACCATATACAGTTATTTTATTATTTAACCTACCTCCCCAAAAAATATGTTTTTATGTATGTCTCCTAGCTCATATATATATATATATATATATATATATATATATATATGTGTGTGTGTATATGTGTATGTGTGTGTGTGTGTGTGTGTGCATATCTTGTGAGTGAGAAGATTCTACACTTTATTGGCTTTTCATTAGTAACTACTGTAACTAACTAGTAATGACTCAAGTGTTACTACATAGTTCTATGGGAATTACTAATTATTTGGATCCGTATTCTAAAGTGAAGATCATGGGAACTAACTAGTAATGACTAAAGTGTTACTACGTACTTCTAAAGAAATTTTCTAAAAGTATACTAAAGTTCTACTAAAGTTCACCAAAAATCTCAAACGCTTGAAATGACTTTTGTGTTTGGTTGCACAAATCATGACTAGATCAAGTAACACTTCAGTCATTACTAGTTAGATCCCATGATCTTCACTTTAGAATACGGATCCAAATAATTAGTAATTCCCATAGAAGTATGAAGTACCACTTTCATCTGTGCGCTATTACTTACTAGTTAATTAATCAGTTTCTTTTTAGTTAATAGTAGTTACTAAATTGTTAATAAACTTTTTCAGGAGTTATCTGGGAAGCATTAAAAAAATAGTAGTTATTGATTAGTTAATAGTGAAGAACCACTTTCATCTGTGCGCTATTACTTACTAGTTCGTTAATCAAAGTTTCTTGTTAGTTAATAATAGTTACTAGATTGTTAATATTGTGTTACTCATTGGTTCTTGTGTAGTTATTCATTAACGAAGGAACCGTATTCTAAAGTGTTACCAGGTTACCTACTCACACTGAACGAGAAGATCGCATGCGATGTAAAGCCAAAGCTCAGGATTTATGTACTCTCACTATACGGTCGAACTGCAACTTGACTGCTCACACTATCTACGTGTGAAATATGTGCGATAAACCCCCGTGCCGGGTTGCGCCAATAGATGATATCATGTATTCAGAGATATTGTCAAAACAAGCATCAGTTATCAATATCAAGATGATTTAGCATTTTCAATTTATGTATTAAATTATTATTATTATTATTATTGTATTATTATTATTAGGGAAGGCATAGGCTACTTTTATTATTAAATTGATAGGCTAGGCTATTCTAATTAATTTGCCACGCAATAATCTCATATAACCAACGCGCTGTGAGGATAATAAAATATTACATAGAAGCTTCCTCCTCATTGAAAATGGAAAAAAACGTTTAGGTCGATTACAATGAATTATAGGCATATAATTAAAATTATTAACAGTCTATAATATGTCCGAACTGCAATAATTAGTCATCAATGAAAATTAAAAACAGCTTATTTCAAAAACATTGTTTAACAAATTAATAAAAGAGGCAAGGTGTGGATACATCGCAGGTGGCTTGGAAGACGTGGGTAATATATGGTTAATCCATTTTGCAACACGAACTGGAGGTAAGCAACAGTAGCTAGTTTGAGCTACAGAACTTAGAGATCTCCCTCTTTTCGTTTTCTTTCTTGCTGCAGATGAAATGGTTAAACTTCTGTTTTCGCGCAGTGAGGGAAAAAACACTGAGTTTGGGGCAATCGGTTCGTAGCTCTGCTTCAACTGTGCGATATAGTCACGAGGAACGACCAAAATTTCTGACATGCCAGAAATTCGTCGGAAGAGGTTAATCGCCTCTCGTTTCTCCCTCTACACTGCACGAACACTGCACGACAAAGTTGAAAATCGGCCCGACGCGAAAAAGAGTCGCACGAGTCAGAATTCGGCTCAAAATCGGATGAAAATCACACAGTGCATGCTCGCCTTTAGTCGCACAGGAAGGTAGTAAATTGTAGCAAGACCAGACAAAGGTGAACTAAGTAGCGTGCTGTGATGAGCTGGTGCAGGTGTGTTGAATTAGAATTCTGGTGATTGGGATCGTGGACTGACTCTGTGACACCCTAAAGCCGGGCGAAAACAGAAACGAACCCATGGCGACACGGCATGTAGTGTGGACTGAAGTGATGGAGGCAAAACTTGTAGGGCTGGGTAAAAAATATAGATTTCTCGATATTAATCGATTCTCATTTTTATGAACCGATATCGATTCTTAAATATCAAGAATCGATTAGTCATCCTGTTTTCATTTGATGAATGAATGGAACATTGTAGCGCGCATCCCATCCAATAAATCGCAATAATCTTTGTGCTTTGTTACTATTGATACTAAATAAAGTCTCAAATTTCAAATTACGTCCATTTTCTTACGAAATTCAAAAAACATAATTAGATCCAAGTAAATAGCTGGGAGAGAAAATATCCTACCTCAAAAACTTAAAGCACTGCTTATGTAATTTGTATCTTTCTTCTATTGTATTTGTCTTATTGTTAGTAATAGTCTCCAGTTGTGTTTAATTTGCTCTCATTACTAAAAACTAGGGATGTAACGATTCACTCGGAACCGGTTGAAAATCGATAAACGTGTCACGATTCAAGTCGGTTGAGATGTTAAACGAATCGCGATACACGTTTTAAACAGCAGGGGGCGCTGAAGCAGTATTTTGACCTCGCTTTACAGGCGCGAAGCGCGATAGCAGCGAACAAGCTGACTGTAGCTTTAAACAGTAGCAATAATGGCGGCGGCAAGTGTAGATGACGTTGATATTGAGGATGCCCCAACCTCATTCAAATCGGACGTGTGGCGGCATTTTGGCTCTGCGAAGACTAAAAATGAAAGCGGAGAGGTGGTAACGGACAAAACAAAAACTGTGTGCAGATACTGCAAGAGGACTTTTATATACACCAATAGCACAACAAACATGATGCAGCATACAAACCGTCACCATAGTGAGAAGCTCCAGTCACCGCCGTCTGCACGTAAAAAACTGTTAGTGGGCCAAACCACACTGACTGGCAGCCCCACTCGCGGCAACGAGTGCGAGAGCCAAGGAGATCACAAGGTGTATCTGTGTTTTCATGGCAAAAGATATGAGGCCGTTTTCTGTCGTAGAAAATGAAGGATTTAGGCTACTCGTCAACAAATTGGAGCCCAAATACACCATCCCATCACGCCCCCACTTTAGCCAGACTGTCATGCCAGCGCTTTACAGGGAAACAAAATCTAAGGTAATTGAGACTGTTGTGAATCACCAGTTTCAGAGAGATCCATTTGCAGCATAAAGTTTATTGACAGAATAGTCAGACAGGCAAGGGTCAATAACAGCAAACACAGCACTGAAGACGAGGCAAATTCAGGGTCGATTACCAGGCTGACGTAACGTAGGCAGGCGGCAGGCAAGGAAGGTCTAGATGGAAAGGGTCGAGAATCGGTTAGGCAGTCAACAGGTATATTGCTCAGTAGTGTTTCACAAATAGCTAGACAAAACTTCGCACTGAGAGCTGTGCAAAGTGGAGATAAATAGCCTGATAGATAGGCTGCAGCTGAGCACAGTGATTGAATCATTAGAGAGGCTTATGGGGAATGTAGTGAAAGAGAGAATCAATATTCGGGCGAGGGCGGTCTCTGCTGGCCAGAGAGAGGAGTTGCAGAGACCGGGCTTGTGACAGAGCCCCCTCCCTGCGAGCGACTCCTGGCGCGCGGAGCCTGACGGCGTCGGGGTCTACCTCGAGGTCGTGGGGCCGGTTTGGTGGGATGAGCTAGGTGAAAGTCTGTGATCAGGCTGGGGTCCAGGATGTCAGAGGCGTCCACCCAAGAACGCTCCTCAGGGCCAAATCCCTCCCAATGAACCAGGTACTGCAGGGAACTTCCCCGACGTCTGGAATCCACTAGTTCCTGAACTAGATAGGCCTCCTCGCCTTCCACTAGGATAGGCTGAGAACTCTGGTCACGGGGCCTCCCCTCCTCTTCCACGTTGGGTCCATCAGCAGGTTTGAGTAGAGAGACATGGAAGGTAGGAGCGAGACGGAACTGTCTGGGCAGGTCAAGGCGATAAGAGACTGGGGTAATCAGTTGGGTAATCTTGAATGGACCCACAAACCTGGGACTGAGCTTCTTGCAGGGAAGACTCAGACGCAGGTCTCGGGTCGACAGCCAAACCCACTGGCCCGGGAGATACTCTGGTCCCGGCCGACGACAACGGTTAGCCTGTTCCCTCTGACGGCGAACTGCTCGTTGGAGGTGAGTATGGGCCTGGTTCCAGGTCTCCTCGCTGCGTTGGAGCCAGTCGTTCACGGCAGGTACATTTGTGGGCTCTCCTGACCACGGGAAAAGAGACGGTTGAAAACCTAGGACACACTTAAAGGGGGTTAGGCCGGTGGAGTGTTTCCGGATGGAATTCTGGGCGTACTCGGCCCAGATTAGGTAACGACTCCAATCCTGCTGGTGCTGATGGCAGTAGGAGCGTAGGAAACGGATTACCTCTTGATTTAGGCGTTCGGCCTGCCCGTTGGATTGTGGATGGTACCCAGACGTTAGACTGATATTGACCTGTAGGGTCTTGAAGAAGGCCGACCACACTTGAGAGGTAAACTGGGGTCCTCGGTCGGAGACTATGTCTTCAGGCAGGCCATAGAAACGGAACACCTGTTTGCAGAGGTGTTCAGCGGTTTGCAATGCCGTGGGGAGCTTTGCAAGAGGAATAAGGCGACAGGCCTTGGAGAAACGATCGATCACGGTGAGGATGGTGGTGTGACCTTCAGAAGCAGGAAGATCGGTGATTAAGTCGATGGCAATGTGTGACCAAGGACGTTGCGGAATGGGGAGAGGGTGTAACAGGCCCGCAGGTAATTGGCGGGATGACTTCTGAGTGTTACAGACCCGGCAGTGTTGTACGTGGGTTGTGGCATCTGAGGCTAAAGAGGGCCACCAATAATGGTTTTGGAGCAGTTGGATAGTGGCCGTGATCCTCGGATGCCCTGAGCTGGGATGTGCATGAACGAGTTCCAGGACCTGATGCCGAAAGGTCTCAGGGACAAAGATTCGGTCGGGCGGACAGCCGGGTGGGACTTCAGCGCGGGAGTTGAGCTGTTCGATTTCCGTGTCGATGTCCCACTGGATTGGAGCGACAATGAGGTTGGGAGCCAGCACCGTCTTGGGGTCCTGTGGTGTGAGTTTGAGGTCGGTTTGGCGTGAGAGGGCATCTGCCTTGACATTCTTGGAACCAGGGCGATAAGTGACAGTGAAGAGGAACCGGGCAAAGAAGAGTGACCAACGTGCCTGCCTGGGGTTTAACCTCTTAGCGGTGCGAAGATATTCTAGGTTCTTATGGTCAGTAAGAACGATGAAAGGATGGAGAGAGCCCTCGAGCCAATGCCGCCACTCTTCAAAGGCGGCCTTCATGGCCAGCAGCTCCCGATCACCCACATCATAGTTTCTTTCGGCGGCATTCAACTTACGGGAGTAGAATGCACAGGGATACAACTTGGGCGGCGAGCTTTGGCGTTGTGAGAGGATGGCCCCCAAGGCGGTGTTCGAGGCATCTACTTCGACTATGAATGGAAGACTGGGATCAGGATGGTGCAGTATAGGAGCTGTGGTAAAGCGTTGTTTGAGCGCATTAAAAGCCTGGGTGGCAGACTCCTTCCACTGAAGACGATGTGTGCCCTTCTTCACTAGAGAGGTGAGTGGGTTAACCACGGCACTGAAGTTTCTTATGAATCGTCGGTAAAAGTTAGCAAACCCGAGGAAGCGCTGTAGCTCTTTCAGGGTTGTGGGACGTGGCCAATCACGGACTGCTTTGACCTTTCCCTCGTCCATAGCAACTCCTTCCGGGCTGATGACGTAACCCAAGAACGAAATGGAGGTTTGATGGAACTCACACTTCTCCAGTTTGGCATACAGATGGTGGTGAATGAGTCTCTGGAGGACAGCTCGCACGTGCTGCACATGGTCTGTGAAGGTGTCAGAGTAAATCAGGATGTCGTCGATGTATACTATGACTGTACGATGGAGCATGTCTCTGAAGACGTCGTTGATAGACGACTGGAAGACAGACGGACTGTTCGCCAGGCCGAACGGCATAACCAAGTACTCATAGTGCCCCGTGTTGGTGGAAAATGCTGTCTTCCACTCGTCCCCCTTCCTGATGCGGATCAAATTGTATGCACAGCGAAGATCAAGCTTAGTGTAGTACTTGGCAGTACGACGTAATTCCAAGTCGGCTGGAACCAACGGGAGCGGATAACGGAACTTTACTGTGATGTCGTTCAGAGCACGGTAATCAATGCAGGGTCGGAGGCCCCCGTCCTTCTTCTGGACGAAGAAGAATCCGGCGGACGCTGGAGACGTGGAGGGCCGGATGAAACCCTTTGCCAGTTCCTCCTCTATATATTTCCTCATAGCTTCGGACTCCGGTTGAGAGAGGGGGAATATACGACCCTTGGGAGAAACCGAACCGGGCAACAGATCGATGGCACAGTCGCTGTCGCGATGAGGCGGGAGCTGAGAAGCGCCAACTTTACTGAAGACCTCTGCCAGATCATGGTATTCGGTAGGGAGGTCGTTCAGGTTGACCCTCGCCACGGGCACGGAGATTTCTTGAATGGTAGATGGAGCAACGGGTGAGAGACACTTGGAATGACAGAACGCGCCCCAGCGGGTAATCTGGTTGGTTCTCCAGTGAATCTGGGGATTGTGTTTACGGAGCCATGGCAAGCCTAGGATCACAGGGGTGCGTGGAGCGTGGAAGACATAGAACTGGATTACCTCAGAGTGGAGCGCCCCTGTCAGCAGCTGGAGTTCTTGAGTGAGGTGAGAGATGCGACCGGAGCCTAATGGTCTTCCATCGATGGCCTAGACTGCAATGGAAGAAGGGCAGCGGGTTAGTGAAATGTTGTGTTGACGGGCAAAATCTGCCGAGATAAAGTTCCCTGCTGCGCCAGAGTCAATCAGTGCTCTGGTGGGAACCCGCTTGCCATCTATCGTTAACACGACAGGCACGAACACAGACGAAGTGTGGTGTGGTGCTTCAAGGTCTGTGCTCACTGGACGAGAAGTGGTTGAACGGAGTCTGGATGGGCAGGAGGAACGAAGGTGGCCTGCCTCGCCACAGTACAGACAGCGGTGAAGCCGGATCCGTCGATCTCTGTCTTCCGTTGGCAGATGGTAGGCATTAATTTGCATGGGCTCGGGTTCTTCAGCGCGAACAGGGGGTGAGGCTCGGGTAACCTGGGCCGCGCGAGGAGCAGGAATGGCACGGTGACAGACTCGGCGTGATCTCATGAGGTTGTCTATCTGGATCGTGAAGTTGATGAACTGGTCGAGGTCCCTGCCCTCGTCACGACAGGCTAGTTCCGACTGTAGATCATGGTTCAGGCCTCTTCGGAAAATTACCTTGAGCGTGTCGTCATTCCAAGAAGTCTGTGCGGCTAGGGTGCGATGCGTGAGAGCATACTCAGCAGCAGTAGACCTTCCCTGAGTGAGCTCCAACAAGCGATCGCCCGCGCTCATTCCCTCCCTAGAATGCTCGATGACCTCTCTGAAGCGTTGGAGGAAAACTAGGAAGGACGGGAATGCTGAACCATCGGCTCTCCATACAGCTGTAAACCACTCCAATGCTCTCCCCATGAGCAATGAACTCACAAAGGCTATCTTCCCCGCGTCAGTAGAATACAAAGAGGGTTGTTGATCGATGTATTGAGAGCACTGCAGAATAAAGCCCTTACATTTATCGGGGTCCCCGTCAAACTTCTCCGGGAGCGCGAGACGAGGCGCCGCGGGGGGCGGGGCCGGTGCGGGACTGGCAGCTGCGGCGGGTTGTGGAGGAGCTTGATCCGATGCCGAAGCTTGGAGACCTCGAACAGCTTTAACCAGCTCGTCCATCAACGAAGTGAGGTGGTTGAGCTGATGATGATGAGCGGCGATCTGATCAGCTTGGGCTGAGTAAGCAGCAGACAAACTTGACATAGCTGCTGGATCTGGGCGTGGCAAAGTTTTCTGTTGTGAATCACCAGTTTCAGAGAGATCCATTTGCAGCATAAAGTTTATTGACAGAATAGTCAGACAGGCAAGGGTCAATAACAGCAAACACAGCACTGAAGACGAGGCAAATTCAGGGTCGATTACCAGGCTGAATGGTCAGGGCAGGCAGAGAACAAGCAGAGTCCAATAACCAGGCAGAGGTAACGTAGGCAGGCGGCAGGCAAGGAAGGTCTAGACGGAAAGGGTCGAGAATCGGTTAGGCAGTCAACAGGTATAATGCTCAGTAGTGTTTCACAAATAGCTAGACAAAACTTCGCACTGAGAGCTGTGCGAAGTGGAGATAAATAGCCTGATAGATAGGCTGCAGCTGAGCACAGTGATTGAATCATTAGAGAGGCTTATGAGGAATGTAGTGAAAGAGAGAATCAATATTCGGACGAGGGCGGTCTCTGCTGGCCCGTGACCAGGAGCCAGACAGAGACCCTCAGAAAAGCATATCCAGGCCTCCAGGGCTACCCAGAGTTATCTTACGGTCACAGCCCACGTGATAACCAGTGAGTGGGAGATGGTTAATTTTGTTCTCCAAACTCGCCCATTGTTCGAAACACACACAGGAGCTAATATTGCTGAAGTTTTAAAATCAGCTGTGAGTGAATGGGGGATTCAAATGGCCAACCATGGAATTGCTGTGGTCACGGACAACGCGAGGAATATGGATGTTGCTATCAGAGAGGCTGGGCTGGCCCCCCATGTCAGGTGTTTTGCCCACACTTTGAACTTAGCTAGCCAAGCAGGTTTGAGTGTGCCCCGCGTGAGCCGTTTGTTGGGCAGAGTGAGGCGTATTGCTGCCTTCTTTCACCGAAGCTCCACAGCCACAGCTGCGCTCGCAGCCAAACAGATACTACTGGAGCTTCCACCGCATAAGTTAATCATCGATGTCGCTACGCGCTGGAACAGCAGTCTGGATATGATCGAACGCTATCTCGAACAGCAAGCGGCTGTGACAGCAACTCTCCTGAGCAACGACGTTCGACGAAATGTCCGTGACATCGATACTTTGGATGGCTCAGACATCCGTGATGCGGAGGACATGGTGAAGCTTCTAAAGCCACTCAAAACGGCCACCACTGTGCTGTGTGACGAAAAAAAAACCCACTGTGTCTCTCATTGTGCCCTTAAAGCATATGATCGAGCATAACATGGCATCCAACGAAGAAGATTCCCCCACTGTGAGCAACATAAAGAGAGCTATACTGAACAACCTTTACAACAGATACACTTCAGAGTACAACCACCTGCTGGAGTGCACCGCATTAGACCCCAGATTCCGGGCTCTGCCTCATCTAAATAAAGACCAGATTTCTGCTATTCCTCTGTGCAGGATGAGGGCACAGAAGGTGCCAGTGGTCACCCCCCTGCAGCAGAGCAGCCTCTTGACCAGACAGACAGAGCAGGAGCAGAGCTGAAACAACCTCCTTCCAAGAAAACCGCATTGGAAGATCTCCTTGGAGGGATATTTGATGAACCAGTTGCACAGCACATCAGTCAGATTGATGCAGAAATTAATAAGTACAGAGCTGAAACATCCATTTCCCTCAATAGCTGTCCACTCAAGTGGTGGAAAGAGAATGCTCGGCTTTACCCACTGCTATCCAGTATAGCAAAAGCATATCTCTCCACACCAGCCACCTCTGTCCCTAGTGAAAGGGTTTTTTCATCAGTAGGGGACATTGTGAATGTGCAGAGATCTCAGCTTCTGCCAGAAAATGTGGATATGCTGATATTTCTTAAAAAAAACATGTAAATAAAAAAAAGATTCTAAGCTGGGAAAGAGCACCAGCAAAGCCTTAGTTTGTTTATATTAAAATATTTATTTTATTTGTATTATTTATTTGATTTGGGATTTGTTTTAATATTTCAATTTAGTTTTGTTATTTGACAAAGATATTTCAGTTTCAGAAATAAATGTGCAACATTTTGTCTGAGTGAGAATGAAACAATAAAAAGACAGTTTTTCATTTATCTTTCTTAAATCTCATTTTGTACAAAAAAACGTGAGAAAATCGTATCGTGAAACCAGTATCGTGAATCGTATCGCATCGCGAGTTCAATGAATCGTTACATGCCTACTAAAAACATTATCTATATTCATTACAAGGTGATTAGTTAAAACATTTAATTTTGTGTCTGTGTGTGTGAGTGTGAGTGTGAGAGATGATAGAAATATATGAAAGTATTTTTGGTGCAAAACAACTTAACGCCTGTTACAGTGGAATTTGTAGTTGTAGAGAATAGCCACACATCATGTGTATCAGTAAATTTGAAGTCACAGAGAGAAATGGTTTAAGAGTTGCAAACTTGTAGACTTTTTTTTATCTTCCACAAACACAACACAACAGTTACACCTTCTCAAATTCTTCATTGCATGTGCACAAATCCTATTCTACAAATCACAAATTAAGAAACTCGTACGCTCACATTTTTGCTACAGTTGCTGCAGTGAATATGGTGCAAAACGCATTTACACACCTGCATCAAAATATGTGAAGTCACGGAGAAATTTAGCTCATCTGCAAATCAGTATGTGAATTCATCCAATGAGAGTTGCACACTTGTAGAATATTTTCTCACAAATGTCTTGTGTATTTTATAGCACAAACACAAGTACATAACTACAGCTGCTTGAATCTACTGCGATGAATCTCAAGCTCTGTTTTTCGCTTTCAAGTGACAAGTTTCGCGCTTTTGCACCAAGTGCTGAAATGTGGGTCAAAAGTGAGTTGTGCATCTGTAGAGGCAGTGGGCGGAGCCTACATTAATATTCATGAGTTTTCCCGGGCATGCGCGTGGAAATGCTCATTCTAGTTCACGCTCCTCGTTTCTCAGCAGGTTTAATTGATTATTTCAAATAAGGTAAATATAGTTTCAGCGCGAACTTAACCCTTTAGGCGCCAGAGGTTTTTTCCTAAAACGTTCGATTTTGACATCTCAATTTCAAAAGGCTATATCTTAAAAGTGATAAAAGATAGAGACTTTCTGTAAATTAGAGAAATATTAAGGATGACCCAAAGTTTATGTAGGGATTACATTTTTCCATCTAATTTGCATATTATGACGTCATATGGTGGCGGCAATCTTGGATTATAGAATTTTCATGAAAAGTCACATGTTTTAATGATAAAATGTAGCACTTCTTACCCCCCAAAATGTCCATCACCTTCTGTATGTTATATTGCACAATACTGAATGCTCAGGTATATAGTAAGTAGTAAACAAACTGTGTAAATTATTACTAATAAATGGTAGAAACAAACCGAATGCATGTAGTGGTTGCCTTTTGCTGTAGAGATTTTCCATTTACTAAATACAGTAGACACTCTGATTCCATGTATAGGGCACATATATATTATTCATATGACATACAAACACAAGGAGACAAGACCTGTTTAGTTCAAACGCTCATTCGCACAGATCATGAGTGAGATGATACGAGCAGCGCGGCCAGATCTGCCTCGCGCGCGCGCCGAGTGTGCACAGCTCGGACTACTGTCATTGTCATTGCGACTCCCCACCCTGCCTCCACGTTGTCTCCTAACTGTCCTATGAATACTTCGACCTCGTCTAACATACCCAGTGGCATTAGACAAAGTCTCCACCACAATACGGTCGCCGCGATTGCGGAGAGGATCTGATAACATGGCTCACTCGCACACTAGCTCCGCTTTTGATCTCACTGATTCAATGCGCTCTAACTCGAACATTTTGTATAGAAACATGACGTTTTTTAGATTCGGGGATGAAGTATGACATGTCTGCCATCCAGTGGAGGGGGGGTCGAACGAAATTTGACACCCAATTTGACAAAATCGGCCGTTTTATTCAGTGCCTCATCTTGTCGAGTAAACTCGACCGTGGCGCCTAGAGGGTTAAACTACAATTGTGTATCGTTTCGTTTCGTTAAGTTCATAATGTTTTTATTAACCCTCTGGGGTCGGCCGTCGCGCCGGCGCGACGAGCTCGATTTTTTCCTTATCAGTGCAAAAGAGAATGTACTCTGTTGATTTTGATCTTACATATAAGTGTTGTACATCATTAGATCCTGTTAAGTGTCTATTTTTTTTGTGGGTACTCACAATAAAAACAAAGTGTTGTGCTTTTCGTCAAATAAAGAAAAATAAACCTGATGCGCCTTCTCTCTGTCAGTAAAGTCCATTCTGAAACGCGTCCGAAAAATTAACTGTAACTCAGTCAATACTTGTCACAGAGATACGAGAGATTTCTCTTTATGAAGCTGAAATTCTCTTCTTTTAAATGAAGTAATTTTGTTTGTTTTTTTATATTTCCAGTTTATGTAATCCGTTTGAAACCAAGGAGAGGTACAGTTTTTTCGTTCTCCCTTCATTATCTTTAATAAGCTGAGGCCGCCACGCCCCCAGAGCTTTTCACATGGTAAATAGGGGATCTAACGTTATGCATTGCACACGCCCAGCAGCGATCAATGGTATAAAAACACGTTTCTTAATCAGATTCACTGATAGTTCATCGCGTTTTGAGAATGGCACGCTACTCCTTCAGATGATTCTGGGATTCACCTTTTCCTCACAGGAATTTGAAACTCGGACGACGAACGGCTGCATTTTGAAGAACGAATTGACCCCGCCGAGGATACAAGTTCGGAGTAAGTTGTTTAGTGTTATATAATTCCTTTTCTGATTATAGAGCTCAAATTAATTTTCAGACTATATTTTGCCTAGTTTTGGCTAGCTTTTGACATAGGAAAGATTACCTCACAGTCAAAATATCCCTATACGTAGGCCTATACACTCGTGTAAACTTTTTAAATGTGATTTTAGCCTACTACATATATTTCACTCAGTTTTGAGATTAGTTTATGACACTGATTATCATGCTAAAATACTGCCTTATGCGTAATTTATTTTGTTTGCGAATAACTGCTTAGGTTATATAATGATTTAGTGAAATATATTTCAGCCTCCGGTAAAATATGTGATACTGTCTAAATACAATATATTATTTATGTATAAATGTTCAGTTAGGCTAACTGAAATAAAACCATGTCTATATTGTGAAGGGTAGTCAACTTTAGCATGGGTGTGTTCACTTATTCTAAGCACTGTGTGTGTGTATATATATATATATATTTATATAATTAAATCGCAATTTTAACCAGAAAAATCTACAATGCATGCCCAAAGTCGTGCAGCCATATAGTTTCTCTTGATATCAGCATGTTCAAAGGTGTTTATTTTATTTTTTACAGGGAGAGATGCCACTGATGAGTTCTGCTGACTTCAACATTCAACAGTCTCTGTACATGAACATGGTAAAATGAAAAATCAAACACCTTGGAAATGACAGGTATGTACTATGTTTCAATGGCACAAAGTTGTGTGACTGTTCAAGCCTCTGTCTTTAGATAAGTGTGTTTACTAATGTGCTTTTTTGTCCTTTGTTGTGTATCTTTGGATTATGTTGTGTTGTAAATAAATCCAAACAATCTAAAAGCCATTCTTTTTTAAATCTCCTCATTCTTTGTGCAAGGCTCCTCATAATGATATGGCCTGATAGCACCTAATAGGGCCATTATGGGAGGGTCTTTGTCTTTCTCAAGTGTGAAATGCATACATATTAATGAGAGATCATGCCCCTTCGCATAAAGCTTTCTGACACAAAACACGTCATTAAAAATGTAAAAATACTTTATTGTCTTATCTGAATGAGTAGTCAGGATGATTCTCACATAGTTTTGGAGCAAATATTCTAGGCTATGTGATACAATTTTCAAAAGTCTTATGAAGAAATAATCAATATGTGTTTTGTGGCCTTATTTCAGAAACTTTAATTTTTAGTTTTTTCAATAACCATGCATAAACAATATTCTCTCAAAAATACAAATATGTACATACATGTTGCTCACATATTATGGTAGCCCTGTTTGTGCTAAATAGAGTGTAATTACACCTGTGCCATTAATATGTTTATAAGCAACTGAAAAAAGCACAAATGTCAGGGCATGTCAAAACATCTCAAGGACCCCAAAAACACCTTAGACCCCAGAGGGTTAATTCGTCACTGACTGAATGATCATGAACATTTCACGGTGCACTTGGTGCAAAAGGGAGAGCGCGCGAAACTTGTCACTTGAAAGCGAAAAACAGAGCTTGAGATTCGTCGCAGCAGATTCAAGCAGCTGTAGTTATGTACTTGTGTTTGTGCTAGAAAAATATACAAGACATTTGTGAGAAAATATTCTACAAGTGGTGACACTGCTAAAAGGCCTAGGTTGGGCAGAACCAAGGCAAAGCCATCGGACAGTAATATTGAGATGGCAAAACTCACATTGTTAAAACAGGTGCATTCAACACTGTCTGCGACAAATAATGACTGTCTGGAGATGTTTGGCCAGCAAGTAGCAAACGAGCTGAGAAATGTTAAAGATAAAGCACTGCAGCTAAGACTTAGGAGAAATTTCATGAATATATTGTATGATGCTCAAGAGGCAGAGCAAGCAAGTCAGTACCAACCATCATTTGTGGGGGCACCTTCATCTCAGACAAGGCCTTTCACATGTGTACCAGTGCAATATCAGGTATACCAGGCCCAGCAGAGCCCTCAAAGTGAACTGGACCACCAGGCCCAGTCACAAAGTCTGCCTCCACCGGTCTCTTTTGTAAGGATGCTTAATTAGTTTAACACAAAAAATTTAATATACCTCTGTAAAGGGTTGCAATCAGGGTTCTCAAGTCTCACGCATTGGCCGTGAGACACACGCAATTCAACCAGTTCACACGCTCACACGCCACACGGTGTATTTCTCACGCTGAAAAGGCAATGCCAACCAAGTTGTCCTGCAAGCTTTATATATAACGTTGTATACGAGGCGCATGCACACAAAGATAAGTTTCCTGCCGCCAGCGCGTCCGCATCTCGACCAGATTGCGTTTGTAACTAGGCAACTTATAGACGCGCGAAGTCCGCGAACACACACGGAAGTTCGGCCACCGCGACATCGCGCGAACACACGTCGTGATGGAGAAAGTAAGTTGGAAGAAAGCTCGCCTAACATTTTTAGACTAGATGTTCTAGAACATTTAATATATAGCCCATCGTATACATTATTGATGCAGTCAAAAACTCTACAACTACTTTGCAACCAGGCCAAAAGCTTTGGCTCAGTTTGGCTAAGGAAATGTTATTGGGTATGGGAAGGAATGAAGATGTATTTCTTCAGTTTATTTTAAATTCTATATTATACTGTATTAATAGTATTTCTAGTTAGGCTACATTAAGGCTAAAGCAGAGTGCTCTTGGTAATATTGTATATCCTGTCAAAACATACATTAGCCTAATCATTGCCATTGCATTTGTATTTTTCAAAGATGTCAGGGAAAAATGCAAAAATATTTGTTTTTCCAAACATTTTGGAGCAATTTGTTATATATTTGTAGCCTAATTTGGAAATATAACATTAAAGAGTAGGCCTATATTTGATGTGATGAATTGCTCTGTCATTTATCAGATTTACCAATTGTTATAATTTCAATTTTTGCTGGTTAATTATGAACAATGGGTAAAATTGGGGGCGGGGCTAGGCAGGGGCGGGGCTCCATTTAGGCTCCTCCCCTAACCGCATGTGATCTCACTCCAAGCTTTTGATAAAACTTGAGAACCCTGGTTGCAATGTTTTTGAAAACTTAATTTCTTTGGGCTTTATTTTATTTAAAACATTATTATTTTTGTTTATGTATACTTGCACAGCTGTGTTTGAATGCATGTGCAAAACCTGTCTGTGCAATCTTAGTTTACCTTGAATACTGAAATTAGCCATTTTATGCTCTTTCTAGAGCAGTTACATTGTACTTGGTGTGTGATTCCTAGTAATTTTTTTGTTCGGGGAAAAAAACACCATCCAACTTTGGGAGAATTTGTAATCTACCTCTAATGTGGTAGTAAAGGTTGAAGGGTTATTATGCACTTGTGCCTTAAGAAAACATTTGTTTTTGAAAAAATATAATATAAAATAATATTTTTGAATATATATTTTTTAATGCAATTGTTTAGTTTTGATTTCAGGGAATTAGTCATTTGACTAACATCTGTTGTTATCTGTGCAGTAAAAAATAATGTTCTGAAGACTATTTGCTGAGTCATTTCAAAAGAAGTATTTTATTTATTTCAAAAATCATGTCCACCATCCAACTTGGTTAGACAATTTGTTTTCGGCAAAGAAATTATATATTGTAATAACCAATACAATTACTACACCATATCCTCTTGCCATGAAACACTCCCTGCAGGTGAAACAAAGTATTGGCAAAGTGTGTCTCATTGCTTCTTGGCTTCCACAGAGGGATTTCTTGCTCTTCCCGTTGATGCAGACTGTAGCGCTCCCTCTCTTCTCCGTGCCCCTTCAATAAGCTTATGGTTGGCATCCTCATAATCCACATAGGCGGGTGGCACATAGGCATCAGATCTGAGGGATAATCAGATAATTTATCACATGGGATAATGAGCTGATGAGTTGAATCAGGTGTGTTTGATTAGGGAGACAAAGAAAACGTGCAGTGTCGGGGGTCCTCCAGGACAGGTTTGAAAACCACTGTCATAGCCAATAGCAATATACTGTAAGTGATGTTCTAGGTAGTACATCGGGTGTTGCAGCATAAGGGCCTGCTCACATATCGCGTCTTTTGCGCGCTCAAGTTCGTTATTTCAAATGTAGGCGCGCGGCATGCGCGCTCATAATGGAAGCAACGCGCTCGTTTTTTCCAAGCGTGTCGCATCGAGATAAAAACATCTCAACTTTTGCCTTAGGCGTATTCACATATAGCGCCTAAAAACGCGTAGAAAACGCGCCTAAGGGCCTGTTCACATATCGCGTCTTTTGCGCGCTCAAGTTCGTTATTTCAAATGTAGGCGCGCGGTATGCATCGAGATAAAAACATCTCAACTTTTCAGAATGCCGCAAGCGCACCGTAGGTCACGTAGCTGATGGTTGCTTAGCAACGACAGATGCCTCCGGAGCGCAACCACCCTAGCGCTTTGGAAAAAGGAGAACGCGGCGCGCCCAGCGTTTTCTATGCGTTTTTAGGCGCTATGTGAATACGCCTAAGGCGCCATTCACATAGCGCCTAAAAACGCGTAGAAAAAACTGGGCGTGCCGCGTTCTCCTTTTTCCAAAGCGCTAGGGCGGTTGCGCTCCGGTTGGTTCTTGTCACGTGACCTACGCTTATGGTGCGCTTGCGGCATTCTGAAAAGTTGAGATGTTTTTATCTCGATGCGGTGAGGATGCGCTTGGAAAACCGCGTCGCTTCCATTATGAGCGTGCATACCGCACACCTACATTTGAAATAACGAACTTGAGCGCGCAAAAGATGCGATATGTGACCAGGTCCTAATACAGCCTATTATTTGAGCCACTTGACTGAAACACTACTTGTTCAGCAGTAGGTATTGAGAATGAGAATGTGACGTCACGCGTTTGCATTGTGGGAAGGCGTCGCCATCTTGGAAGGATACGCTATCCGTTGTCATGGTTACTTCGACCGTGAGACCGAGAGAAATAGCGACAGAGAGAGAGAGAGCAGCTTGATATTTGTTTGCATTTTTGCGATAAGGCACAGTTTCTTGGGAATAAATGGAGAAGGGGGAAGCAAAAGGAAAGGGGCTCTATCGGGAGAGACTAAATAACAACACCAAGCAGCGTTATTTAGAGAAACTACTTGACATCAACAACATGGACCCGTATGACCTGCTACAGAATGGACGAAAGACCCAAAGCACTACCACCTTTCACATACCCTGACATAGTCAATTACCTGGTTTATGGTGTCAGTGCCTAACGTTACTGCCTACACAATGCAAGAGTTCAGAAGCTTTTAGTCATTAGAAGCTTATGAAAAATTCTGCTGCGGCTGGGTGCAAGACTTAGAAACCCCCAAACCTGTAACGTTAAACTGCGAGAGTTCTGTCACACTTGATGTTTCAGGCCTCATTCATATGTGGAAATAAATCTGATATGAATCAGATACGTGCATTTGCACCTGCCGTGCAACGTTAAGCGGACAGATAGGACATTCCCCTGTCAATGCGAGTCGTACGTCATTAAAAAAAAAGTGTCTTTTTAAAACATTTCGCGGTACAGATATATCTATAACAAATTAAACAACTCTAGTTGAATAACAGTATTCATTTAGTTAGTTTGTGTTAAATAAAAGGCGAACTGTGCTGAAATGTGTTGCTTTTGAAATCATGCTTTGCACGCTGTTGCTGCTGTCAGTTTATTGACAAGCAGTTTCTCTAAATAAAGCTGGCTAGCATTGTTATTTAGTCTCTCCTGATAGAACCCCTTTCATTTCTCTTCTCCATATCTTCCAAAGAAACTGTGACGTATCGCTAAAATGTAAACAAATACTAAGCTGCGCTGTCTCTCTTTCGCTATTTCTGGAATGTTTAGTCGCGCCTCTGTGAAGTTCTGAAGGCGTTGCCCCTGGCAACCGATAGCGTCTCCTACCATCATGGCCGACCGGCTCAGACCCCGCCCAAATCGGCACGTGACTCCTCACTCTCAATAGGGTAGTATCACTGTTTTGTGCTCTAAACTGGGAAGACAACTGTAGATTTACGGACTGTGTATGGATTACATTACACTTGAAGATTTTAAGGTGCATGAGCAATAATAGATAAACAGATGTTTTAACGAAAGAAAAAGAAAAGAGGGAAGAAAACGCCTGCTTACCTGCTTAGTTCGCGTTGCAAAATGGATAAACCATATTGGCTACGTCTTCCGAGCCACCTGCGCGTCCAGATACGCCGACGCCTTTTTTTTTAAATGTTTCTGCACACAGAATTGCGCATATCATCCCGCGTTTCTCCCGGGAAAGCATGTTTATTCTGAAACAGCCACAAACAGCCGGGTTCTGAGGGATCCTACGTGTTGATTTCCCACGTATAGTGTGAGCAGTCAAGTCGCAGCTCGACGATCGGACCGTACAGTGTGAGGACATAAATCGTGAGCTTTGGCTTTGCATCGCATTCGATCTACTTGTACAGTGTGAGTTGGTACCTTTCCGAAATCGCACATAAATTGCACAGTGTATGCCCGCCATAATTAAGATAAGCATAGCTAAATAATGATATCTACTAAAATGTAAATTACCTAATCTCAGTACAACCCCAAAGACTGCTTTTTTCCAGGAAATACCTCAAGGTGGTTTATTGAATTATTGATTGAAAACATTGACATTTAAAAGTTTTTATAATTTTTTTGCTCTTTTTGATAGGCAACTAAACATAAAAATAATAGTGTCTGAATTGGTTTCAGTTCATACTATTTCAATAAACACTCACACACAGCTTATCTGTTAAATATTGATACAGTGATACATTCTATACAGTGAGATGTGTGGAATAGAGTTTTGACTGAGAAGCGATGTAAGGTCTCAAAAAGTACAGTTCTCTCTTCCTGGACAGATAGTGACCTCAGGGAGGTGTCTGCTGTGGATTTGGCTCAGACAGAGTGATGGTGATGAGTTGGCTTTACTGTGTGTAATCCAACGATTTGTTTGCCTTTTATGCTTGAATTTCAACAGAGGCCACCCAGGAGAATCTCTCTCTCTCTCGCTCTGGGTCACAATATCCCAGCTTCTGCCCAGAAAACTTTTTGGCAGGAGCTGCTGCATGTCCTGTCTTACCACTGATTCTCTGTTTACTCTACAGGGTTCCTGAACTCTGCAATTACAGATATAAGTCATATCGTCTCTTCCTCAGCAGACCAGTACTCTCTCTCTCTCTCTCTGCCATGAGCAACACCAGTTTTTGCATCACAAAAATTGTTTAGCTTCTGTTGTAATGCCAAATTAAAACACTCGTAAATCATTTTACAACATTCTGCACATTCCTGCATTTATCTGCATTAGATTTGTATATAATTATTATGATTGTGTAAGTGTTTCTGTAATGCAGGGACTGTCTATCATAATGTAACCTTTCAGCGCATCTTGAGGAACATGTTGTTTATAAATGTGTGAGGTCATGTTCAACTCAACATGGATGATTTCTAATGAATGTGAACCCTGATCTGTTCTGAAACTGGACTGAAGATTTGTTTAATTGATTTGTCTTATATTTACAACGTGTGGAAGCTTTTATTTCATGTCATTTTGAATGATGAAAATGGAGGGTTTTTTTTGCGATTAAAGGTACAGAGAAGTATATTACATTTTGATTTTATTTAAAGGGATACTTCACCTCTGGAAAGATGAATGTGTATTTAAAATGGGTCATTTATGTAGAAGAAATGTAAAATAATTTTTGAATTTGGAGCTTTCTAGACTGAGAAAAGCCAGAAAATGTATTTTTGGCTTATGTGGATGAAAGACAACAACTCCCAGAATGCACTTGCTTCGCTGCCCTGGGAGGCCACGCCTACCGGTAACAGAGCGCAGTAGTTAAACAACAAGTCTAGGCTACTAGTGAGTCTCCGTGATGATTCTCCCCGGGATTTCGAGATCGCCCAAAATGTCCGGGATTCGGCTTTTGCCTTCTACAGTCAACATTAATTATGTTTACTGTGGCGAGCAGGACGAGGCCGAGGGCGTGATTACTGATGAGAGACACCTGTGAGAGCACCGGTCTCGTATCTCTCACGGAGGAGCGGGAATTTTCTTAGCAATGTTAAAACGAACATCAACCGATCACTTGTTTAGCGTTCATGTAAACACTACATTCAGATTCACTAATCGGAATGAATTCAGTTAGATTGAAACAAAAGGTGTGCATGTAAACAACAAATGGCGACTGCAGAAAGCAAAAGCTGAATCCCGGACATTTTGTAGGATCTCGACGGCCGGACATGTCCGGGAAAAAGAGGATGAATGGTAACCCCTACTACTCAGCTTTCTCCTACTAAGTTACTCAGCTTTCTCCACAGAACAAGAGCCTGCTAGCTTAGCTTCCAAAAAAGATGTCTGATGTGTACATTCTGTGAGTGAGATCCCACCCTCTATGGGTGGGTTGAGAACATGCGGGACAGCTCCTTCTACTGGCTGTAGTCTTTAGCCTCTGGCCAAAAAATCCTCCGATGACGCAAAATGACGATTTTTGCGTCATCGGAGGATTTTTTCCAGACAAAAAATACATAAATCTCTCGTCTCAGGGGGTGTGACGGGGCGCATAGCTATCGTCACGGCAGCGATATGCTGCCTATTCCAGTACACAAAGACTGAGTGCAAATGTGACCTGTATGTGTTTGTCTAGCACATTAATGTCTTCTGTTAATATTTATACTGTTACAAATCTGCTGTTAATCTAGCCTTTCACTACAAAATCTCATATATCCCGTAGTTTTTGTGTGCACACTTTTAACAGCTAGTACTGCGGTGATTTATATGCTATAGCTACTTCTATCAATACATATCTTGCCGTTTTAAAGAAAATCATGTCATTTACGTTACAGTCATAATCAGTTACAATAATCACGCAACACATGTTTTCAGTATGTATCCGTTTATTTAGTTTAAGAGAAACATAGCTTTGACATACCATCTTTGTCGTACTGACGTCTCCGGTGTGTTTGTGTAAAGGAAAATTTGCCGCGATTGTGGGGTTTAAATGACGCTATGACTTCCGGGTCAATAGCAAATGACCCGGAGTTTGAGTTATTTATTTGTAGCTGTAGAATATGACTTGTTGCTTGTCAATTGTTAGCTGAAAATGTAGAAATAATATTCTGTAATTTTCTAGTTTCATAGAAGTAGTATTTTAGCTGTTTTTAAGCATTTGTGTCTTTGTCAGCTGAGCCACCCCTGCACCATAATCATGTGTTGGTATGTTCCAATTCCAGGGGTGACCTCAGGACCAGTGTTGCCAGATGTACGATAATTATCGTATTTGTACGATAATTTTGACCTCTGTACGATGTACGATCAATAATGAAAAAAATCCCATAATGTACGATAATTTCAGAATTTTCAGTCGTTCGTCCAAACACACATCCTACCGCTTCTCTCTCTGTCCCCGAATCCTTTCGCAGGCTCGCCTGCCTGCACGCAAGCACGTACACACACACACACACACACCACACGGTGTCGCCCGGCCCGCACGTCAACACTGTCACTACACTACAGTTTTGCCGAAGAAGACAGTTCAGTTTAGATCAGTTTAACAAAACGAAGCAGTAAAGTGCTAAAAAAATGAGTTCAGAAAGGGAAGGTGAGGACAGTGGAGGGGCGAAGAGGAAGGCAGAGTCTGAAGAGCAGCGGAGAAGTAAGCATAGGCCACAAACATATAGGACAGAGTGGGAAAAAGACCCCACTTTTGCAGGATGGCTAAAACCTGTCCCAGGAAATGATGCTAAAGCAGCCTGTCGTTGTTGCAACGTCCAAATGGTGGCAGAGATCACGGTTTTAAAAAATCATGAAAAGTCCAAGAAACATACAGATAAAAAGAAAAATCTAGCCCCATCACAAAGGTCCATAGCACAATGCCTACAGAAACCATCTGAAAAGCAAAAGTTAGATGAATCTGTGAAGAATGCTGAAATCAAGTTAACAGGGTTCATGGCAGAGCACAACGTACCTCTGAGAATCTCAGACCATTTGGTCTTGGTCTTAAAAGATACTTTCCACGATTCACAAATAGCCCAAAATATGAGCCTTGGGCGCACAAAGACGACTGCTATAACCAAGCATGTCATTGGGGATTGTTATTCTGAAAGTCTAACAGAAATTCTTAAAAAAAAGAAATTTAGTGTTTTGATTGACGAATCAACTGACATAGGCAATGTAAAAACGCTGTGTGTAGTTGTTCGTTTTTTTGATGAGGGACCAAGGAAGATTCAGACCAGGTTTTGGAAACTGGTACAAATTTTCTCGAACACAGACGACCATAGACATGCTAGAGAGGGAGCCACTGCGGAACGACTTTATAGCGAGATGATGAAGTCATTCACTGATGCAGGTGTACCACTCGAAAATATTGTGGGGTTCGGGTCAGATGGCTGCAACACAATGATGGGGAAACACAACTCTGTCTCCAGCCGCCTCAGGAGTGATCTTCCAGGCATCACAGTGCAGCGCTGCGTGTGCCATTCACTGCACCTTTGCGCAAGCGAGGCATGCAGACAACTCCCTCGCAGGTGTGAGGATTTAGCCAGAGACATTTATGGGTACTTCAAAAACAGCGCAAAACGTATCGCGCAACTCCGAGAATTCCAAGATTTTTGCCATGTTGAGCCCCACAAAATGCTCAAGCCGTCACAGACTAGATGGCTGTCACTGAACGACGTTGTAAAATGCGTGTCTGCGCAATGGGATGCTCTCTGTCTTTTTTTCACAGATCAGTGGCTTGAGGCCAGACTTACTGCTGCGGAGACTATTTTTCACTCACTCAATGACCAGTCTCTACGCCTCTTCTATTATTTCCTTGAATGGGTCCTACCGAAATTCACAGATCTTAATCAGTATTTTCAGAGTGAAAAGGTGGTGATCACTTCATTGAGAAGCAAGGTCTGCGAGACTTACAAAGATCTGCTTCTGACGTTCATGGATAGGGACCATGTCATGCGCACACCACTGAAAGACATTGACATCAATAATGGCCCAAAGGTGACACTGAGCTCAATGTACTTGGGCATAAAGGTGATGCAGCATGTGCAGCAGCAGCAGGCAAAAATTTCGCCAGCAAATCTGACAGATTTTTATGTGCGCTGTCAGAAATTTCTACAGGTTGCCTGCGGGGAAATCAAGAAACGATTCGATTTTGATGATGCTCTCTTGACCCGCCTTGTATGCCTTTCTCCTGCTACCGCAACAGACGCAAACGCACGAGTTGAGCATCCGTCTCTGCTCCCCCTCATGGAACAAGTGCCACGGCTGATTGACATGTCAGACACAGACAGTCTTCAAGTCATTGATGACCAGTGGAGGCGATTGCCTCTCATGGCCTTAAGTGAAGACACGAAAGAAATGGATGTCGATGAATTTTGGCATCATATTTCTACGTTGGAGGATGTCCAGGGGATAGCCGTGTTCAGTGAACTGGGAAAGTTTGCTCTGGATGTGCTTGTGTTTCCCCACTCAAATGCGTCATGCGAACGAGTGTTTTCAAAAGTCAATCTAATCAAAACAAAACCACGAAACCGACTCATTACAGACACTCTGAATGGACTCCTACACACATCGGAGTGTGTGAAGAATGCTGGTGGGTGTCACGCCTTCAAACCGACGAACACTATGCTGCGCTCCATGACGGCATCCAATCTGTACCGTAAAAGGATTCCTCAACCAACATCATCTGCCAACACAGCACAAGTGGATGTGGCATCCGATGATGACAGCGACTTAGAGATCGAATTTGAATCTTTCTAGTGTTAATTGTGCACTTTTTTCTCTCTGTATTATAGTTTAAGGTCTAGTTCAAAATGTGGACTGTCGGCATATCTTTTGCACTTTGGGAAAAAAAAGTTAAGTATTTAGACTTCCTCCAGTTAGTGTGAGCGTATTACAGAGCTTGTTTAAATAATTCAATAATTTTGGAAGATTGTGCTGAGAAGTACATGATTTTATGTAACCGTTATTTTAATTTTATATATGTATGCATGTCTGTATATATATATATATATATTTTTTTTTACATGTTCAAAATAAAATTTAAATAAAAAAATAAATTGCCTGTAAAATTATTTGGAAAATAAAATTGTTGGAAAATAGCTATATTGTATGCGTTTGGTTCGTGTACGATAATTTTTCTCAAAAAACGATAATTTTGAGGTTTTGGTACGATACTTTGACATTTCTAATCTGGCAACACTGCTCAGGACTATAAAGTTTAGTGTTGTCATTCTGTCGGGAGGAGCGTGAGTGAGAGGACATAAGTCTGTCTTTACGCTAAATATAGTGACTTGTGTTAAGGTCAATTTTCAAACAGCTGTAACATTTGATTGTTGTTGGTTTTTTTTTACTCTCATGTCAATTTACTTTATTTACTAAACAGTTTTTTTTTCTTTCTTTTTTTTTCTTTTGTTAATTTTTTATTGCCTTGCATTGGCCTTAACTGGGAAAAATAAAAAATATCCCATCTGAACCAAACTCATCCAACCTCTCCTGAGTGCTTTCATCTGCTCACGACAATTCAGTCACGTCTACCCATAACATTTGGTGGCAGCGGTTTCCGGGTAAACAGTGTCCGAGCAGCACTCGGGGAGTCAAGATGGACAATCAAGACAGAGGTGCGGCACCCCCTAGAGATGGTTCAGCTATGGGTGCTAGGCCTAAATCCACAGAGTCATCCAAGCATCACACTCCGGCGGTCGAAGACAGGACAGATCGCTTGGAGAGGATTGTAAGAACTATGGTGGAGTCTCAGCGGCATCAGCAGGACCAGTTAGAGGCAGAGGCGCTTCGACAAGATCGGAGATGGAAAGGTATGGAGCATCAATTCAAGCAACTACAGCAACTGGTGAGAGGCGACCCAGCATTAACACAGGCGACGAAGCAGCCACTCACCGGACTGCAACAGATGGACCCGCCCAGCTCCCGCCCTGCGACAGCCTTTGATCCACTCAATATGCCTTTTCTGGATGTACCAACTCCTCAGCCACATCCAGATCAGCATCTAGTACCAGGGATGCAGAGCTCCCTCAACTCCACTGCTCTCGGCATTGCCACACCTCTAAACCTCCAGCGGGGGTGGAAACCCCCTAGGATGTCCTCATATGAAGAGGATGAAGATATTGAACACTATTTGACCACCTTCGAAAGGCTGGCAGCGGCGAGTCAGTGGCCACAGGAGACTTGGGCATTGTACCTTGTGCCCTTGTTGAATGGTAAGGCCAGATCTGCCTATGTAGCCATGTGTGTTGAAGACAGCCAGGATTACATGAAAGTGAAGCAAGCCATTCTCAACAAGTTCAACATCAGCACCGAGACTTACCGCCAGCGTTTCCGCTCCAAGTCAATCAAGGAGGGGGAGACGGCGAAAGAACTTCAAGCCCGGCTAAAGGACCTGATGGAGAAGTGGCTAGTTCCAGAGACTCAATCTAGGGAACAAGTGTGCGACCAAATAGTGCTGGAGCAGTTCCTGGGCATGCTGTACCCTGAGCTTCAAGTATGGGTGAGGGAACGCACTCCGGTTTCGTCGGTGCAAGCAGCAGATCTGGTGGAGACCTTCATAGCTGCCAGACAATCAAGAAGAGGCTATCATCTGGGTCTACAACAACAGGACTGGAGAAGACCCTACCAAGCAGCCTAAAGAGAGCCGGAGATGACAGTCCCTGGTAGGTCTGCGGGTGGTAATAGTCGTGTGTTTAGACCATCCAATAGCCCCAATGTTAGCCCCACTCCAGCTGGAACACCTAGAGTACCTATATGTCACGGTTGTGGTCAACAAGGTCACATCAGGCCCAATTGTACACTGAAGAAAGTTTCTGATTCCAGACTATGTTACCTACCTGGCCCTAGCAAGCACTTACCTTGTGTGTCTTCTGATGTTACTGTCCCTGTGAAGATAAGTGGAAAGATAGTCCAGGCTTTGGTTGACTCAGGAAGTAGTCAGTCTTTCGTGCTTCAATCTTGTTTGAGGTCTGATTTCCAGCCTGTGGGCAAAGTGAGAGTCCGTTGTGTCCATGGTGATGTGTCTGAGCACCAGACCAGTGAGGTTCTCATAGATATTAATGGTCAAAAATATTTGTTAACCGTAGGGATTTTGGATAAATGCCCTTACCCAGTGATTTTAGGCCAGGATGTGCCAGTTCTTACAGAGCTATTGCAGAGTGTTAACACAGTCAGTGCTTATGTTACAACTAGAGCACAGGCCAATACCAAAATAGACTCCAACGTGTGGTCAGAGTTACCATTTGAGAATTGTCCTGGTGATAAACCTAAAAAGTCCAAGGCAGAGAAGCGTAGAGCAAAGGTGGCAGGTACATTGGTGCAGGAAAGTCTGTCCTTTCCACAGCTAGAGGACATTGAAGTCTTTGAAGACTTCAAGAAGCTTCAACAGGAAGACCCCACACTTAGCTCTTGCTTTTCTTCTGTTAAGACCGATGATGAGGCTAGGGATGCCATGAGGGAGGGTGACAGGTGTTTTGTTATCAATAATGGGAAACTGTATCGAGTGAGTACAGACACAGAGCAGTTAGTGGTTCCTAAGACTCTAAGAGCCAAAGTGTTACACCTAGGTCATAGTATTCCATGGTCAGGACATCTAGGCAGGGAGAAGACTGAGAAGAGAATCCTGCAAAGATTTTATTGGCCAGGTGTTAACAGGGACATAGCAGAGTACTCTAGGTCTTGTCCAGAGTGCCAGTTGTCTGCTCGCTCCAAAAGAGGCTTAAAAGCTCCCCTCATCAGTCTCCCAATTATTGACACGCCTTTTAGTCGCATCGCTATGGATGTAGTTGGTCCCTTAGAGAGGAGTAGGGCAGGGCACCGCTATATCTTGGTAATTTGCGATTACGCAACACGTTACCCTGAAGCATTCCCCCTCAGAAATACTAAGGCAAGGCAAGTGGCCAATAGTTTGATTCAACTTTTCTCCCGTGTGGGTGTCCCCAAAGAAATCTTAACTGATCAGGGAACTAATTTCACCAGTAAGGCATTGAGACAGGTGTACTCCCTGTTAGGGATTCGGGGTATTAAAACCACACCCTACCACCCGCAGACCGACGGTATGGTTGAGAGATTCAATCAGACCCTGAAGTCGATGCTGCGGAAGTTCGTGTCGGAATCAGGAACTGACTGGGACCAGTGGCTTCCTTACCTATTGTTTGCCTACAGAGAGGTACCGCAGGCATCCACCGGGTTCTCCCCCTTCAAACTCTTGTTCGGGCGGGAAGTGAGAGGCCCACTTGACATTCTCCGAGAGAGTTGGGAGGGGGACGCTCCTCATCAGCCAACCAACATTGTGAGTTATGTCCTGAAAATGCGAGAGAAGCTGGACCAGCTGAGTTCCAGGGCTCACCAACATCTGGCTCAGGCTCAAACGAGGCAGAAAACGTGGTATGATCGGACAGCACGTAGTCGCACCTTTGTGTCCGGACAGAAAGTGCTGCTGCTGTTGCCTTCATCAGAAAGCAGTTTGCTGGCAAAGTGGCAAGGCCCTTTCAAGGTACTTCGCAAGGTCGGTGAGGTTACCTATGAAATCTCAATGCCAGACAGACGTCGCTCTAAACAGATCTTCCACGTGAAACTCTTAAAACAATGGATTGATCGAACATCTTCTGTCCAAGATCAGCTGTGGGCGCGGACCGTGGAAGAGGAAGAAGAGCCGTTGGAGCAGTACTTTCCTACTGTGGGCGGCGAGTCAACCTACCCCTCCGTTACCCATTTGACAAATGAACAGCAGGAGGACGTAAAGAAAATCATCCCAAGAGGCCTGTTCAGAGACCAGCCAGGGCGAACCGACGTCATCGCCCACGACATCCGGCTGACTTCTCCAGGTCCTATCCGGCAGACCACCACCAGGGTTCCAGCGCGACTGATCCCCGCGCTGAAGCAGGAGGTGGTGGCGATGCTGGAAATGGGGGTGATCGAGACATCACACAGCGAGTGGTGCAGTCCCGTGGTCCTGGTACCAAAAAAGGATGGGGGGCTCCGCTTCTGTGTGGACTTTTCGAAGCTGAATACCATCTCAGCTTTTGATCCATATCCCATGCCTCGTGTAGACGAGCTGGTAGAGCGCCTGGGAAAGGCTGAGTTCCTCAGCACCTTGGACTTGTGTAAAGGGTACTGGCAAGTGCCACTCAACGCCCAAGCACGAGAACTGACTGCCTTCAAAGCTCCATCTGGATTATTCCAGTTTAAGGTCATGCCCTTTGGCCTTCATGGAGCAGCAGCAACATTCCAGCGTCTCATGGATGAAGTGCTGAGGGGCGCTGAGGACCATGCCGCTGCTTATATTGATGATGTCATCATTCACAGTTCGTCGTGGGAAGAACATCTTCAACATCTTAGTGATGTCTTCCGAAGGATTCATCAGGCCGGGTTGGTAGTGAATGCCAGCAAATGCCAGCTTGCCCGGGCTGAAGTGTGCTACTTGGGATATGTCCTGGGTTGCGGTACTATACGTCCTCAGGTCAGCAAGATGGAAGCCATCCGCAACTCCCAGCCGCCTACAACCAAGAAGGGGGTTAGATCTTTTCTGGGGTTGGTCGGATGGTACCGGCGCTTTATTTCCAACTTTTCAAGCCGGGCAGCTCCCTTGTCAGATCTCACTCGTAAGACCAGCCCCAATAAGGTGGTCTGGACTGCGGAGTGCCAGGCAGCTTTCCACGACCTTAAGGAGAGTATGTGCCACGAACCAGTTTTACAGAGTCCTGACTTTTCCTTACCCTTCACGGTGCAAACCGACGCTTCGGGCATTGGACTGGGAGCAGTGTTGTTGCAGGGTGAGGGGGAGGACAAAAGACCCATACAGTTTGTGAGCCGCAAACTGTTCCCTCGCGAGACTCGGTACTCCACCATTGAAAAGGAGTGCCTTGCCATCAAGTGGGCTCTGGACACTTTAAAATATTACCTTGTTGGCAAAGAGTTTGTCTTGGAGACAGACCACAGGCCCTTGCAATGGCTACACCGTATGCGTGACTTTAATTCCAGAATCACCCGATGGCACCTGTCCTTGCAGCCATACAGGTTTACTGTGAGGTATAGAGCGGGAAAGGATAACGTTATTGCTGACTTTCTTTCACGTCATGAGATGGACCTAGACGTTCGCTCTTAAGGGGGGGGGGGGGGGGGGGGGGTGTGTGACGGGGCGCATAGCTATCGTCACGGCAGCGATATGCTGCCTATTCCAGTACACAAAGACTGAGTGCATTGTGACCTGTATGTGTTTGTCTAGCACATTAATGTCTTCTGTTAATATTTATACTGTTACAAATCTGCTGTTAATCTAGCCTTACACTACAAAATCTCATATATCCCGTAGTTTTTGTGTGCACACTTTTAACAGCTAGTACTGCGGTGATTTATATGCTATAGCTACTTCTATCAAAACATATCTTGCCGTTTTAAAGAAAATCATGTCATTTACGTTACAGTCATAATCAGTTACAATAATCACGCAACACATGTTTTCAGTATGTATACGTTTATTTAGTTTAAGAGAAACATAGCTTTGACATACCATCTTTGTCGTACTGACGTCTCCGGTGTGTTTGTGTAAAGGAAAATTTGCCGCGATTGTGGGGTTTAAATGACGCTATGACTTCCGGGTCAATAGCAAATGACCCGGAGTTTGAGTTATTTATTTGTAGCTGTAGAATATGACTTGTTGCTTGTCAATTGTTAGCTCAAAATGTAGAAATAATATTCTGTAATTTTCTAGTTTCATAGAAGTAGTATTTTAGCTGTTTTTAAGCATTTGTGTCTTTGTCAGCTGAGCCACCCCTGCACCATAATCATGTGTTGGTATGTTCCAATTCCAGGGGTGACCTCAGGACTATAAAGTTTAGTGTTGTCATTCTGTCGGGAGGAGCGTGAGTGAGAGGACATAAGTCT
Organism: Rhinichthys klamathensis goyatoka; assembly: GCF_029890125.1. Taxonomy (NCBI): domain Eukaryota; kingdom Metazoa; phylum Chordata; class Actinopteri; order Cypriniformes; family Leuciscidae; genus Rhinichthys; species Rhinichthys klamathensis. The sequence continues at coordinate 2,468,612 of NW_026606641.1, forward strand.
GTCTTTACGCTAAATATAGTGACTTGTGTTAAGGTCAATTTTCAAACAGCTGTAACATTTGATTTTTTTTTTTTTTTTTACTCTCATGTCAATTTACTTTATTTACTAAACAGTTTTTTTTTCTTTCTTTTTTTTTGTTTTGTTAATTTTTTATTGCCTTGCATTGGCCTTAACTGGGAAAAATAAAAAATATCCCATCTGAACCAAACTCATCCAACCTCTCCTGAGTGCTTTCATCTGCTCACGACAATTCAGTCACGTCTACCCATAACAGGGGGATAAGACGGTGGAAAGCACGGTAATTTGAAAATACTACAGGTTTTCTACTAATACAAAGCTTAATGCTAAATCCTGAAGTATCCCTTTAACCCTCTGGGGACGGATTGGGCGGTACCGCCCAAAATGGCATACTTTTACAAATGTGTAATTATCTTAAAAACTATTAATGATAGAGAGCTGCGGTCTTTTTTACCGTCTTCCTCAGATTCCGCTGAAAACAGTGATACCCGGCTTTGTAAATATACACACTTCCTTGTTGCGCAATACCACTATGTAAAAGGCCAATGAAATCGATGTTGTTTGGCAGATTCCGCGAACAACAACCAATGGAAAAATTGCCGATGGAGAAATATTTTTCTTACCCAATCAGAGGAAGGTTACCATGACCTTTCTAGCAAATCAGAGGACTCTGTAGCTTTGCAAGGGGTGATAATAAAGTTAGGGATATGACGCAAACAGCGTTGAATGGAGAGAAGGAGAGAGAGCGAACGGAGGCTTACGGAGCGGATTATCAGAGATTTATATGAGAGAGAGACAGAACAATTATAATATATATTTATATACACATACATACAATTATAGCATTATTTATTGTTTTAGCACTTTTATGATGGCAAGCAGTAAACGATTTACGGTGGAACAAGCTCTGGAACAATTACTGGAGTGTGACGAGGAGAAAGCATTGCTTAGAAAATTCTAAGCATTCCTAAGAAAAACGCATGGGACTATTTGTAAATAAAGTTACATTTTTCATTGTTCTTTACACATTTTATTTAACAATTACACATGTCTGTCAAGCAAAGGCTTTGACAAATATATTTTTTGTTCAAAAACTGTTCACTATTTTTGTGTGATGTGTGATTTTCAGAAATAAATGAGAAAAATCTAATTTCCGTTTTTGAAATTCTCTAGTTTATAGTAAAATTTTCACTCATACTTCCTTTATAAACACATTACATGCATGCTTATGTTATCTTAGGGTCTTCTGAATCCAAAGATACCAAACACATAGTGATCCATCTCCATTACATATGGTTTATAAGCCCAAATGTAAAAATAGAGAAAACGGACCAAAAAGGACTTAGTCCCCAGAGGGTTAATTGAATTTAATATACAATTAGAAATTATATTACATACTTGGTAGAAGAATCGCTTTGATGCCAAGGTAAATTCCTGGTGTGTGCAAGCACACTTGGCAATAAAGCTCTTTCTGATTCTGAAATTATTCATTCTAACATACACCTACTGGTGCTACTTGGACACGTCATCAGTGAAGAACCCGGGGTCAACAGGTGTTTCGGGTCTTTAATCAACAGACACCCTCGCCCGGGCGACCCTGCCGGGGGTGATCAGTCCCCGGCCTGTGTCCAAGTGGCGTGCTTCTCCATATACATATGGATCAGCTACTCCACAGATGTAGCTACTCCACTCCGCGTGCTGCTACACGGATCCCCCCTCCGGATCCACAGCCATCGTGAGGCTTTTTCGGCAGCCTAAGAGATGTTCTTTATGGCTCGTCTGCACAGTTGTCCTTTAACTCCAAGGAGTTTGAGTGTTAGGAGCAACTGATTCTGAAATTATTCTAGTTATAAATATTATAAATTATATGTCACCAGAACAGATTTCAACAAATTGATCACTTCCTTGGCTCTGCTTTTTTATAGTCCATTTGATGCTGAAAGTGTACAAGAAATGAACCCCGCAGATTTCAGCCTGCATGATTGGTGATATGATATGATTTATGTATGATATAACTTTATTGCCAGACAAAGTCTGAAATTTGTCTTGCGTTACAGTAAGTTCATTCACAAATACAAAACCATACTGCATAAACAAAACCTTTACAGTCACAAAAAAAAACACCCGGTATAGATTGAATTTTTATTTAACTTATTCTATTCTAATACAGCTTGATTCATGTGAATCAAGCTTATGCCAACCTTATGATGAGATAACTCTGTGATCATCCGGATTTAGATCTATCTATATCAGTGTTTCTCAACCTCTCCTGCAGGGACCCCCTGACAGGCCATGTTTCTGTTTTAACCCTGAAATGGCACACCTGATTCAAGTCATTAAAGGCTTAATGAGTAGTTGACTAATTGATTAATTGAACTATTCCTACTCTAATTACTCATTAAGCCTTTAATTACTTGAATCAGGTGTGCCATTTCAGAGTTAAAACAAAAACATGGCCTGTCAGGGGGTCCCTGCAGGAGAGGTTGAGAACCACTGATCTATATTATAATATAATAGAGGGTATGTATTGATGTCACTTTTCCGCCAGAACACGCCCCCTCAGCCGGACTGAGTGACAAAATATACTGCAACATGACTGGATTTAATAGGGGGAACTGCGAAAATGGGAGTAAACGGGAGTTGGACTTGACAGTGATCCTCACAACTCACCAAAAAACTAAACAAAAAAACAATGGTGTGTGGACATGTGGCCAGGAATCGATTTTGATAAGTTTTTTGTTACTTCTTTGGGAAGGATTAGTAGAGAGGTGGGTGCCATTTCCGTTTGATCTTGTTTTCTCCCATTTAAGCTAGTTTGGGAGCTAGTGCATTTTTTTATTGTGTTTTTCTTTTCCTTTCATTTTATAGTTTAGTTAGTTTTTCTCCCTACTAGTTAGAGGGTTTATTTTTGTTGTTTTGGCCTTGCCCCTCTTGAAGCCTTGGAATCATCCCCCATTTATAAAATAAAAGAACTTGTTTTTTATTTTGAGTTGATTTTGGTTATTGTAAAAGGACTTACAGTACTTACAACATGACCAAGAGCCTTAAGACTCTTGCTCACTTTGTTAGCGAACTTAGAGGGTGGAGTGGATTTTGAAGAAGGGAAGGTTGGTTAAAGGGAAACATACAGGTCTTATAGCGGATGAGTGCTTGTCTTAAACTCACTACTGTCCATTTCTCCATTGCAGGAATTGTTGGATGGGCCAGACCCTGGAGATGCTGGTGGGTGTCTTACTGGTAAGCCTCGGTGTCATGGAGTACGAGAAAAGGCACTGATGGGTGGACGTCCACGCAGTGGCTCCTGTTATTCCGTAGCAGTGTCCTGCAGAGCGCGAGTGCTCCTGGCATCTGTGGAATGCGGTGAGGAACCCTGGGATAAGAGGGACTCTCATCGGATGGAAAGAGTTCAATCTCTGACATTGTGACAAATGGGCAGGACCAAATGCTGAAAACTGTCGAAGAACTGTCAACTACGTATATAGTCAAGTCAAGTCACCTTTATTTATATAGCGCTTTTTACAATACAGATTGTATCAAAGCAGCTTCACAGTGATAACATGAAAATAATACAACAAAGTTTGTTTCTAGAAGAAAATTGCATCAACGTCCACCTTAAGTAAGGCAGATCAATAATATTGTTGAATATTAAATGTTCCCAACTAAGCAAGCCAAAAGCCAAGGCAACAGTGGCAAGGAACCAAAACTCCATCAGGTGACAGAATGGAGAAAAAAACCTTGGGAGAAACCAGACCCAGTCGGGGGCCAGTTCTCCTATGGCCAACGAAGGAACAGTGTATGATTCGGGCAGCATTACAAGTCAGATTGGATCGTAACATTTAGAGTATTTATCCATTTCCATCTGGTTGGAAGTCGAAGTAATCACGCCGGTATGGAGACGAGTTGTTGAGGATCAGTGTCGATGGCTGTCGTGTCGATGAGGCCTTCACAGGGCTGATGAGGCTGGCACTTCATGATGAGTTGGGATGGGTCCAGGCGCAGGTCCACCATAGAGGGTCCCTCGGGATAAACAGAGAGACTAATATTAGCGTAGACGCCATCCTTCTTATGATGTACCAAGTACATCAGGATTTACGGGACGTGTTCCTGGTTCCGGCTGATCTAAACTATGCAGCCTAATTTTGAATTAAGGAAGTCTATAGTGTGTTATGTGTATGCTAGGCCAAAGAGATGTGTTTTTAGTCTAGATTTGAACTGACAAGAGTGTGTCTGCTTCCCGGACAATGTTAGGAAGATTGTTCCAGAGTTTTGGTGCTAAATAGGAAAAGGATCTACCGCCAGCAGTCGATTTTGATATTCTAGGTATTATCAGCTGGCCGGAATTTCAAGAACGCAATAGGCGTGAAGGACTATAATGCGTTAAGAGCTTGCTCAAGTACTGCAGAGCTTAACCATTTAGTGCTTTGTAAGTAATTAGCAATATTTTAAAATTTATACGATGTTTAATAGGCAGCCAATGAAGTGTTGACAGAACCGGGCTAATATGGTCATATTTCCTGCTTCTGGTAAGAACTCGAGCTGCTGCATTTTGAACTAGCTGTAGTTTGTTTATTAAAGGAACACTCCGACTTTTTGGGACTTTAGCCTATTCACCTTATCCCCCAGAGTTAGATAAGTCCATACATACCTTTTTCATCTCCGTGCGTGCTATAAGTCTGTTTGACGCACCCACCGCTAGCCTAGCTTAAAAACAAAACAAAAAACAAAGTCACATGAGACACAGACATATTTTAACCGTATAAATACTGGGAACTATATTCTCAGAAAGCGAAGCACTGCTACTTGGGCGGAATGATAACCGCAGCACCTGAGACGCGCCGTGGTGAGGAGCAGAGAGCGCGTCTCAGGTGCTGCGGTTATCACTCCGCCCAAGTAGCAGTGCTTCGCCTTCTGAGAATATAGTTCCCAGTATTTATACGGTTAAAATATGTCTGTGTCTCATGTGACTTTGTTTTTTGTACACTCTGTGACTATACAAATCACAACATGTAAATAGGAAAATGTTTGCGTTATTTTGTCACTTATTTGGATTAGTATGCTAGCTGCAACCATTTACATCCAGTCTTTGTGCTAAGCTCAAAGACACGATAGCACGCACGGAGATGAAAAAGGTATGTATGGACTTATCTAACTCTGGGGGATAAGGTGAATAGGCTAAAGTCCCAAAAAGTCGGAGTGTTCCTTTTAAGCGTGCAGGGCAACCACCCAGTAGAGCATTACAATAATCTAGTCTTGATGTCATGGACGCATGAATTAATTGTTCCGCATTTGTCAATGAGAGCATATGGCGTAATTTAGATATATTTTTAAGATGGAAAAATGCGGATATACAGTATAAAGGCCCCCACTCATGCAAATTGGGTAGACATGTTGATTACTGATTGTTGACTGCTGGTTGGAATGACGTGATGATTGGATAGATAATTTGAACGTGTTTCTACCGAACTTTGTTAGTAAAACATAATTTAATATAGAGACCCCTAGTGTCGGTTCAACACAACGTTGAACGTGACTGACAGAAAGAGAAAGTCTCATTACTGTTGTAAACCTTGTGCCCTGATGGAGGGAAAGGAGATGCTGTGTCCCTCATGCCACAACTCTAAACTGCCACTAAGGAGTTGAGATACCATCTCGGCTCCTCAGAACAAACCAAAATGAGCAATGCCGTGCTGCCCAGGGGCGTGGCCAGCTATGAAAAATTTTCTTGCCAATTTCATTGGCCTTTTCTTTATAAGTCAGAGGTGATTGGGGCTCTCAAGAGCGACCCCTAGTGTCGGTTTGACACAACTTTTCTGTCCTTCCTTCAGTAACCGAGACATTTTCAATTGTGATAACTAATGTTCTCACTCACATAATCAGACACTGCTGCTTTTTATATAACACATTTCCCATTATAAATTATGATACCATTTGGATCGTTGTGTCAGATTGGTTTCTCACCTCAATCGTACCATCCCAGAGATCTTTTTTCAATTGGGATGAGACCACCTTGTGTTCATATATGCCTAAACGAACCAAACTAAGTGAGAAAATGCACCAGGTTCCGAAACAAACGCAAAAAGCTCCAGGTCTGAAAACGCCCTAAGTCTGTGATATTTTAAATGTCCTGCGAGTGGCCAGACATGCCACAAATGTAAAGGTCGAGAGAATTTTCTAAAAAATGTGCAAAACTAAAAATGTAAAGCTGCAAACAGTTAACCCTCTGGGGTCTGAGGTGTTTTCTGGGCCCTGGAGGTGTTCTGACATGCTCTGACATTTGTGCTTATTTCTGTTACTTGTAACACTTTCATGGTCCGTATTTAGCACAAACTCTGGTACAATAATATTTGAGCAGCATGTATGTAAAAGTTTGTAGTTTTGAGAAAATGATGTTTATAAAAAAATAAAATAAATTGTAGTCACTGAAATAAGGCCATAAAACCCATACTGATTATTTGTTCACAAGACTTTTAAAAAATGTATAATGTTGTCACGATCCACACACGGGAAACAAGGGTTAGATCCAAAAGCAGTATTTAATAGGGTAATCCGTACTCACAAACTAGTCCAGGCAAAGGTCAAATCCAAAAGGCAATCCAAAAACAAGAAAACAAACAAGAACAGGCAAAAACAGGCTACCAGAAGTGGTGTGACAATATACAAGGACTCCGTAACAAACACTAAACAGGCAGGGTATTTATACACAGAACAAGACAATCATGATGGGGAACAGCTGAGTGCAATGAACAGTGATGAGCGCAGACAAGGATTGTGGGGAATGCAGTTCCAAACGTGAATGACACCGTGAGGAAAGAGGACCTCTAGTGGACACCAGGGAACATAAACCAGACACTGTGACAAATGTAGTCTAGAGTTTTTGCTTCTAAACTATTTGAAAATCATCCTGCCCACTCATTCACATAAAACAATATATTGATTTAAAATTTGTAAGACATGTTTTGTGCAAGAAAGCTGTACACGAGGAGGGCCTGAATTATCATGAATATTGATTTGTTTCACACCTGGAAAGACAAAAACCCTCCCCTAATGGCCCTATCAGGTGGGACTGTGTGGGAACTTCCACATAGAATGAGAGATTAAAAGAATGGCTTTTTGATTGTTTGGATTATTTTACAACACAACATAATTAAAAGATCCATAACGAAGGACAAAAAAGGCACATTATTGAGCACAATGATCTAAACAGAGAGACTTTTTGCCATTCCTGAAACAGTTCCTTTTCAACATACCTGCCATTTCCAAAGTGCTTTTTCATTTTACCATGTTCATGTACAGAAACTCATGTGAATGTTTAAATCAGCAGGACTCATCAGTGGCATCTGGTCCCTGTAAAAACAACAACAAAACAACTGTGAACATGCTGATATCAAGAGAAACTATAGGGCTGCACGATTTGGGGAAGAAAATCGAATTGTGATTTTTCTGGTTAAAATTGCGATTTAAAATTCATAAAAAAATATAGAATGAACACCAGGTTTGTTGTGCCTTGAAGGCATATACTTGTAGGGCTGCATAAAGTAATAATAACAATAATAATTTTACTTTACAGAAATGCAGGCGGCCTATAACTTTAAATCTTTCAAAAGGAACACTTCAGTACACTACACTAGAGAAACATATATGGATTATCATATGTTACTTTAAACGTTTTCATTCTTTACGACTGTTACCTTCACAGCTTTCACGCTCCAAACCGTAGTTAAGAGCGAGCTGGTATCATTACAACTTGGCTCGTAGCAGGTAACTTGCTTATAACGTTAGTGGTCCGGCTAACAGAGCTGAAGCACACACTGTAGTCGTCGGTTGGGTTCAACAATGAACTCAGGCTTTATTATTCACAGCGGTACACATTCACGGCATGAAAGGCACTTTGCTTGCTAGCATTCAAACAGGACATAGACTGCGTCACTACCACATTCACCACGTCAATGACTGATTCAGCCGCTATACTTTGTTTACACTACGGAAACCCAAAAGGCCCAACACGTCACACATATGCGTTTCTTTTTGTCAACAAACAGCCAGAGGGAGGCAGAGATTGCAACACTACCCCCACTCTGGAGAATGATTAAACCTTTAACATATCTCCAGCATCATTACACTAAAATAACAAATATTAATTAGACAGTCATCATACCAACATCCTCAACCATAACCCGTGTTTCCCACAGTCCTTGAAGGGACCTCCTCCAGTGGAAAGTTAAGGTGAAGAGGCAATGTCCACAACACGTCCATTAAAGCTAGGGTATACGATTTCAAAGATTGTTCATTATTAATATCCTCGTTTAGATGCTGGTTATGGTTATATAGTACAATCCTAACAATATGAATAGAAAAAAGAATGAAAAAAATCCATTCACTCTATTGGCTGTACAGCCGCAGAGAAGTTGACCAATGTAAGCTGTCCGGCCGGACAGCTTACATTGGTCAACTGCTCTCATCCAATCACCAGCTCCACTGAAACTCCGCCTGGCGCTTGCGTCTCCACCGCACCCGCCCCCCTCCTGTGTCATGAAATTGCGCGAGCAAGCAGCTGACAGTCTATGGTAGCTAGCTAAGTAGCATATCAGCAATGGATAAAAAAAAAGACAGCAGCAAGCGTCCCCTGCTTGCCCCTACAGTAAAGTAAGGACGAAAGAGAAAGTCATTAGAGGAACGAGCAGAGATTAAAAAAAAAATGTGAAGAACGCCGAACTTTGAGTAGGATAAATATAGGGTCCACCATTGACCATTGGAGGAAGCTTCAGGAAGATCTGGGACTAAAGACCGACGCTGACACGGCTGACTTTTTGTTGAGCAGGTAAACATTTATTTATACTTTTATGGACGTGTTACAAAAATAGCTTTTTATCAGTTTGACAACTTGCTCATGCTGCCGGTCGGCATTGGAATGTTAGCCGTTTAGCATCGCCTATCACGGGTCAAAGTAATTATATTTCTTGAAGTCCTTGAATATATTTCAGCTGGCCTAAGTTAGCGGGTTTCTGTTCGAGCCGATCGAAATTTGAACAAGATGCGCTGTGTGCTGCAATAACAATTACTGAAAACCTTAGCAATACTAGTAGTATTATACTAATGGTGGTGGGGAGTTTAGAACATTTCATGTGTTGCTAATCTTGCGTTGACGTGAACTCAAACGTGACATTGAATTGTTGATGAAGCAACTAAGTTCAAGTGTCTAAAGGCAATTTTACATATGTGTCATTAGCGAGGTCATTAGATTGAACATTACATGAACTGACATTACATCTCAGTTCTGATATTTACTACCGGTGATCACAGCTTGACTGAGTGACGTAGTTCAGTTCGTTTCCCGGTGGGAGGGATCGGGTAGCACAGAGGGGAGGGGTGTGTGTGTGGAGGGGCGGGATGAGTTTTTTAAAAATTCAGGCTTTCTCGACCGATTTTCAAAATCGTATACCATAGCTTTAAAGCATATTGCATACTCCTTCATTTGTACATGTAAGAAAAATGTCCTAAACATGACACTTATACATTCCCTGGGAAAATGGGACTATTACTTTAACCACTCAAACCAACATTAGCTTAAAGTTACTCAGGTTGCAGGATTTCAAGTGCAAAACTAGGGCAAAATATTCTGTTAAACAAAGTTCTTAGCAGTAAACAAAGTACCTAGGATGCTATAACAAAACTATGTAGCCCATTAGTATCTAAATTACCGACTGTTGATAGTAAACAATTATATTAACCCTATACCAACTTCACATTTTAACCTCAACATAGTCAAGTTACTTTGGTAATAATACAATACTGGAACTCTTTTGGTTTTTGACAATACAGGAACTCTTTTGGTTTTTGACAATACAGGAACTCTTTTTGTTTGTTTTTTTGTTTTGAGGAGGGCAGCGATCCGCCTACACCCAACCTCAAACAGATATGCTCAGTGAACAATCCAATCACCAAACATGTCAGGAGCTCTGTGGACCCTCCGGGGTCGACGCCGAGGGGTGGAGTTCAAAAGAGGACGAGCAGCTTGTCCCCTGGCCTCATCCAGTGAAGGCTCAGCCATGTGGCAAGGTAGCTGGCTGCTGTTCGGTGAAACTGCCAATGATGGTGGTAAAGAGAAAAGACCTGGAAGGGACCCCACCACATGGTCCTCTGTCTCTGGTGATGTGCCCCAAAGGTCAAGAGGGCTGATATCGACTTCTGAAGAGCTGATGTCTGACAACGGGGGTGGCGCCTCCACTGGTGCCCACATTTCAGCCTCTTGCAAGGCCCAGTCGTTGTCTAGTGCTGTACTGGAGTGGTAAGCTTTGAGTTTGTCGTGATGAACGACTTTCATCTTCATTCTCGGCCCCCTTTTTATTCGGTAGACCAAATCGTCCAGTACACCGACCACGAAGTACGGACCCTCGTAGGAAGGAAGGAACTTCCGCACTTTATTCTTTACTCTTTTTGTGCCTTTGACCAGGAACCATACTGCATCACCGACTTTGTATTGGACTTTACAATTGTCATACTGTCGTTTGGCATGCTCGACAGATTTCCCCAGCGCCTCCCGAGCCAACTGGTGAGATAGCTCGAGCCGTTCCCTTAGCTGTACAACATAGGTTGACGGGGTAGCAGTGTTGTCTGGGTCAGGTGGCAGCCCAGCAACAAGATCCACCGGCTCTGTAATTTCCCGTCCGAACAACATCATATTAGGCGTCAGGCCTGTGGAGCTGTGTTTGGTTGCACGGTAAGCCATGACTGCATATGGGGTCATAGGCCTCGTTTACACTGTCAGTGAAATGTGACCCAATTCCGATTTTTTACTCATATGCGACACAGATCAGATGTGTTCTATGACAGTGTAAACAGGAAAAAACCGCATGCATTCGGATCTTTCGAGATCGGTTTCAGGCCTCGTTCATATGTGGAAATAAATCGGATATAAATCAGATATGTGCCAATGCGACTGTCGTGTAAACAGGCAGATCGGATTTTCTGAGGCATTAGGCTGCGTCTCCACGGTTTAATGACGAGAGAAACCCGACGCGCATCTGCAAAGGGACGGATGGCCCGATGAAACATTGTGTCGTTGTATGAGGAATGTGGACACACGTTGACACAACATAGCAAAGGTTGGCTTGCTCATCCTAAAATTTCGGACCCACTGCTCCTCATTAAAGCCCGCAACGATCTCATGAAAGTGCGTTAATTGCACGATTTTTTTTTCACGTGCCATTTATGCCAAAAAATAGTTTTTGTGTGCATGATACGCACTTTATGGCAAGCAAAAACTATTTTTGGCGTATAAATGGCACAAGAAATAAAATTCGTGCAATAGATAGAGCTTCATGAGATCGTGTTGTATGTTCCACCAGAGATCTCGCTGCGCGTACGTCCATCTGTGCAAGAAGACCCCTTTAAAGGTGCCATGTGGAATGTCTGCCAAAAAATAAATTCAGATTCCACATATTCCATACCAGATGGGGGCAGTATACCTCCAGAAAGTTGGCCTACTCTAGTCTGTTTTTTAGTTTCGATTTGTTAAGCTTCTAAAACCGTCAAATCGTCCGCTTTGTCCCGCCAAAGCCTATTTTGATCGGTGAATGATGTAGAATATAATGACTGCTGCGCTTGACAGGGCGCATAACGAGCAGAGAGAGAGAGAGAGAGAGAGAGAGAGAGCGCCCCGGCCGCGCGCGCGCACTCTCACGTCTTCAAACAACACGAGCGCAGTCCTCCTGCTCTCTCTCTCCCTCGCGCATATTAATCAAATCAATTGACACGATAGTAAGACCGCAGTTCATTTGGAGATTAGAGACTCAATGAACAACATCTCAACACTAAATTATAAAGGCCGGTCGACATCAGGTTCAAGTACGCCCACAAGCCGTGCGAGTTATTCGTGTACTGCAGTTTGGCTGGTGGTTATGTATGTTGCCCGCATACCGCCTCCCATGGCCGAAACTGGTATTACGACACCAGTCGGGCCGGCGCTAGTAATTTAGCATGCTAATTTAGGTTTATATCTCGGCAGCACTATAACTTGTCAATTTTTTAATGACATCATTGCACTTATTTCTTCTCATTCTTTTGATGCGTGTAGCTCATTTTTTGGATAATTTTACCTCAATTTTGACATATGGCACCTTTAAACATGCGCGATGTTTCAGATCTATGTCAAGTGTAAACGCATGACTCGGATATAGGTCACAATTTAAAGAATGTGTAAACGGACGGTCAAAAAAATCGGATATAGGCAACAAATCAGATTTGGGCATCAAGACCTGCAGTGTAAACGAGGCCATAATGTCCCAGTCCCAATGACATCGTTCTGCAGTGGTGGCTAAGATTTTCTGCAGGGTGGCATTGAAACGCTCCACTTGGCCATCCGACTGTGGCCGAAACGGCGTGGTCCATGTCGTGTCGATTCCCAGCAGCTCACACATCCCCTGGAACACAGCTGACTCGAAATTGGTACCTTGGTCGCTGTGCAGGCACTGTGGAGCTCCGTACCTACACACCCACTCGGAAACAATCTTTTCAGCCACTGTCGTTGCTTGTTCGTTGGGAACAGGATAGGCTTCCACCCATTTGGTGAAATAGTCCTGTACCACTATTATGTAGCGGTTGCACCTTTCAGTTTCATTTAATGGTCCCATTAAATCAACTGCGATCCGTTCGAAGGGGGCACCAACTCGCACTGTGCCCATGGCGGCTTGAGGTGTTTTCTTGGGCTGGGCTTTCGCAGCACAACGGGTGCAAGTGCGACACCACAGAGTGACGTTATCTCTCATATTGTACCAGTAGTACCGGGCCTTGAGACGTGCGAGGGTTCTTTCTCCTCCAAAATGGCCACCGACTGGACCATCGTGCAATTGTTCTATCACTGAGGTGCGGTACTCTCAAGGCAGCAAGATCTGTGGATAGAACACCCTTCCATCCGTGCAGTAAAATTTCCTTAACAAAACTCCGTCTTTCTGGTAGAGCCTTTTCCACTGTGACCAGTAGGCTTTGGTGGCAGGGCTGTAGGGTGCTATGTCAACCCAGGGTGGCCTGCCCCTCCCCTCGTCCATCCACTTCCTCACTGGTGCTATTCCTGGGTCAGCTTCTTGGGCACTGATTACCTGCTCTCGGGTCCAACCACCGAACAGGTTGACTTGGGCTGGCTCACTCACCCTATAGACACTTGGACGGAACAAAAAGCCAGCTTGATTGTCACTGAAAACGTCCACTACCCCCACTGGTAGATGCTTAGGCTCGACTGCGGGGCTGCCTCCATAGCTACCTTCAGGCACCACTACCCCCACTGGAGGTTGCTCTGCAGGAGTTTCCCCAGCATCCTCTGAAACTGGACTCTCTGCCATGTTGCACTGAATCCCTTTGTGCTGAAGCTGGTTACTGAGGCTAGGCTCTGGCACTCTGCATGAGCACGACAATCCGCAGGGTCTTCTGGAGAGCGCATCCGCATTTTGGTGATGTCTCCCTGGACGATGGATCACCTGGAAGTCATACTCTGCCAGTTTTCCCAGAAAGCGAGCAAGCTGGCCCTCAGGCTCCCTCATCCGAGTCAACCAGCGTAGGCTGCTGTGGTCAGTCCGTATGATGAATGATCTCCCTAGCAGATACTGCCAGAAATGAGAGGTGAACTCGACAGCTGCCAGAAGTTCTCGTCTGGTGGTGCAGTAGTTTTGCTCAGTGGCTGACAATCTCCTGCTCCCATAGGCGAGTACTCTCTCCTCACCTTCTTGTACTTGGGAGAGGACTGCTCCAATTCCCCAATCACTGGCGTCCGTGTCGAGGAGCAACTGGCCACTGTCGAGGGGATAACCCAGCACGGGTGCCGAGGTAAGCCGGCTTTTTAGCTGTTCAAACGCCTCCTGGCACTCGTCGGTCCAGTTAAAGCGCGCATAGTTTTTGGTCAGCTCGTGAAGGGGCTTGGCAACGGAGGTGAAATCTTTGACAAAGCGTCGGTAATACGAAGCCAGGCCGACAAACTGACGCACTTCAGCTACGTTTTGCGGTGCGGGCCACCCAGCCACCTTTTGGATCTTTTGGGGGTCGGTGGTGACACCTTTGGCGGAGACGATGTGCCCCAAGTAAGCCACTTGCTCTCGGAACAGGACACACTTTGAAGGTTTAAGTTTCAGGTTGGCTGCGCGTAGTCTGCCAAACACTTGACTAAGCCGCTCCAACATTTCAGTTCCGTCCCGCCCCAGGACAATGATATCATCGAGGTAGACCAAGCAGGACCATCATGCTGCACGAGGGCAGTACGTCCAAGGTCAGTGGGCCCCGTAGAGAAAACGTCACTGTAAGACCGTAGCAGGCTGGCCAACCTCACCTGGTCGCCCACGGGCAAACTAGCACAGCTCTCATCGTACAGGACCTGCAGGTGGCTGGGTAAAGGGGCACAAACAGAGTTAATAGGTTCAGGGGCTAATGAGGCCAGAGGCGGCTGGGACTCCACCTTCCCCACCACTGCGGCTGGCAGTAGAATCCCTGCCACAGCGCCTCTCTTCAAAGTGACAGGTAAGGCACCAAGGTTGAAAACTCTGATGGGAACGTTGGTGGACCGCTGCGCCTGTACGATGATGCGAGCCACCAGGACGTGGGGCTTTTCTATGAAACCCTTGGTTGGGCTTAGCATCAGGTCTCCCTCAGTAGTATGGCGCAGGTGGGCGGTGCCAGGCACTACATACTCACACCCCGATTCCAACACTGTTGTGCGGGCCACTCTGACAATGTGTACCCGGGGCTGATGGTTTTGGTTAAAACGAGATACCTTTTCTCCAAAGAGGGTTATCTCACGGCGACCATAGTCCAGCAGGGCACTTGTCTGATGTAGGAAAGGGTGCCCCAGGATAACCTCGGTGTTCTCCGCTGTGTCAGGCATAATAAAGTTCACATTGGTAGCCCTGCTCCCAACTTGTACTGGTAAGTTAACCTCCCCCAGAACTGCCAGACCACTGGGCCCGATACCCTGCAGGACCTGTGCGACAGATGGCTCTATTGGGGGTCTGGACTCTGCAGGAATAGTGTTAACCCTCTGGGGTCGGCAAACGCGCCGGCGCGTTTTGCTGGATTTTTTTCACATAGCAGCAACTTAGACTTAAAATACTTCGTCATTTTTGGTCATATAAATAAAATCAATACATGATTATAAACTATAGAGGGTCTTCTTTTATTTGTGTACACTCACATTATCATCAAAAACTTGTGTTTTTGTAAAATAAATAAAATAAACAGGGTGCGCTTTCAGCTCACTCTGTCTCCGCAAAAATCTTTCTGAAACAAGTCTGGAAAATCAACTGAAACTCAACTAATACTTATCACACAAACATGAAACATACATCTAAATAAAGCTTTAAATTTCTACTTTTAAATAAAACAATTCACATTTAAAAGAAATATTCTCATGCAATGTAATCTGTATGAAACTAAAGATAAGTACAGTTTCTCCTGTCTCACCTAATTATCGCTAATGTGTTCACACCCACTCGCAGAGCACGCATATGCTCAGTGCATATGCTCAGTGAACAATCCAATCACCAAACATGTCAGGAGCTCTGTGGACCCTCCGGGGTCGACGCCGAGGGGTGGAGTTCAAAAGAGGACGAGCAGCTTGTCCCCTGGCCTCATCCAGTGAAGGCTCAGCCATGTGGCAAGGTAGCTGGCTGCTGTTCGGTGAAACTGCCAATGATGGTGGTAAAGAGAAAAGACCTGGAAGGGACCCCACCACATGGTCCTCTGTCTCTGGTGATGTGCCCCAAAGGTCAAGAGGGCTGATATCGACTTCTGAAGAGCTGATGTCTGACAACGGGGGTGGCGCCTCCACTGGTGCCCACATTTCAGCCTCTTGCAAGGCCCAGTCGTTGTCTAGTGCTGTACTGGAGTGGTAAGCTTTGAGTTTGTCGTGATGAACGACTTTCATCTTCATTCTCGGCCCCCTTTTTATTCGGTAGACCAAATCGTCCAGTACACCGACCACGAAGTACGGACCCTCGTAGGAAGGAAGGAACTTCCGCACTTTATTCTTTACTCTTTTTGTGCCTTTGACCAGGAACCATACTGCATCACCGACTTTGTATTGGACTTTACAATTGTCATACTGTCGTTTGGCATGCTCGACAGATTTCCCCAGCGCCTCCCGAGCCAACTGGTGAGATAGCTCGAGCCGTTCGCTTAGCTGTACAACATAGGTTGACGGGGTAGCAGTGTTGTCTGGGTCAGGTGGCAGCCCAGCAACAAGATCCACCGGCTCTGTAATTTCCCGTCCGAACAACATCATATTAGGCGTCAGGCCTGTGGAGCTGTGTTTGGTTGCACGGTAAGCCATGACTGCATATGGGGTCATAATGTCCCAGTCCCAATGACATCGTTCTGCAGTGGTGGCTAAGATCTTCTGCAGGGTGGCATTGAAACGCTCCACTTGGCCATCCGACTGTGGCCGAAACGGCGTGGTCCATGTCGTGTCGATTCCCAGCAGCTCACACATCCCCTGGAACACAGCTGACTCGAAATTGGTACCTTGGTCGCTGTGCAGGCACTGTGGAGCTCCGTACCTACACACCCACTCGGAAACAATCTTTTCAGCCACTGTCGTTGCTTGTTCGTTGGGAACAGGATAGGCTTCCACCCATTTGGTGAAATAGTCCTGTACCACTATTATGTAGCGGTTGCACCTTTCAGTTTCATTTAATGGTCCCATTAAATCAACTGCGATCCGTTCGAAGGGGGCACCAACTCGCACTGTGCCCATGGCGGCTTGAGGTGTTTTCTTGGGCTGGGCTTTCGCAGCACAACGGGTGCAAGTGCGACACCACAGAGTGACGTTATCTCTCATATTGTACCAGTAGTACCGGGCCTTGAGACGTGCGAGGGTTCTTTCTCCTCCAAAATGGCCACCGACTGGACCATCGTGCAATTGTTCTATCACTGAGGTGCGGTACTCTCAAGGCAGCAAGATCTGTGGATAGAACACCCTTCCATCCGTGCAGTAAAATTTCCTTAACAAAACTCCGTCTTTCTGGTAGAGCCTTTTCCACTGTGACCAGTAGGCTTTGGTGGCAGGGCTGTAGGGTGCTATGTCAACCCAGGGTGGCCTGCCCCTCCCCTCGTCCATCCACTTCCTCACTGGTGCTATTCCTGGGTCAGCTTCTTGGGCACTGATTACCTGCTCTCGGGTCCAACCACCGAACAGGTTGACTTGGGCTGGCTCACTCACCCTATAGACACTTGGACGGAACAAAAAGCCAGCTTGATTGTCACTGAAAACGTCCACTACCCCCACTGGTAGATGCTTAGGCTCGACTGCGGGGCTGCCTCCATAGCTACCTTCGGGCACCACTACCCCCACTGGAGGTTGCTCTGCAGGAGTTTCCCCAGCATCCTCTGAAACTGGACTCTCTGCCATGTTGCACTGAATCCCTTTGTGCTGAAGCTGGTTACTGAGGCTAGGCTCTGGCACTCTGCATGAGCACGACAATCCGCAGGGTCTTCTGGAGAGCGCATCCGCATTTTGGTGATGTCTCCCTGGACGATGGATCACCTGGAAGTCATACTCTGCCAGTTTTCCCAGAAAGCGAGCAAGCTGGCCCTCAGGCTCCCTCATCCGAGTCAACCAGCGTAGGCTGCTGTGGTCAGTCCGTATGATGAATGATCTCCCTAGCAGATACTGCCAGAAATGAGAGGTGAACTCGACAGCTGCCAGAAGTTCTCGTCTGGTGGTGCAGTAGTTTTGCTCAGTGGCTGACAATCTCCTGCTCCCATAGGCGAGTACTCTCTCCTCACCTTCTTGTACTTGGGAGAGGACTGCTCCAATTCCCCAATCACTGGCGTCCGTGTCGAGGAGCAACTGGCCACTGTCGAGGGGATAACCCAGCACGGGTGCCGAGGTAAGCCGGCTTTTTAGCTGTTCAAACGCCTCCTGGCACTCGTCGGTCCAGTTAAAGCGCGCATAGTTTTTGGTCAGCTCGTGAAGGGGCTTGGCAACGGAGGTGAAATCTTTGACAAAGCGTCGGTAATACGAAGCCAGGCCGACAAACTGACGCACTTCAGCTACGTTTTGCGGTGCGGGCCACCCAGCCACCTTTTGGATCTTTTGGGGGTCGGTGGTGACACCTTTGGCGGAGACGATGTGCCCCAAGTAAGCCACTTGCTCTCGGAACAGGACACACTTTGAAGGTTTAAGTTTCAGGTTGGCTGCGCGTAGTCTGCCAAACACTTGACTAAGCCGCTCCAACATTTCAGTTCCGTCCCGCCCCAGGACAATGATGTCATCGAGGTAGACCAAGCAGGACCATCATGCTGCACGAGGGCAGTACGTCCAAGGTCAGTGGGCCCCGTAGAGAAAACGTCACTGTAAGACCGTAGCAGGCTGGCCAACCTCACCTGGTCGCCCACGGGCAAACTAGCACAGCTCTCATCGTACAGGACCTGCAGGTGGCTGGGTAAAGGGGCACAAACAGAGTTAATAGGTTCAGGGGCTAATGAGGCCAGAGGCGGCTGGGACTCCACCTTCCCCACCACTGCGGCTGGCAGTAGAATCCCTGCCACAGCGCCTCTCTTCAAAGTGACAGGTAAGGCACCAAGGTTGAAAACTCTGATGGGAACGTTGGTGGACCGCTGCGCCTGTACGATGATGCGAGCCACCAGGACGTGGGGCTTTTCTATGAAACCCTTGGTTGGGCTTAGCATCAGGTCTCCCTCAGTAGTATGGCGCAGGTGGGCGGTGCCAGGCACTACATACTCACACCCCGATTCCAACACTGTTGTGCGGGCCACTCTGACAATGTGTACCCGGGGCTGATGGTTTTGGTTAAAACGAGATACCTTTTCTCCAAAGAGGGTTATCTCACGGCGACCATAGTCCAGCAGGGCACTTGTCTGATGTAGGAAAGGGTGCCCCAGGATAACCTCGGTGTTCTCCGCTGTGTCAGGCATAATAAAGTTCACATTGGTAGCCCTGCTCCCAACTTGTACTGGTAAGTTAACCTCCCCCAGAACTGCCAGACCACTGGGCCCGATACCCTGCAGGATCTGTGCGACAGATGGCTCTATTGGGGGTCTGGACTCTGCAGGAATAGTGTTAACCCTCTGGGGTCGGCAAACGCGCCGGCGCGTTTTGCTGGATTTTTTTCACATAGCAGCAACTTAGACTTAAAATACTTCGTCATTTTTGGTCATATAAATAAAATCAATACATGATTATAAACTATAGAGGGTCTTCTTTTATTTGTGTACACTCACATTATCATCAAAACCTTGTGTTTTTGTAAAATAAATAAAATAAACAGGGTGCGCTTTCAGCTCACTCTGTCTCCGCAAAAATCTTTCTGAAACAAGTCTGGAAAATCAACTGAAACTCAACTAATACTTATCTAAATAAAGCTTTAAATTTCTACTTTTAAATAAAACAATTCACATTTAAAAGAAATATTCTCATGCAATGTAATCTGTATGAAACTAAAGATAAGTACAGTTTCTCCTGTCTCACCTAATTATCGCTAATGTGTTCACACCCACTCGCAGAGCACGCTATTCATAAGATAATGTGTGAGGTGATCTATGCAAAATAGAGGCAGGCAAATGCCTTACAAGCAGCAAGTTTCATCATTAGATTCATTCACTTTCCTGCGCGTTTGGAAGATGGCACACCGGCAAGGAAGCTCTTCCTGGATAGTGATGACGAGTTCACATTTTCCTCAGAAGAAGAGCGTGACTGATGACGAACGTTTTGAAGAGCGACTTGATCCAGCCGTGGATACAATTTCGGATGAGTAAGTCTTTTAAACTTACATTAGTTGACAAGCTATTTTGTAGGCAACATATATTACTGGTTGGACTATTTGTATTTGTATATTACTGGATGGCCAGACTTGCCATCCAGTATTCAGAGTATTGAAATGTAAAATATGTCTTAATAGGCAGGTTTTAGTTACGTTTAAATTGTCTAGGCTATATGCTGTATATGTAAAATTACGTTTAAACTGTCTAGCCTATATGCTGTATGATATGTAAAATTATATTGTTTAGATTATATTTTTGACTATAGTGTTTATGCTGACTCATTTCACTATAGTGTTTATGTCACCGGGTGAGACAAAGAGGAACCTTAAAACCGGGATTTGTTGCACGGGGGAGCGACTTCCGGTGTAACACCGGGCCGGTTCCGGTGGCATGTCATGGCCGCCAGTGTTGACGAGCGCCAGCTGTGGACACTAATCAGGCCGTTATCGGTGAACATATGCGGGAAGAGGCATATATAAGGAGAAGTTTGAAGACATAGGTTGCTGGTTCTTGGGGGGTGGGTGAGTTTTCTTGGTGCTTGGGGTTTCCACGTTGGGTTCCCTTGGCGTTTTTGTCAGCAGACAGCAGAAAGCAGCAACCGCAGTGCATACAAGTGTGGGGATGTTTACACATTGAAGACGGGTGAGTGCCCGACATATGGAACTGAGAGAACAGAGTGATTAAGGGCAGCGCTGAAGATCCATGCTGTTACCAAGGAGTGAAGTTAAGTACACTTTTCATCAACGTACTAAAGAGTGATGTTGTGAAGATTTACCAAGAACATTCTGAATACTGACTTGCGCTGGCTGGCAGTGTGTTGTTTCTATCGTGGTGAGCCTCAGCAGACCAAGGAAGGAACTGGGCTTTATAGGATCGCTCTTGAGACCTGATACCCCCGTGTGGAAAGCCATCTGTGGATTGTCTGACCCTGCAAAGATGGAGTGAAGGCCTGTTGTTCACGAGAGGTGATGTGGCATTGCAGTGTCTTAAAGTGTGAAGTGAGCACGTGTAAAGAGTTATAGTATTGATGCATGCACGAGTGTGGGAGACCCAATCATTACCATCATTCTATAATCTTTGTTCGGGGAAGCCTAACCAGTGGGACATCAAGAATTTAATCTGATCTGTCGATTGTAAAGTTGTGCCCAGGTTCCCAACCACCTGATGCTACATTGGAGGAAGGAGAAGCTCGGCCTGGTGTGCTGGTGAGAAGAGCCGCAATTGAGATTATGGGATATTACTTTGTGATCATTCATTCTAAAAGAACAGGAAAAGCCCGGCCACTTCACCTGGTCAGAGGATTCTTGTCCTGGAGACTGCCGCGCCCTCACCGTCTCCCCTGAGAAGAAAGAGCCGGTTAGTAGCGGTTGGATTTCATACTCACGATTGTGTTCTGTGTACATAGAGAGTCTGCTGACTGCTGTGTCTGATCTGCTGCCGCTCTACGAGCTGAGAGATCCTGTGAACCATTACTCTGAAGGAAGGTCTGCTGACTGCTGTGTCTGATCTGCTGCCGCTCTACGAGCTGAGAGATCCTGTGAACCATTACTCTGAAGGAGGGTCTGCTGACTGCTGTGTCTGATCTGCTGCCGCTCTCTCTACGAGCTGAGAGATCCTGTGAACCATTACTCCGAAGGAGAGTCTGCTGACTACTGTGTCTGATCTGCTGCTATTCTACGAGCTGAGACATTCTGGAGTGAAGTAAAGAAACCCGGAGTCCTTCCGTTGCTGTTTTAAGTGCTATTAACTAATAAATAAAAAGAAGAGTTTTTATATTACCTGTTGTCTCGCCTGATTGGTGTCTTCGGTGTCGGCTCCTCCGGAGTGTGGTTATTAACCCTTGGCCTTGGGAAACGGTTACATTTATGCTGCCTCATTATCATCAGCGAAGCGTGTGCTCGGAAAATATCTGTTGTAAATGTGCTGAAATGTGTAAATATGCCCAGTTGATTACGTGCGCAAATGTGTTAGGTGTGCTATCTCCGGTAATGGCCCATTGACACGCGTCTACCATTATTGACATCAGTTATTCATATAGGCTAATGGTACTATTCACCTTTTTCACGGGACGAGAAACTACCCATCATGCTTTGCGTGTGCGCGTAGGCAGGATGCTCGAAACTTCCGGTTCGCATGTTTACGCGTTTAGGTAGGCGTTATAGGACAGCTCTAAAACGAAGGTTGTAATCTGTTTTACATAATTTTAATGTCCATAATGGCAGCAAGCAATGGTAACATTAGTTCGTGGTGGCAGCACGGGCAAGACTATTTAACGAAGATTGTAAACAATATAACTTTGTCTGTCCCTCATCCTACGAAGTTGACAAGCGCCACCTCCTGGATTGATGATATGAAACAATGGCCAGCAGTCACATATGTTGACATATTCAATTATCTTGTTTTGTCTGAGGGTGTCGACGGCGAGGAGCTTAGAAATTATAAAAGCACGGAAGCATACAATTACTTACACACTAATAAAATTGGACGAATTCTTTCCCATAATCATCAGCAGTTCACTTTTTTAAAAGCGGATGTAGAGCCGAGTCAGACTATAAATAAACCCAATCACATTGCGTGGGTTATGGTACAAAATAACGGAGTAGTGGAAACAGCTGGATGCTCCTGCGTAGCTGGCCCTGGTAGGTCTTGCAGCCATGCCGCTGCTGTGTTGTGGAAGGTGGGTATTTATAAATACAGCACTGCTAGCCTGGCTTAACAAACAGCAAATACATTTAAATAGTCTGTATGTGCAGCGTGATTCAACATGAATTCATTTTTATTCTTCAATATTTAAACAATAATAAATGTAAAATATAATAAAATTATTTAGCTTGAAAAAAAAATGTTTTGTGTGCTAATGGTGATGTACTGTGCAATAAGTTATAAATGTGTTTAATAAAAAAAACAATATGTTCTGATTTTTGAAAGGTGCAGAATGCAGTGGCCAGTGGTATTTAGACATCACAGAGCTGAGGAAGTATATGGTGCGTCATCAGCAAGGGAGGGAGAAAGGCTAGCATCGACACCATGCTATGACACACATCATGACTTCAGGGAGAGAGTCGGTTCTTCAGATACAAAAGCTCTGTTTGAACTAAAAAATAGTCTTTTAGAAAAGTGCTACAATGCAAATGTACCAGAGCAGGCAGATGACATTGATAGCGTAGAACTCCACCAGCCACATGGGGAGACTTTGACTTGTGGTAAATGTAAAGCATTTTACAGCATCTACATAGAGATGAACAGCGACCAGGCAGCTGTATTGGAGATTCAAACACAAAATCAGAGCTTGTCAGAAGTTTGGCATAGTGCAAGACAGCTAAGGATAACTGCTAGTTCAGCTAAAGGTGTACCAGTACGAGCAACAACAAATCCTGATAAATTCCTGAGAGAGCATCTCTTCCCTAGTTTTCGGGGTAATGCGGCTACAAAGTATGGGGGTGAGAAAGAGGTAATAGCTCGAAACCTTCTTGTAGAACAAGGTCTACATGTGTCCCTCTCAGGTACCAGGGTCAGCCTGACAGAGCCATGGCTGTCTGCAAGCCCTGATGGGATAATAAATGGTGTGGAACTTCTGGAAATAAAGTGCCCTATGCCTAAGAACACCACCACCTCTCTAGCAGACCATTTTACTATGAGTTATAGTGACATCAAAGTGGTTAATGGAAAGCCTGAATTACAGAGGAATGGAGTCAGGGGCTACTACAGACAGATACAATTAGGCATGTTTTGTACTGGGCTGAGAATGGCAAAACTACTTCTCTGGTCATCAAAGGAACACATTCTGATAAATGTACCATATGATGCAGAGTATTTAGCAGAGCAGGTTACGCGTCTCAGAGGCTTCTACTTCTCTGTGATACTTCCTAGAGTAGTGGATGAATTCATTGCCGGACGACTCAAACTGAATGGCAAATACCTACATATTGTCAGAAAAGCATAAACTACTGGTACAAACACTTAACAGTTTTTTATTAAAAGTGTATAGATCCTGACATGTAGTAGGAAAAAAGTTCTGACAATGTGTCAAGGCAAGTTTTCAAAACAATTTTGAATTTATTTGATATTAGTTCCTTGTTTACAGGTTTTACACTTGGCAAGTTTTGTATGGTATTTTTTTTTAAACTAACAAGTATATATGTACAGGGAGGGTACACAAAAACAGAAAACAGATTTGAAGATTTGTTTAGAATTAAAAATATGAATTATTGTGAGTAAATACATATGTACAAATTTGACTACATGCAGTGTGAGCATTAATTTTCTGCTTCACGGATCAGGTCACCATGCGGATTCACTAAAGCTGCACATATACGCAGAATTTTATCAATCTTTGGCATAAGGTTGATAGGCAAGGTTTGTGACAACACCTTGTATACTTTCAGTCTCCTAATTGCACGTTCAACATGTATCCTTACATTTGCAATCCTGCGACTGCACGTGACTTTTTCTTCTGTCAGCTGTGTTTGGTTGGCGAAGTGAGGAATTGTCAAGTTGACTTGTCTTTCATACAATAAGTCTCTTATCAAAAAAACCCTATCCACCATCACTTCATCACCCGGTTTAAGGTTTTCAAGAATGCCAGAGTCACACGTGATAAATTTGTCACTACAGCGGCCCCCATATGCTGCTGATATGAACATTACTAGACCACAAGGTGCAATAGCCACTAAGTATTTGATAGTGTTGCAAGCATAGTAGTGGCTGTACGATTCAGACCTTGAGTCAAGGTTCTTTGGTTTTTGGATTTCACTTTCACTGCAGTCTAAGATACAGGTAACATTATGATAATGTTGCTTAAATGCCTCTGGTGTTGTGGCCCTTATTGTTTCTTTGGGGAGCCATGGTATCAGATCCTTCAAGACTACAGCCATGGTGTCAATCCAAAATGAAATGATCCTGCTCACTTGACTCACTGATATACAAAATCGAATGGCTAGGTCTTCTATCAAAAGGTTTAATTTCAGCTTCATTAGTGTGAGCAAGATTTGCTGTTCAACTTCAGTCTGGTATGCCACATTCGCATGTACTGCACTAGCCATTTCCACACTGGATGGGAAGTGTGTCGAAAATGTTTCATCTTATAAATATCTTGGTCTGTGGATTGATGAAAAGCTAACTTTTAAAGTTCATATTGATAAATTAGTGAGAACGCTGAGAGTAAAGCTTGGTTTTTATTTTAGAAATAAATCCTGTTTTACTCTCCAAGCTAGGAGGAAATTGATTAGTGACACTTTCTTACCAGTCTTGGACTATGGGGATGTTATTTATATGCATGCTGCTTCTACCACGCTGCATACACTTGACACAGTCTACCATGGTGCATTACGGTTCATTACTAATGCCAAGTCCCGCACTCATCACTGTCGTCTTTATGAGGCGACTGGTTTTAGCTCTTTAGGTTTGCGTAGATGGTTTCATTGGCATATTTTTATTTATAAAGTCATTAATGGTAATTTACCCAGTTATCTTACTAGTCTGTTGACCTGGAATCATTCCACTTACAATCTCCGCTCTGTTAACATTCTGGCTCTAAAAATCCCACGTATAACAACTGAATTTGGTTTTAGTTATGCTGCTCCTTGGTGTTGGAGTTTGCTCCAAAAAGTATTGAAGCTTTCTGTTTTTATCCCACTAGAACATTTTAAACAATTACTTAAATGTTCTAAATTTGAACAATGCACATGTTTTCAATGACCCCTTTAAGTAATTCTTAAATTGTTTTACATGTATTGTAAATCTGCTTTGTTTTGTTTGTTTCTGTGTTTCTGTGTAACTTGTCTAATTGTTGGCCCCAGGGCTCCCTTGTAAAAGAGATTTGAATATCTCAATGGGACATCACCTGGTAAAATAAAGGATAAATAAAAATAAAAATAAATAAAATGGGGACGCAGAACAGCTACAAGCGTATGAAATGTGTGGAGTGGGAGCCCGGTGTACAGATTTGAGTCAGAGTCGTTCATCAGAGTAAGAGGCTTGAATGTATCACACTGTGTTGACTGGTTTACATAAGTTACACTGTGTTGTCTCTTGATATAGCAATGCTCCTCGAAGATGTAGTCTTCCCATTGTGTTCCAACAGAGGCAAAGTTTTTAGATGTACAGCCGTGGTCATCAACATTTGATTGCATGGGGCTTGGGACAGATGCAAGACTCTCTTATCCAGGCCTCCCTTCGTCCATTCCAGTGTGCTCTTGGTAAACACCAGCTCCTGTAAAAACAGACAAACCATTAGAACCATATCTATAATTATCTGGGTCATTATGTGATATATTTCGAAAATAATTATTTTTATTACAAATTGTATACAATAAAAAAAGTTAGCCAATTAATAAAATGTTTTAGTTTAGCATTAATACACTTTTAAATGGCATGTATGAAGGACCAAATGCTGAGTTTTTCCTGCATTCCGTAATGAACTTATAAACAATTACTGATAGGTATTATTTTGTTAAACATTGCTATTTGAGCGGTGATAATTTTTAAGATCTTACTGCTGCAGCTGGTCAAATGAACAAACAGACCACACTTAGCTGCCAAAAAATGTAGTCAAATATTAACTCAGACCTCTTTGACTAAAGTGAAACAGAGTAAAACAACATATTAATTTAAATATTCAATATGAATAAAAAAAAATAACCTCAACTGCGCAGTATTGAAACTTAAAGTGGAGTGTAAAGTTGACTCATTTAAACGATTCGTCATACTGATTCAAAACACTATAACACAAGAGTGTGGGAGTCAGAATGGTACATTTAAAGAGCCGATGCTAAAGAGTCATTTGTTAAATGAACACACTTATGCTACAAGTTAACATACTGAAGTGCTGAAGGAAACGCTGGTTTCTTAAAGACGTTTAAGCACACATTCATGGAAACTTGGTACTGAAAACACTGTATCCGTATCATAAGCCACATTTCGATAATTGTGCAGATCCACACGTTAGCCTTGTAAATAACATTAATGAATAGTCTCACCTTCGTCCGGACAAGTTCGTCGTCTTCTCTTCCTTCTTAATGGATGATCATATCCAAGCCAAAGTTCAGGATATGGATTTTCCGTTGTTGGCTGTTTGTCCACAAAGTGGAATGAGCATACATGGATGTTACGGGGCGGTAATTTCAAATTAAGTGCTGCAAGCCATTGTCTTTTGCCCTCGTCGTCTGATGGCATCCTGTGCAATTTAAATGGTTTCGGGCATTTACATTCTGCTCTTGTTGTTGGCTTGTGGTCGTAACACTCATTATCCAATAATTTTTTTAGCTTTCTGTAGCTGTTGTGACAGCCTTTAACGGCACAAATTCTACCAGAGCCTCCACTATTTGCCATCACCTGTAACATAACGCCGTCGTCTAGCTGACAATTACTAAACTGAAGTTGAGAGCATCTTACCGGAAGTCACTCGCCGCTATGGCGCCCCCCACGGAGAAGTGAAGAAAAAGGTGAATACTTTGAAATATTTATGTAATAATAGTTTTCAACTTTTTTTTAAAGGAATGTTGTTGCATCACTACCTTCACCTGAAACTCGTAGGGAGCGCAGCAACACAGGCGGAAATCAGAAAGAGTAAGTACATACAGTATTTACCCACTATTTTACAGATGTTAGTTCAATTTTGTTTATATACTTAGTGATGATACAATATGAGCTTGTATGACTTTATTATTTATTTTCAGAGGTTGGTTGATAAGGTTACATATATTTTCTTTGTGTTATCAGCATGCTAATGCCTATCAGTTATGCATGTGCTGGAATAGTACTCTGTAAAATATATGATAATAATAGTTTTCAACTTTTTTGAAAGGAATGTAGGTTGCTCACTCTCACCTTCAACTCTTCACCTGCAACTCGCACTAGGAGGGCACGCGGGAGGTGTTCAGTTTTGAGAACAATTGAAAATGATACTAAGTACACTTTTTTCCTTTCTTTCAGATATTAGTATAATTCTGTTTACATATTCCATACAAAAATCATGTGTCTGTATGGCTTGACAAAAAAAAAAATGTTTTGTCAATGTCTGGGCAATATTACTTTTAGTGATTGAAATATTTTTTTTGTGTAATAAACATGCTCACAATTGTTTGTTTGTTTTACAGCTACAAAGATGATGGTGATCATCATCAGACACCTGTTGCAAAGAGGGCCGAGACAAACATTCAGCAGTCCACTCTGTCATGGAAAACAGAGACTGACATTGATATGGTTCCACAGACTCTGAGATTCCTGCCTGCACAGGAACCTGGACCACAACTGAGACCTGCTGACACACACACTCAGAGTCTCTTCAAAATGTTTTTTTTTTTCTGAGAATGCAGTGTCAACTCAAACCAATGCTCAGGCTGCTGGTGCAATTGCAAAGGGCCGCAAATATAAATGGACAGATGTCAGCATCAGTGAGATGTTCCGCTACATTGGGCTGCTGTTTTACATGACCATGGTGAAGGTGAGCTCTATCAGGGACTACTGGCGGCAAGACAGTCTTTTCTCTTCGCCTGTTGACTTCAAAGTTTACAAAGCTTTTGTGCAATACTATGTGAGCGAGTAGGCTATACACATAGGTGGATGAATGGGCTCATACAAGCATCTATCTTCAGTAAGACTCTCGTCTCACTCTGTGTGTACTGAACACTTTAATTATTTTTATTTCATCTTGCACTCTCTGTTTGCACTTTTGGCCCAAATGTTTCTTTTGATCTGTGTTTTGTAAATAAATGCACCCTTGGTGAGCAGAAGAGACTTCTTCCTTTTTTTTTTTGACGTACAGACCTACAATTCACGAGTTCACACTTACATACAATTAAAGGGAATAAAGTATAATGCGTATTTGGCGTGCTGTCCGGGGG
Source organism: Rhinichthys klamathensis goyatoka (assembly GCF_029890125.1). Taxonomy (NCBI): domain Eukaryota; kingdom Metazoa; phylum Chordata; class Actinopteri; order Cypriniformes; family Leuciscidae; genus Rhinichthys; species Rhinichthys klamathensis. Next base: position 2,497,231 of record NW_026606641.1, read on the forward strand.
GAGGGCTCCGAGCTCGGAATTCGGCCCGAACCCAGAGTACTCCCCCCCCCGTATGTAAAGTGGTTTTGAACTAGAAGAGTGGAGAAGGGGTGGTGGAGGGACGCTGCTAAACTGTCAGAGAAATGAGGTGAGACTGCTGAGTCTATATATACACGTTTTAATCATGATTGCTGAGTGCTCTCCACCCGTGTTAATTATCTGAACGTGCTTCTCCCGAACTTGTTAATAAAACATCATTTTAATCATGATTGCTGAGTGCTCTCCACCCGTGTTAATTATCTGAACGTGCTTCTCCCGAACTTTGTTAATAAAACATCATTTTTTGAACGGTAGTGTAGGTCTAAAGTTTTTAAGTAAAGTTTTTATGTAAAGAAAATGTATAACCAGATTACTACTTTTAACTTAAACTTGATTTTGTGAATAAACTACAAACAATACATTCAATCATTAAGTCTCCTCACATTCATTCTCTGTAGTTCCCTCTGTCACATTCCTCATTGATATTCCCAGGGGAGGGTCTTTGTCTCTTCAGGTGTGAATCACTGCATTATTAATGATGTTTCACCATGTCAAAACTTATCCAGGGACCCAAAACCCCCTCAGACCCCAGAGGGTTAAAGAGATGGAGGGGCAACACATTCCTCCGCGCACCAGAATCAAGCAGAGCACACATTTCCAGTCCATGTATCAATATTTTAACACACATGTTGTCTCCCTGACTCGCAGAACAGGTGACCACTTTACCTGTGTCGGGTGCTGTGTTCTTGTTGACTGTCCGGCCTTGCTGTCTGGGTCGTCGGGGGGAAGGGCAGTTTCTCTGGATATGCCCTAGACCGGAGCAGTTGTGGCATTGAACATCCCCCATTGGCATTTTGACATTTGTGTCTCTCTTCTGGCGCCACTGCTGATTAAATCCTGAAGCCCTCTCTGGCGAGTTGATGGACCAAACCTCTACCCCCACTGGCTCAACACAAGCTGGCCTGCTGTTATTTTCACGTACTACGGTGGCCCTGGCTCTTTGATTTACAAGACCGCGTTGGCCAGGCTGCATGAACTGTGTGACTGTTCTGGCGGCCCTCTTGGTGGTCTCGTAGCTGTGTGCGATATCATATGCTCTGGATAGTGTACGCGGCTGCTTTTCCAGTAATTTCTGCACCACCTCTGCGTCGGCCAGGGCGTTGGTGAAAACCTCCACACTAATGGCGTCCTGCTCCAGCTCGGTACGGTCTGCATACACAATGGACACTTTCTCGTAGATGTCATCCCTTAATAGGTGCAGGGCTTCGTTCTGCCCCCTAACCCTCTGCCTCAGTTCAATGCCGATGGCTGCAGCATGGACGGACCGCGGCCCGTAGGCGGTCTCTATTTCAACCACAATCCGCCGGTAGCTACAGCGGTCAGACCTGGGGTTTTTATGGACGATAGCTCCAGCCGCGCCAGTCAGGCTGAATCTCAGTTGAACCGCCATTGTCGTTTCCGACTAATGGTTTGCCCTTGCACAGCTTTCAAACCGATGAATAAAGTCTTTCCAGGAGCCAGTTCCATCAAAATGGCCTGGCTTTAATATTGGAATTTTCTCTTGATATCCATAATGTTCATCGTCACTAACGTCCACTATTTCAACATCCGCCGCTGTGCGTGGGGCCGACTTGGCCCTTTTCACAGCTGACTGACCGTATTGGTATCGATTACGGTGTGGGGCATAGTTATCATTGTAGCTCATTGCTCCACAACGTTCCACGGGCCGGGGCGTGCAGAGTGGAAAAGGTGTCGATGTGAACTGAGAGGGCAATGCATGGGGCTGGGAGAAAGGGTTTTGTACCATACAGTTCATGGAAGTGAACGGGTTAGCTAGCTGATTAATGGCGTGTCGGGCAACCGTTGGGGCGGGGCTATTTTTAAAACCGTGCGGTAAAACTGCTACAGGGCTGGCTGTCATATGCGTTGAACAGTCGCAGGTTTGCTGATAAAAGTACGTGGACTCACCATCTGTTGTATTCTGTGGTTCCACGGGCATTAGGAATGGGTTAGTCAACCGTGATGGTGGTGGTGTGGGGGGCAAAGCTAGGTTGAAAGACGGCTTCCGGCCGTGAACAAAAGCTCCGTCCGCGGCTAAAGTTCGCTCCATGCCAGCCGTGAATGGGTTAGTGCTGTCGTCATATCGGCCGTCCCCGTGATTATCTTGGTCCGTATTAGTGTCTCTATTATCCATTAAAAATGGGTTGGTGCTTACGTTAGGGGTTTCCATCTCGACAGGCCTCTTCGTCCACGCGCTAGCTTTAGCTCTAGCCCCGAGCGCTGTCATTCTGCGTCCGACGAAACTTTACTTTTTTTTCTTGCTTGTTAGATCCCGGACGAAGCCCCCAGTGTTACCTTCACAGCTTTCACGCTCCAAACCGTAGTTAAGAGCGAGCTGGTATCATTATAACTTGGCTCGTAGCAGGTAACTTGCTTATAACGTTAGTGGTCCGGCTAACAGAGCTGAAGCACACACTGTAGTCGTCGGTTGGGTTCAACAATGAACTCGGGCTTTATTATTCACAGCGGTACACATTCGCGGGATGAAAGGCACTTTGCTTGCTAGCATTTAAACAGGACATAGACTGCGTCACTACCACATTCGCACCGTCAATGACTGATTCACCCGCTATACTTTGTTTACACTACGGAAACCCAAAAGGCCCAACAGGCAGAGATTGCAACACGATGTTATGAAATGAGATTGAAGTAAAAACATGTAGCCTAATGTTTGGCACGTTTTGCTTTTCAAATGCACAACGCGAGTGACCCAAACTCACAGCGCTCGCATAAACCATTTACTGAAGCAATCGAGCCACTCCTCATATAAAACATTATTGTTACCACATTATAAACATCTACGTTTGAGCAGATATTTTACAGTAAACACTGGTCTAAACATTATAATATTCATCATGTTATTATAAACACTCATACTACTTTTATATCATGCTATGTTTTATACACTGAATAAAATTATAAACGCAATACTTTTGTTTTTGCCCCCATTTTTCATGAGCTGAACCTCAAAGATCTAAGACAATATTTCTCACAAATCTGTCTAAATCTGTGTTAGTGAGCACTTCTACTTTGCCGAGATAATTCATCCACCTCACAGGTGTGGCATATCAAGGCCACAATAAAAGGCCACTCTAAAATGTCCAGTTTTACTGTATTGGGGGGTCCGGGGGGCTCAGGATCTCGTCACGGTATCTCTGTGCATTCAAAATGCCATCAATAAAATGCACCTGTGTTCGTTGTCCATAACATACGCCTACCCATACCATAACCCCACCGCCACCATGGGCCACTCAGTCCACAACGTTGACATCAGCAAACCGCTCACCCACACGACACCATACACACTGTCTGCCATCTGCCCTGTACAGTGAAAACCGGGATTCATCCGTGAAGAGAATATCTCTCCAAAGTGCCAGAAGCCATTGAATGTAAGCATTTGCCCACTCAAGTCGGTTCCGACGACGAACTGCAGTCAAGTCGAGACCCCGATGAGGACGACGAGCATGCAGATGAGCTTCCCTGAGACGGTTTCTGACAGTTTGTGCAGAAACTGGGGGAATTTTGTGCAGACTTTTGTGTACATAAAAAGTCTTAGATCTTTGAGTTCAGCTCATGAAAAATGGGGGCAAAAACAAAAGTGTTGCGTTTATAATTTTGTTCAGTGTATTATCAAGCATAAAAGCTTTTATTCAAGCTTTTATTTTATGAAAAGCACATTTTGTTTTTATTATGATCTTACAAAAATAAAAGTAGACATTTAACAGTTTTGAATGATGTATAACACTTGCCTGTATGTCAAAAATCGACCGAGTTATTTGAGTCTCTTTTGCACTGATAAGAAAAAAAGCGAGGTTACCTCCCGACCCCAGGGATTTAACCAAGTTGAAGGACAAGCTGAATATGCATTTGTTATGCAAGATGACTACATGATAGACTGAATGTTTTCTTGGGAAATGTCAATTTAAAAATGCTTCCAGACTCAGGTGCAACCAGTAATGTCATTGATAAAAGAACATGGGAGGAACTGAAAACAAAGAATATCAAATGCCATTCATACATTCCAGAAACAGAGAGGAAATTGTTCTCTTACTCATCTAATCAGCCATTGCCACGAAAGGGAGCTTTCAAGTGTGAAGCAAGAATAGGCAGCCAGACGGTATATGCTGAATTCCTTGTAATCAAAGGGATGGGAGAACCACTGTTAGGGAGAGACACTGCTATGAAACCTGAAGTACTGAAGATCGGCACAAATGTTGCATCTGTAACAGACTCAACTCAACTTTATTTATAAAGCACTTTCAACACCACAAGTGGAACCAAGGTGCTGTACAGAAGGTATAAAAGAGAAAATAAAAACAAAGACATAAAACAATGCAAACATGTGACATACACAACTTACAAAGCATTATCAAATGCTAAAGAAAACAAATAAGTTAAGCGCACTCTGAAAAACACCCAATGAAGGACAAGTTTTTACAGACAGAGGAAGGTCATTCCAGAGCTTAGGAGCTGCAACAGAGAATGCCCGATCACCTTTACATTTTAAACGGGATCGCGGAACCATGAGAAGCAATTGATCATTAGACCGCAAAGATCTACTGGATTGACAGCGGCTGATTAAATCAGTAACATACTCAGGTGCTAGGCCATGCAGAGACTTAAAAACATACAACAACGCTTTGTATTGAATTCTGTAACGTATGGGTAACCAATGTAATTTAATTAACACCGGAGTAATGTGCTCTCTCTTCTTAGTACCCGTTAAAAGTCTGGCAGCTGAGTTGTGAACGAGCTGCAAACGGGAGAGAGAAGCCTGACTCACACCCAGATACAACACATTACAATAATCCAAACGCGATGACACAAAGGCATGAACAACCTTCTCCATATTGTTAAAAGAAAGGATAGATTTCAATTTAGATATTGATCTAAGATGGAAAAAAATATTCTTAACGACAGCATTGATTTGCCGGTCAAATTTAAATTTAAGTGAATGGTGTCATTCAAAAATGACACCAAGGTTCCTCACGCTAGACAGTTTTTTTCCCAGGAAACAACCCCAGGCAGTCATCATCCACTCACCCCTTATTTCCAAATAAAATCATCTCGGTCTTATCCTCATTTAATTGGAGAAAGTTATTCGCAAGCCAACACTTAACTTCGGCCAAACATGCATGAGGAGACTGAATGGCACATTCATGCCCATGTTTCAGTGGTTAATAAATTTGAGAATCATCCGCATACAGATGATACTGAATCCCAAATTTCTCAAATCAAACCTAGAGGGAGCATATAAAGGGAAAATAAAGTTGGTCCCGGTATAGAGCCCTGTGGAACCCCACACACAAGAGGGGAAACTGAAGAAAAATAGTCCCCTAAACTGACTGAAAAAGTCCTATCCTTCAAATAGGAAGAGAACCATTTCAGGGCCAACCTGATCCCTAAGACGATCAATGAGAATGTTATGATCAACTGTATCAAATGCCGCTGTAAGATCTAACAAAAGCAAAACAACACGGTTTCCAGAATCAACACCTCGTAGGATATCATTAGAGACCCTCAAAAGAGCAGATTCTGTACTATGACCAGCTCTAAAGCCTGACTGGAATCTATCGGAGATGCTATTCCTCATTAAAAAGTCATTAAGCTGTGTATTCACAATTTTTTCCAGTATCTTAGAAATAAAAGGCAATTTTGAGATCGGACGAAAACTACTCATGTCAAAGGGGTCTAAGCCGTTTTTTTTTTAGAAGGGGCTGAATAACCGCATGCTTAAAACTAACCGGAACAACACCAGATGACAAACTAATATTCATAATAGACAGAATACTTGGGCCAATTGAATCAAGTACCTTCTTAAACAGAGAAGAAGGGAGCACATCACCAGGAGACCTGGTGGGCTTCATATGAGCAGTTATATCGTTAAGCAGCTGTAAAGAAACAGGCATAAAACTGGTTAATTGGTTCAGAGGGTCAACGGAAGCAATAAAATCATTGCCATCAGATGAAATCTGAGATCTAATTCCATTAACCTTATCAATAAAAAAGTTTAAGAACTCTTCACACATGACAGCAGAAGGAGTAGCAGTAGGATGAAGAACAGCATATACAGTAGAGAAAAGTACTCTAGAATTATTACAGTTTCTGGAGATGATGTCAGAGAAATAATTTGATCTAGCCAATTTAACAGCTCTTTGATACTCGTTCAAACAGTTCTTCAAAATCTCATAAGAGACTTGTAATTTATCTTTAACCCATTTGAGTTCAGCCCTCCTACACTCCTGCCTAAGAGCACGGACAGTCGCTCCATTCACAATACCCAGAAGTCTTTCAAGGAGTTGGTAAGCTGAAAACCAAACAGATCAGTTTACACATAGACCCAAAGATTCAGCCAGTGGCCCAGCCTTTAACCTCTTAACCTTCTCCAGAGCGTCGGCGCACTGAAGCGTTTTTTTTTTTATTTAGTTCAAATATACTATCAGATTTAATGTTATACCTTGAAAAACTATACATCATTAAAAAGATATAAGACTCAAGATTCAGTATTTGACCACTATTGTATTCTGAGAAACTTATAGTGACAGTTATGTCTTAATTTGTGTCAGGAGTTATGAAATGAAAAAAACGAGTCGATACCTTTAATATGAATTATGAGCGTCAGCTGGTCCATTCATAAAAAACACTCCGTGCTGTCGTCATGATAGCGATTCACAAAACAACGTCCCTGAGGGCTTTTAGCTCAACAATGTGCAGATGTGGAGAAATATTGATATATTCTCATAGATTCAAATCATATTTCTATAGACAGGAATAATATTTATTGAATTTATACCTAAATGCGTCGATGTAATCATAATGATCGCTTCTTACTGAGATGTGCTGTGTTTTCCATTCATACCAATAGCATGGGGGCGCTATTATGTCCAATAAAAGTCCATATATGGATCATGAAGAAGACCCATAGTCATGTGACATTCCAGGACGTCACTGAGTGATACAGAAAGTACAGAGATCGCTGTAACATGCAGATAAAGATGTTTTGAAGACAATAAACATGATTGCAATGATATTTGAGTTACCTGTGTTCTTCAAGCCATGCCAGGTATTTCATAATAATAGATTATATTTATAATGTAATGCTAATCGATATAGATTTCATCATCGTTCAGAACACTAAATAATACATTTTCTGTCTGATTTTTTTTTTTATCTGAAGCCAAGTTAGATCACAGAAGATTATTTAAAACACTAGACTTGCGTTATATAGTGAGTTTGGAGCGCAAACATAGTTTTAATCTCATAAATGGTCGTGTATTGATGGTGTGCTAAGCTAACATGCTAGCGAGCCCAGGCGCACCTGCCACGAGCAGTTATTGTTTTATGATTTTTTTCTAAATAGGAATGCTTACTGAAATGTTTCAGTGCATTTGATACCAGTTTCAAATATTTAGTGAGAACTTTGATAAAAGAAATTAGGGTTTGAAACCCTATGAATAGCTTGTGAATAGCCAGTCGTTAGTAGCTATAATGCAGACAAAAGAAATGCATATTTAGAGCCATAATAACCAGTCTGGAGAGGTGTAAATGTGTGCAGGGGAGACTGAGACTGAATGGGGCACCACAAAACAATAGAGACAATAGACTGAATAGATGACTCAGAAGATGACTAAACATCAGTTTGCTAATAGAGTCTAATCAAAATAAAGTAATTTGACATGATCTTGAAAAACATTTAACTAAATACAGAGCTTTATACTTATCATTTTCAGATTTTAAATATAAAATGGTCAGACATGTGGCTTTAGCTGCAGTGCATTTCTAGATTGCTCCAGGGCCAACTTCAATTTTATTTTCATGAAGATGTTTCATAAAAATAAATTTCTAATAACTTTACAGAACTTTGAAGCTATTTAAAATTGTTTTTTTCATTATGACAATAATTAATTCTACATTTACAATAAACAACCAAGTGTCAGCTTTCAAATGAGATCATATTTGTGCTTTTAGTGCAAAGGGTTCATGAACTGTATCTGTTTTAGTTTGGGTATGTCATTTCTGGGGATTTTTCAAAAGTGGGCTTGAAGCTTAACAGGTTAAGGTGTATTCCATTTAATTTAAGGGGTCCTGTGGAAGAAAAGATAAAGGAACTCTTAGAAATGGACATTATTGAAGAAGTGAATGGGCCTACTCCATGGGTTAATCCAGTGTTCCAAAAGCCAATTCTGAAATTAGACTTTGTCTTGACATGCAACAAGCCATCAGAGAACAATACCCCATCCCCCACTGCTGGGTCTACATTCTACTCCTTCCATCCTGCGCCGCTGGTCTATCCAAGACGCAGAGCACGATAGGGGCGTCAACCAGGACTACGTCTTACTGTTTTCATCTGGAGATGACGGTGTGTGTCTGGTAACACATGCTAACTTTCTAATAACATTAACAACAAACTCACTTTTTCGTTGGGGATTCGCATATATTTAATTATTTCTTTTTAAAATGCTTAGTTTGCAAAGTACATCTTATAAAGTGCCTTATAATCTATTCAATTTCATTAGTATTAATCTGTCCGTTTCTGGTACATTCTGAAATGTGCTATTTTCCACATACCTCTATGAGTTTAAACACATTGGATGTGTTATGAATTACAGAGATGAACCCAAACGCAGACAGGATGCTTGACAGACAGTTTATTAAAGGACAAAACTAGGGAAAACAAAAACCCACGAGGGAGCAAAACATGGACAGGACAAGGAGTGACTAAACTAGACTAAGACTTGTCAGATAACTAGACGATAAACAAACAGCAAATACGGAATCAGAACTTTCTCTAGACAATACACTTGACAGGATACTCACAAGGAATGATAAAGGTAAGATAATGAACCAGCACAGGACAGCAAACACAAGGGGATTAAATGGGAGAAACTGATAATGACAGCAGGTGACACAGATGAAACAATAATGACTAACGAGGAGAACAAGAGGGCAGGGTTAAGTAAGGAGATAACACAAGCACATGGCCCAAACAAAAGTCCATGTGCTTGCACACAAACCATGGGTCTGTCATGATCCTGCCTCAAGACTAGAGAAAATTAAGGACACGAGGGCAGAATCATGACAGGATGTATATAAGAGTAGATCATTTTCTTGTACAGAAATATACTAAAAAAATTTCAATCCACAATTCATTTTGGTTTCCCAGGTTCTCTATAATACAATGCAAACAATTCTTATTTCTTCTGCTTCTTCTTCGAGCTATTTGATGCAGTTAAGAAATATGATAATTATGCCTTCTGATAATTTTAAGGAAAATACTACCAAATATCACTGTAAAAACATATCCTCACGTGGTCGTGCTTTGATTGTTTTATGATTGATTATGTCTGGAAATGTTCATGTATTGTGTATTGTGTCCTTCATCTCCCTCAACTTATACAACTACACTGAACTCAGACATGCATTTTGAACAATTCTGTTCTCGTAAGAATCTTGTTTTTTTGCTTATAAACACAAGGAGTATTATACCAAAACTAGATCAACTTAAATTATGGGTAGAAAGCTCAAAACCTGATGTATTAGTTATTACGGAGACATGGTTAAAGAAGAGCATTGACGACTCATTAATTAATATGGCTGGATATAGTATCTTCCGCCATGATAGATCATCTAAAGGTGGGGGAGTTGCTGTTTTTGTAAAGGGTTACCTTCAATGCACAAAAAATGTATCTAAATCGATCCCAAAACAATTTGAACTTTTGATTTTAAATCTAAAACTTGCCAGTAGTTCAATAACAGTTGCAGGCTGCTATCGTCCTCCATCAGCTCCTGTGTTTTAACAACTCTAGGATCAGTCCTTAGTTCTTATATTACTTCTGAATTTGTATTATTGGGTGATTTAAACTGGAATATGCTAAATCCTCCTGATCGTGTTTTGCTCCAATTTGACTCTTTAATAGTAAATCTATTAGTTATGATAGTAAATGTTTAGGAAATGCTAGTCTTTTAGATGTAATTTTAACAAATACCCCAGATCGATATCTTGATCATTGCTTGGTAGCATGTGTCCGGAAAAAGTGTACGCCTAGGCAATCTAGTGTAACTCGACTGAAACGTTATTTTAAAAATTTTAATGAGCAAGCTTACATGATTTAGCTGCTACGGACTTACATAAAGTAATTCTAATCTCCACTGTTGAAGAAGCTTGGTCTTATTTTTGCCAGTCCTTTAGTACTATGTACTATAAATATAAATATTTAGTACTATAAATATGCCCCTTTAAAACCTGTTCAGCAAAAAGATCGCTCTAGTCCATGGATAAATCGTGACCTAGTTACTCTACAACATCAGAAAAATGTGCTTTGCAGTAAAGCATGTTGCTCAAAATCTGAAACTGATTGGATTTCTTTTAGACAACATCGGAATATGTGTACTCAAGCGCCCAAAAAGCTAAATCAGACTATTATAAAAAAAACAATTCTCTAATAATTCCTCAAATTCAAGAACATTCTGGAATACTGTTAAAGACCTAGAGAATATTTTTTTAGTAACACAAGGACCTGCCTCACTTAAAAATTAAGATATTTTTATTACAGACAAAGCTAAATTAGTGGATCTTTTAAACAAACATTTTATAAAAGCGAGTCATTTATTTGAGAATCATGTCGCTAGGCAGAGTATAAAAAACAGAACAAAAACATTAAGACATACAAAAATTGCTCAAACTACATTACCTTTTAGTTTTTCTCTGCAACCAGTTACTAAGTCACAGGTTTGGTTTGAATTACATAAACTTTACCCAAACAACCCTGCTGGTCTAGATACCCTAGATCCCTTCTTTTTTAAAGTAGGTGCACCTATCATAACTGAACCTCTAACATATATTTCTACAGTGGACATACCTAAAACCTGGAAAACGTCCTGGTTACGTATGCAACCCACCGTTCCCTAAAGGAGGAAACGGAGGACGTAGACGACGTCGACTGAATGGGGATCACGCCAGGGAGCCAATCGTCTTCAAGTACTATTGGGAATTGGCATGTGTGATGACGGCGCGGGTATAAATACGGAAGTGGATGCACGCACTAGTTGCTTTTCGCTGAGGAGCCGAGCTTAACTCGGAGTCAGCAGTGGTCCAGCGGTTGTGGCAAGGGGAATACGCCCTCCGTTCCCTGAAGGAGTAGTCCCCTTGCCACTACCGCTGGACCACCACCTTCAGGGAACGGTAGGTTGCATACGCAACCAGGACGTTCCCTTTCAGTCGAGAACGTCAGACGTAGTTGACTAAAGCTGCCACCTTCCAGTGCCTAGACAAAAGCCGGAGGGTATGGAGGAACTCGACAGGATTCGGCTAAAAAGGGGAACTCAACTGGAGCAAGAATTGCGCACGTATCCAGTCCATAGGAGGGGAATGGCGCAGCAAGCCGACACAACAAACCTTACATTGAAACTGGCTTCATGTGAAGGGAGCCCACGGGAAGCAGCGGTTCGACACGTAGGCTAGATTTCTAGCGAACATGATGGGTATCGCCCAACCCCCAACTCTACTTAACATCTGTTAGCAAGGCACTCTGTGTCAACGCCTAGGAGGGAGCAATACCCTCACTTAGGAGGAGCTCACCACCCAGGTGGGCACGTGCACCTTGGGAAAACGTTCTCACCAAAATTAAGGCAACCACCGTAGTGTGCCAACCTCTGCTTGGAAACAGCCTTCCCTTCTGCTGGTTTCCGTAACAGACAAGAGCCGGTCTGAGGTCCAGGCTTTGCATTCTGTGCAAGTAAAACCGCAATGGAGCGGACGGACAGAGAAAAGCCAGGGCTGGGTCTGCCTCCACCAGGCAGCGCTTGCAGTCACCACTTGGTCCCTCTTAGGGAGAGGTAGGAACCTTGGGCACATATCCAGGCCATGGTCTCAGCTCATGAGAGTAGCCGGCCCGAATTCCAGGCACAACTCGTTGACTGAAAGCGAGAAAGTCCCTACCCTCTAGTAGAGACCATGTGAGCAGGAGAACTGTTTAACACAGAATTTTTAACTCACTGCCTGCAGTGGCTCAGGGGTGGTCTCTGCAGTGCAGTAGCACCAGATATAGGCCCAAGAGGATAAAGAGGGGCGCAGGGATTTCCCTTGCTCCCTCAGGAACATGACGATCAGGACGTGCTTCCCATGCTTCTGCATCATGATGTGCATCATCATATTGAGGGTGAAGGAACAGCCTACTCCAACCCATCTTGCAGGAAAGAGAGCACTGAAATGACTGAACGCTCTCAGGATCTCCTCATGGATAGAAGACTAATTTAATGAATAGGTTCCACTTCTAATTAGTGAAGCACAACTGCCTCTTTTTAGGGGGTGCTTGCAGAAGTGATGGTAACTACCACATATTCCTGTGGTAGCCACCTGAACCTCCGCGTCCAGTTTTTGAACGCGGGTGCCATCATGCCCCGTCCCTGAAATGTATTCAGGGGAAATCAGGAAGGCTGTTGAGTGGAACTAGGTCTGGTTGGGCCAAAAAGGGGCAACTATCAAGACTTGCTTCACTCCTGACTTAGCACAGTAGGTGCAAGCGACATGCGCGCACAAGACGGAGCACTGCTCAACACTAGTGTGAAGATCACTGAGCTTCAGGAGCATCTCTGCTCAACACCTGAGTGTGATAAAATTCACTGAGCTTCAGGAGCATTTCTGCTCAACACCTGAGTGTGATGAATTTCACTGAGATTCAGGAGCATTTCTGCTCAATACCTGAGTGTGATGAAAATCACTGAACTTCAGCAGGAGCCAAGCGACAACGAATCGCATAGCCGCATTCTTAGAAGGCTCAATGGGGAACGACCCCCTCTGGGGTCGGCAAATTTGCCGGCGTGTTTTGCTCGGTCATACAGACTTAAGAAATATGAAAAAAATAAACTGTCAAATGTCTTCTTTTTTATGTGTCCACTTACAATCAAAATAAAACATTGTGCTTTTGTAAAATAAAGAAAATAAACAGGTTGTGCTTTCTTGCTCTCCATCACCGTGAACTTTTTTCTGGAGCACGTCTCTAAACTTAAACAAAACTCAGTGAATACTATTCACCCAGGCATGAGCTATGTCTTTATAATCATTTAAGTGTGTACTTTTAAATGATCTAACTCATAACAAAAACAAATATTCTCTGTTTATGTAATCTATATGAAAAGAGAGAGAGGTGTCAGAGAGAGAGGCCAGTCACGCACTGTGAAACAGTTCGAGAGACTGTTAGGCCTCATGGCAGCATCGTCCAATGTGATACCCTTTGGCCTGCTGTACATGAGACCTTTGCAGTGGTGGCTCAGGAGCAGAGGGTTCTCCCCGAGAGGAAACCCACTTCGTATGATCAAGATCACGCGGCGGTGCCTCCGCGCCTTGGTTATATGGAGGAAACACTGGTTCTTAACCCAGGGTCCGGTGTTGGGAGCTCTTTGCCATCGAGTTGCTATCTCGACAGATGCTTCCCTCACCGGCTGGGGTGCGGTAATGGAAGGCCGCTCGGCTCAGGGTCTGTGGAGGAGTCATCATCTCTCTTGGCACATAAATTGCCTGCAGATGATGGCTGTCTTCAATGCGTTGAGACATTTCCTCCCAGATCTAAGGGCCATCATGTGCTCGTCCGGACAGACAACACATCGGTGGTCTCTTATCTGAACCATCAGGGGGGTCTGCGTTCGCGTCCACTATGCAAGTTGGCGCACCAGGTCCTCCTATGGTCCCTGGGGAAGGTACTCTCCCTGAGGGCAGCGTATATTCCGGGGGACAAGAATATTGGAGCAGACGTCCTGTCGAGGCAGGAGCTGAGGCCAGGGGACTGGAGACTCCACCCCGAGTCGGTGGAGAAAATTCGGGAGTTTTACGGCCAAGCAGAGGTGGATCTGTTTGCGTCTCAGCATACGACGCACTGTCCACTTTGGTTCTCCCTTACTCACACAGCCCCCCTCAGGCTGGATGCTATGGTGCAGACGTGGCCGAGGTTACGTCGTACGCATTTCCCCCTGTTGCTCTGCTCTCAGGATTTCTGGAGTGAATCCGCTAGTACGGATTAAGCCTACTGCTAGTAGCACCACGCTGGCCGAGTCGAATCTGGTTTGCGGACCTGATTCATCTTCTAGACGGTCCTCCCTGGGAGATCCCGATCAGGAGAGACCTTCTGTCTCAGGGCGGGGGCACAATATTTCACCCCCGGAATCTGTGGGTTTGGCCTCTGAGGGGGCCCAACTCATAGAGAGTTGTCTCTCAACTAAGGTTGTTGAGACCATTCTAAGCTCCAGAGCTCCCGCTACGAGGAAACTTTATGCACTTAAATGGAGAGTTTTTTCTTTGTGGTGTCACCAGCATCAGTGGGATCCAGTTAACTGTTCAGTAAACACAGTACTCGAGTTCCTGCAAGAGCGCTTTACGTCAGGTCTATGTCCTTCCACGCTCAAGGTCTACGTGGCGGCCATTGCGGCTTTCCACGCCCTGGTGGGTGGTACATCGTTGGGTCGTGACCCCCTGATTACACGTTTCCTTCGTGGCACATTGAGGCTGAGGCCTGCAACTCGCACTAGGGTGCCAGCTTGGGACCTTGCAATAGTTCTAGAAGGCCTTTCTAGGGCTCCATTCGAGCCCTTAGAGTCGGTTTCAGAAAAATTTCGTACTCTTAAGACCATCTTTCTGCTAGCTATTTCGTCCCTCAAAAGAGTTGGAGACCTTCAGGCCCTTTCGGTTTCCCCCACTTGCCTTGAGTTTGCCCCGGGGATGGTCAAGGCATTCTTATACCCAAAACAGGGGTACGTCCCTAAGGTGCCGACCATGATTCCGAGGCCTATTGTGCTGCAGGCTTTCTGTCCTCCTCCTTTTACCTCTTCGGACTAGAAAAAGCTGAACCTCTTGTGTCCAGTGCGAGCACTCATGTTCATTGGACTTCTCCGTGGAGAAAATCCGACAAGCTATTTGTTTGCTTTGGATCACCCAAGAAAGGTCTTCCTGCTTCTAAGCAGATAGTCAGTAAGTGGCTAGTCGAGGCTATTTCACTTGCGTACGAATACTCTGACCAGCCGTGTCCTTTGGCGGTCAGAGCTCATTCCACGAGGAGTATGACGGCCTCTAAAGCCTTATTATTTGGGGTTTCTCTCCAAGACGTTTGTGACGCGGCTGGCTGGTCCTCACCGCTCACGTTCGTGAGGTGTTACAGCTTGGACCTGGATGCTGCCCCAGGTTCTCAGGTGCTTAGCGTACAACAGGCTGACACTCAGGTACTTGGAAGTTTGGGTATTCTCGTTCCCAAACCGTCGTTGACGCATCGCGAGTTCCCTCGAAAGGTAACGTCTCAGGTTACAACTGTAACCATAGTTCCCTGAGAAAGGGAACGAGACGATGCGTCACCCTGCCATACTTCCTGCATCCCTGTGATCGGCTTGCTTCGGCAATTTTCGAAGCTAATGCCGGTTTGCACCGAATGTGCTTTTATCTCTTCCTGGTCATGACGTCACCCGCCCATGACGCTCATTCTTTCCATTGGACTAGTTGACATAGATGCTTCAGACGCATTCACGCTGGGGGCGTTCCCAAAGCGTCGTTGACGCATCGTCTCGTTCCCTTTCTCAGGGAACTGTGGTTACAGTCGTAACCTGAGACGTTCAACTGAGTAGGAGGGTATGTTCAACCCCTTCTACCTAAAAACCTAAAACTAATGTGTTTATTTTGTTTTCCTTGTTTCCAGGTTGGGACAGCGACATGTCTTCCATTCTGATGCTGGTTCACCTTTTGCCACCCTCAAGTCAAGGCCACAAAAGGCCGGGAAAGATCTCAGCGAGAAAAGCATGTGATTGTCTTGTGAAATTCATCAAGGTGAAGCTACTGATGAAGCAGATCAAATGACACTAGTTCATACTGTGTGACCTTGAACTTGCTTATTTCTCAGACAGGTTCTTATAGATCACCTGTCCTCCAAATTGTTGTTCTTGTGCTATTCTTTTCTACTTAGAAAAAATTTCTACAATCTGTTGGAAGTATGTAATAAAGAAACTTTGGTGAAAGACATCACTGTATATTTTATTCATGGTGTATATTGAGTTTTATTGAGAACTTTTAAGTCACATTGGCACTAATGTGTTTTCATTCTTTCACAGACCGGTACCAGCATCCAAGGCACTCGTGACAATATGATGACGAGAGATTCACAACAAAGACCAAATTTTCTTTATGACATACACGATGGAGAATTCTTTAACAATCATGCGCTCTTCTCAAAACAAAGACATGCTGTTCAGATCTGGCTTTTTTTTTATGAATTCGAATGCTCAAACCCCCTTGAATCAAAAAAGGGAATACATAAATTAGGAGCTATCTATTTTACCCTTAGAAATATTTCCCCTAAATACAATTTGAGTTTATTAAATATCCATTTAGTCGCTTTATTTCATGCACAATATATCAAAATGTATGGGTTTGATAAAAAACGAGAGCCGCTTGTCCAGGATATCTCAACACTGGAAACCAATGGAATTCAGATTCCTTTATTTGATCATAAAGTTTGTTGAACCATTGTCCAAGTTACTGGTGACAGCCTTGGTGTCCATTCTTTATTTGGTTTTGTAGAATCATTCAGTGCTAGGTACTGTTGCCGCTTTTGCCTACTAGAGAAAGAAGAGTTCAGTGAAGATAGTCCAAATATGTCAGTGTGAACTAAAGAACTTCATGCTGAACACTGTCAGATTATGCAGAGCAATCCCAGTCTACCTTATGTAATGGGAGTAAAAAAGTCTTGCCTTTTAAATTCGTTGCAATATTTCCACACCACTGCAATTTTTTCCGTTGATATAATGCATGATATATTAGAGGGTGTTGCACAATATGAGATGAAATTACTAATTCAGCACCTGATTGACAATTACACCACATCAGCAGAAGTACACAGAAGAATTCAGAGTTTCAACTATGGCTTCTTGGAACAAAAAAACAAACCTCCTGGTGTAGCATTAAGAGAGGGTTCAAATGATTTGGGCTTAAATGCTACTCAGAGCTGGTCTTTACTGTGTCATCTACCCATTATGTTTGGAGATCTTGTCTGTCCTAATGATCAGCACTGGTATTTGTTTATTTTATTGCTTCAGATAGTCAATATAGTGTTTTCTTTTATCCACTGGTATCACTATTTATTTGAAACACCTGATTGCAGAGCATCACAGTTTGTTTAAGCATTTGTTTCCTGATAAGAACTTGTTGCCAAAGCATCATTTTATGGTGCATTACCCAGTTGTATGCAGAAAATTGGATCACTGCTACATCGTTGGTGCATGCGTTACGAAGCAAAGCATAACTTTTTTAAAAACAGTTGAAAAGTTTTAAAAACATAACGAAAACATTAGCAAAAAAAAAACACCAGTGCCGAAATTGGCACCACATTTGGCAAACATTTGATCCAAATGACATGAAATTAGGTCCTGGGAAAATGGCTCCTTTGAATGAAATGGAAGTTGGTGCTGAGATTGCTGAGAAACTTAATGTACCTATGTAGACTAAATGTGAAATGGGTCAAGCGCTGTGGAAATACTTACCGGTTAGGGTTAGCGGTTTGTGTTCAAGTTCAAAATGACATGCCTGTATTTCATGTAATCCAGAATATTGTTATCAAAGATGAGCAGGTCCTTTTGATTACTACTGCGCTAAAAACGTTTTGTTTAGCTGAACAGATCCATGCTTACAAAGTTGCACATACCACAGAAGCACCTTCTGTTTTGGAGATTAGGGATATTTTGCACCACAAGTTGTTTGACATTCTTATGTCTTATGGTTGTGATTCTGATTTGTTTATTGTACCATATTGTTTCATGTAATTCTTCATCTCTCCTCTTACATTATCACTATCACAATTTTTCTATTATTTTAGTATTATTGTTTTCATTATTTATTTTATGATCAAAAGTGAATTAAACAGGTGCTAGATTTTTTTATTTATTTTAGTATTGTTTTCGGGGTTTTTTTATCACAGCAGTGAATTGAGTGTAAGTGCAACATTGTTTAAACAGGTGCTTGAAAAATAAAATTTTGAGACATGAGTATACAGTTGCTGATTTTATTTTCAGACTGAAAAGCAAGTTTTTCATTTATATTTTTATGACTTTTTGAGGGTAAAACATGAATGGTGTAATTCAGAAGAATAACTTATTCTTTATTGTTTACTCATAATTGATGATAAAAAACTCTGGAGGGGAAGTAAAATGGGGCAGAGTAAATTTTAAGTTCCCCTGAACAGAGTTAAAAAGTAAGTACAAGTCATTTTCTTGTAGCTCTGAACTGAGTAAAATAGCATGAGAGTTGATTTAAAAAAACACTAAATAGAGTTAAATATCGTAGGAAAGAGTAAAATTGTATCACTAAATTGAGTATAATTAACTCTGGAAAAACTGCTCTATCAAAAGAGTAACTTTTACTCTTTTCAGAGAGGGACCAAATGTTATCTGGCATAGAGTAACATTTTCTTCAATTTGAGTAAATTTTACTCTGACAAATGTACTGTGTAAGAGAGAGGATGCCTAAGGGCCTGCTCACATATCGCGTCTTTTGCGCGCTCAAGTTCGTTATTTCAAATGTAGGCACGCGGTATGCACGCTCATAATGGAAGCGACGCGGTCGCGGTGCGACGCGCTAGTTTTTTCCAAGCTCGTTTTTTCCAATCCGGCCTAAGGCGTCATTCACATATAGCGCCTAAAAACGCGTAGAAAATGCTGGGCGCGCCGCGTTCTCCTTTTTCCAAAGCGCTAAGGCAGTTGCACTCCGGTTGGTTCTTGTCACGTGACCTACGGTGCGCTTATGGTGCGCTTGCGGCATTCTGAAAAGTTGAGATGTTTTTATCTTGATGCGGGGCGGACGCACTTGGAAAAAACGAGCGCGTCGCTTCCATTATGAGCGCGCATACCACGCGCCTACATTTGAAATAACGAACTTGAGCGCGCAAAAGATGCGAAATGTGAGCAGGCCCTAACAATGCCCAGAAGACATCCACAAGGGAGGCTTTCTAGGAAATAGCCTGTGACACCTGGATATTTTTCTGTGCACTAGGGAACTGTAGCTCAGCCTATTCCTTTTTAACAGGAGGAGTCCAGCAACCTTGGCAGATTGAGGAGGCCACAGGTCCTGCGACTCACTACCAAGCCCGTCGCCGGACCCACAGAAGGGTTCCAATGATGGAACAAACTCATTAGTGGCCCAGCCTCAGGCCTGATATTATGATTTTAAACCACATTAAAAAGCTCAAGGCAGATATGTTTATTGCAAGAAATGCATCTTTTGGAATTAGAACACAAGAAATTAACAAATACACAATTAACACAAATATACTCTGCATCCTACATCTCAAAGAAAAGAGGTCTAGCTATATTAATCAATAAAAACATAACAGTTATTAATCACTCAACCATATGTGATCCAGAAGGACGATATGTTATTATCAATATAGCCTTTCACAATAAAATACTGACCATTGCTAATTTCTACGGACCAATCACAGATGACCCCCAATTTTTCCATATTTTTTTCTCCTCAATAGCCAACTTTTCCCAATCAGCCATCATAATCGGAGGAGACTTTAATATAGTTATTGATCCAACTTAAGACAAATCGAATACACCATCACATTTTAAACCATGGCAATCTACAGAAACCATTAAACAATACATGACTGACCTTGGTCTTGGCGATAGCTGGAGACTTACAAACTCAAGAGAATACAGTTATTTTTCAGCAGTTCACGTATTGATTATTTCTTAACAAGCATCCCTGACATTTTAAATACAACAATACACCCAATCATTATCTCTGACCATGCACCAATTACTATAACTATTTAACAGGAATGATACTAAAAAAATCATTTAGATGGAGGATGAATACTTCATTACAAGACAACGAGTTTAATGAATACTTTAAAAAGGAATGGGCATTCTTTATGGAAACAAACAACACACCAGACATCTCTGCTGCAACTCTCTGGGAAACAGCTAAAGTTGTATTAAGAGGAAAAATCATATCATACTCTACATACAAATATAAAAAGAACTAAGTCGAGAAAAAGATTTAGAAAATAAAATACATTACTCTCACAGTCCCAATGAAGGGAAATAAATAAAACAAAAGATGAAAACGAAGACATTATAAATAAAAAATAAATAATAGAATTCCAAAAACAATGCCTAAGACATACACATTTAGAACATAATGACAAATCAGGTAAATATCTTGCTAATCTACTCAAACGTAATAGAGAAAAGACTCTTATCCCGGTAATCAATAATCCAGAAGGAAAGACACTCCACATCTTACAAGAAATCAATGATACTTTTCGTGCATTTTATAAACATCTATACAGTAAGCTAAAACAGCTTTGGCTAAAACGACTTGAATCAGTATGTTTTATGTTTTATGGATACTTGTTTACACTTTGTACAGCACTTTGGCCAACAGCTGTTGTTTTTAAATGTGCTCTATAAATAAATATGACTGACTGACTGACTGACAGTAATTTCATCTCTCATCCATCCAGACCAAACAAGGTTTCATCAAAGGACTCCAGTCATCAAACAATACCAGACGATTATTCAACATTATGAACCTATGTTATCAAAATAAAAAAAAGACCATATTCATATCACTAGAAGCAGAAAAAGCTTTTGATAAAGTTAGTTGGTACTTTCTTTATATGACACTTAAAAAATTGGGGTTTGGAGACTGCTTTATTCACTGGACTAAAACACTATATAATACTCCACTAGCATCTGTTATAACGAATGGCATAATATCATCACCATTCCAACTTCAGCGAGGTACTCGCCAAGGATGCCCCTTATCACCATTACTTTTCGCCTTATTTATAGAACCTCTTGCTGCTGCAATAAGACAGAATGATAACATTTTTGGAGTTTTATCAAACAACACTAATCATAAAATTTCATTATACGCAGACGACATACTACTATTTGTACAAACTCCTAAAACATCAAATTAAACTCATCAATGAATATTCTATCATATCAGACAACTCCATAAACTGGACTAAATCAACAATTTTACCACTGAATATGAAACCACATGACAGGAGCATACAAGACACACTGTTCAAAATTAATAATATTACATACTTAGGAATAAACATATCCCAGAACCTCTCTGACTTGTTTAACCTCAATTTCAATCCACTGTTGAAAACAATAGAAGATGATTTAACTCGATGGATGACCCTACCGCTTTCCATTATAGGTCGTATTGCAACAGTTAAAATGTGTATTCTACCAAAACTCCTTTATCTATTCACCATGACTCCGGTACAACCAATTAAGAAATGGTTTACATCATTAAATCAAATAATCAACAAATTCTACTGGGAAAAAAAAAGAATCCTACAATTAGTTTACAAACACTTCAACAAAATAAAGCTCAAGACAGTCTAGCAGCACCAAATTTTCAATACTATTACCTAGCATCCCATCTACAATACTTTTGCAAATGGATCAAAGATGACAGCCCCCAAAACCCATGGCTAGAGTTAGAACAAACAGAATGAAAATAAATAACCATATCTGATCTCCCATCCCTCACAAAAAAAAATTAAAAATAAAATCAAACAGAACAATCTTTTTAAGAATGTAACGATTAAAACAACTCTCACTGCCTGGTGGCAAATTAATACATTGACAAAACATGAGCTGACAACACATCAACTCACCTATATGGCATAATCCTGATTTTACTATCAACAAAATTCCGCTAAACAATATTAAATTGATGTAGATGTGTGAAACAGGTATCACACATCTACATCACCTGTTTACTGGCAACACCTTCGCTACATTTATAGAATTAACTCAGAAATTTAACTTGGGAAAAGAACAGTATTACTATTACCTACAAATCAGGAATTCTATTAAAAACAATTGGAAACAAAGATATTGCACAAAAGATATTTCTCCCCCAATTATAAAATATATCACCACAATTAGTAATTCATTAAAAACACTTAGTAAATTATACACTTTAATATGATCTATAGATACTAAAACAATAGCAGCACCAGTTAAACAATGGGGAAAAAGATCTCAATATCAACACAAATGAGGAATTTTGGAAAACAGTTTGCAGAAACACTTTTATCTTAAGTACAAACATAAACATCCAGTTAATTCAGTATACAATTGTACACAGAACACATATAACACAGCGCAAGATGTTTAAAATGGGACTAGTAACTTCTGATAGATGTACTAACTGCAGTTTAAACCCGAATGATGACTTTAACATGATCAACCCCTGTTATTTTTGTATGATCAACTCTGGAAGTATTCGTTCATTTAAACAACTTAAAGGATTAGTTCACTTCAGAATTAAAATTTCCTGATAATTTACTCACCCCCATGTCATCAAAGATGTTTATGTCTTTATTTCTTCAGTTCAAAGGAAATTAAGGTTTTTGAGGAAAACATTCCAGGATTTTTCTCCACATAGTGGACTTCAATGTCAACCAATTAGCCTGGGAAAACCCAGACGAACTTCCAGCAAATTTAGATTCGCTCTGCAAGTTAGTCTGGCGAAGAGCCCATTCAAGCTCATTTCCAATCTTTTCAAATCGAGGCAGCAATCACAGACGTTGAGGCGGGCTTTACACGATGATGACAGCGCAGCGACGGTGAAGCAGATTTTGTACATTACAAAGATGGCTGCCGCCGCCATCACTCGTTCGAAACAGCTATCGAGCTATGTTTTAAGCAATTTGAACGTTTCCTTTTTGTTAAAACCCGAGCAAAGAACAACACTCGAAGCCTTCATATCTAAAAAATATGTTATCGCTGTCTTACCGACTGGATTCGTCAAAAGTCTGATATACCAGCTTGCCCCGTTGGTGGCTAAATGAATGGGTCTTAGCGAGAGCCCTCTGGTAGTGGTTATTTCTCCATTGGTAGCCCTCATGGAGGTCAAAGAAGCAACCAAGCTTGGACTCTCAGCTCTACAACTTGGCACTGACAACGAAGAATTAATTAGAAGCGGTCGATGCCAGCTGATAATCGGCAGTCCTGAATCCTGGCTCCTCAACAAGAAATGACGAGAGATGTTGTGCAGCAAAGTGTTTCTGGACAACCTCGTGGGGATTGTGGTGGATGAGGTCCACCTGACCTACAAATGGTAAGAAGTGGCAAGTAAACTTACTGTAATCTAGTCTAGTGTTACGATAAGGCATCTGAACTTGATTGTAAACGGGCTACATACACCTAACAAACAATGCTAGTTCTCATTGTATTTTATAGTAGTCTGTAGCAGTCCATTTATTCACTGAATGGTAATTGAGAGAAATGATTTGGCCTTATTTATAGGTCAGGTTTTGGTAAAGAGTTGGAAACATCGTGCAGAGATCCATTCCACGGAGTGATACAGATCCAGACGTTCTTCCAGAGATTCAAAGATTCCCAGTCCGGGTGGCTGGGTGGCGAGCCAGACGTGTTTGTGACTCTGACTTTAGACAGATTACCAGGATCATCTTCATCTTTGTGGTGGTAGGACAAACACTGACACAACTGGAAAAAAGGGCCCCAACGGTGAAAACTGAACTCTTGTCAATAAAGGCAAGTAGAACCGAGGACGAACTGAGTTCAAAGAAACTGGAAAAAAGGGTTTTGTTTTTGTGCGCACTTTATTATTTTAGTTTGTTATTTTTCATAAATGTTTTCTTGTATGTATGTACCAGCCCTGTGCATTTAATACAGGCTTTGTAAACTGTCATTCTGGTGTGGTATTTCTTTTATTGGTGTTCAATTCTCAGGCTCTTAACAATTTAGCATTTTCTGATTCTGGTCCAAATTCATATTAAACATAACCTCTAGGACTACTTTAGACTACTTCACCTATGTACATTATTACTACCCCGTAATAAGGGTTACACTGTACACTTCAGACTTCCAGCACAACTCAAGAGTCCTGTAATCTCCAAAAATACTCGGATGACTGCAGTTTTTGGGTGTATTAACGGTGGAGATGAGACAGAGTACAGGGATCTGGTTGACCGCTTTGTGTTGTGGTGTGGGAAAAACCACCTCCTCCTAAATGAAGTTCCCAAACGTAAGTTAGGGAGGAGTGAGCCAATCTAATCTTTCAATCAACAGCCTGAGTATATAAGCAGCCGCTTACCTCTCCCTAGCATCAGCTGTTCCAGTATCCCTCCACCTCCCCAAACTCCACCTTCATCTTAGGTACCTTGCCCTTTTTATTATCAGGTCCTAGATTTAGCCACTGGGGGGGGGGGGGTCTGGAGTCTCCAGTGGACTGCTGTCTCCAGTGGACAGCAAGCCAAATAAGTTTAACCTAATATCTTAAAGATTCTATAGGCAAACGAACTCGTTAAACGTGATAAAGATGAAGGAGATGGTGGTGGACTTTAGGAGGACCAGGACAACAACACTAAACACCATTCACCTTCTGCGAGATTGCCTGGCCTGGCGGCGCCCTATATGGCAGCGGCTACTTCAGCTCCCAGTAACGATGTGCGTTTTATGTTAAATGTGTCGTCTGAATCGTCCCAGTCTTGTATGAGAAAAGTCTACAACAGAAGCCTACTACTTGGACTACGAAATTCAAACTTTTTAAACGATCTATCCGGAATTATGTTTGTTCCGGAACACAAAGTACTCGACGAGCTGGGCATTTTAAACCAGCAAGACCCAGAAGCCTGCAAAGCAGCGGACTCCTCCCCCGACACCGGCCGATGTTGGAGGCGACGCAAGCGGCGTGAGAGACCTAGCATGAGTCGCAAGCGGTGTGCTAGACCTAGAAAGCGAGGCAGTCGAGCGGGCATTAGCGCAAGGCTAAAAGCTAAACCGAACAGACCTGCACTTCCTTCGATTCTACTTTCCAACGTTCGTTCTCTGGAAAACAAAATGGACTACCTCAGATTGGATCTAATTACACATAGGATGGTGAAAGATTGCAGCGCCATCGTCCTCACCGAGACATGGCTTGACCACACTGTTCCAGACAACGCCGTTCAGGTGGATGGACTAACAACATTCAGGGCAGACAGAAGCCACGCACTCACTGGTAAGCTACGAGGTGGTGGAGTAGCAATTTTCATTAAAAACAATTGGTGCACTAATGTTAAAGTCATCTCAAGACACTGTTCCAAGGACATAGAATTTCTAACAGTCAAATGCCGTCCAGTATACTTGCCAAGAGAATTTTCAGCTGTGACTATTACAGCCGTGTACATACCACCCAGTGCAAATACAAAAGACGCACTTTCTACATTGTATCAATCTGTGAGCTCAATGCAGGACTCAAACCCGGACTCTGCCTGTATAATTGCGGGCGATTTCAATCAGGCCAAATTGAAGACAGTACTCCCACACTTTCATAAATATGTGGACTTTGCAACCAGGGGAGAAAACATTCTGGACCAGGTGTATTCTAAGATTAAACACGCATACAGAGCTGTTCCACACCCCCATCTGGGAAACTCGGACCATCTTTCTGTTATGCTAATGCCATCTTACAGGCCACTGCTGGTGAGGAACAAACCGTCTGTGAAGTGGATTAGAACTTGGCCAGAGGGGGCTACCTCAGCGCTCCAAGACTGTTTTGACTCCACAGATTGGACTGTTTTTAGGAAGGCTGCCACTTCCAACCAGCATGTCAATATAACTGAATACACTGAGTCCGTGACGGGATACATATCCAAATGTATGGAAGATGTGACCGTCATAAAACACATCACCACAAGGGCAAACAACAAACCATGGTTCACCAGGGAGGTATGTGAGCTCCTAAAAGCACGGAATGCGGCTTTCAGGTCTGGGGACAAAGGGGCCCTTAGAACTGCTAGGGCCAACTTGAATCGAGGCCTGAGAGCAGCAAAGCATGCCTATGGACAAAAAATCCAGTCACACTTCACTGATACAAAAGATCATAGACGCCTATGGCAAGGCATCCAGTCAGTAATGGACTACAGGCCTAAACCCCTTACCGTGCGAGGACAGCACAGACTTTCTAAACTCACTCAATTCATTTTTCAGTCGTTTTGAGGAAAACAATAACACCACTCCGACAAAAGATCTACACTGCTTGGACAATGCAACTCTTCAACTTGACCCTACCGACGTGCGGAGGACTCTTCAAAAGGTAAACCCCAGGAAGGCTGCTGGTCCCGATAATATACCTGGGCGTGTGCTTAGAGACTGTGCTAACTCACTTACAGATGTTCTCACAGATATCTTTAACATCTCTTTGAGCAAAGCCATCATACCAGAATGCTTAAAAGCCACTACTATCATACCGCTACCAAAGAAATCACCAGCCACAACACTGAACGACTACCGGCCTATAGCACTCACGTCTATTATGATGAAGTGCTTTGAAAGGCTGGTCAAGGCTCATATAACATCCAGCCTACCTGCCACATTTGACCCATTCCAGTTTGCATACCGTCCCAAGCGCTCCACTGATGATGCCATAGCAACAGCACTTCACCTCAGTCTGGCTCATCTGGAGAACAAAAACAGCTGTGTGCGGATGCTGTTCATTGACTTCAGCTCTGCCTTCAATACAGTTATCCCACAACACTTGGTGAATAAACTCAGTGCTGTGGGTATCAGTACCCCACTTTGCAACTGGCTACTAGACTTTCTCACCAACAGACCACAGACAGTAAGAGTTGGCAAAAACTCTTCGCAGACCACCATCATGAACACTGGGGTCCCTCAAGGATGTGTGTTGAGTCCACTGCTGTTTACATTGATGACACATGACTGTTGTGCCAGATACAGCTCAAACCACATCATCAAGTTTGCAGATGACACAACAGTGGTGGGTCTCATCAGCAACGACGACGACTCGGCATACAGAGATGAGGTATACCAACTCATCAATTGGTGTGACACTAACAATTTACATTTAAATGTTAATACAACAAAAGAAATAACTGTGGAATTAAAAAGGAAAAATCATAGGCCACACACACCCCTCACCATCAATGGCAGCGCTGTGGAATCAGTGAAAAGCATCAAGTTCCTGGGGGTGCATATCACTGATGACCTGTCATGGTCTACCAACACCATCTCCCTTGTCAAGAAAGCTCAGCAACGCCTCCACTTCTTACGCAGGATGAGAAGAGCCAACCTTCCCTCATTGGCACTCACTACCTTTTACAGGGGTGCTATTGAGAGTATCCTCACCAGCAGTTTCTCAGTTTGGTATGGTAGCTGCACTGTTGCTGACCGGAAAGCTCTACAGAGGGTGGTGAGGTCAGCTGAGAAGATCACCAGATCAGCCCAACCATCCATCCAGGACATATACCCATCCCGCTGCCACAAAAGAGCCACCAACATCATCAAAGACCCCACCCACCCCACACACAAACTTTTCACCCTCCTACCATCTGGTAAGCGCTACAGCAGTATGCGATGCAGGACTACCAGACTCAGCAATAGCTTTTTCCCACAAGCTATCAGACTGCTGAACTCACTCATGAAAACTGTATTATAACACCCCTCCCTCCCCCCACAACCCACACACACTAATGACCTGTGAGATTGTGGAAAAGGCATATTCAAATGTTTGCAAAATACTCATATGCACATATGCCAATATCCCCTTGCACAAGAATGTAAAAAGTTTACAATATTTATGTATCTCTATGCTGCTACTTGCACCTTGCCATATTGCACCTTATATTGCACTACAGTGAAACATCTTAACCCGACTATATTTTGAAACTCTGTGATAGTCCAGTAGCTGTAAGCTGACTGTAGGCCATATGCTATGTGGACTTCTGCACTTGGTTAGTGGTGTTCTATGTTTAGCTGTATGTTTAGTCTGTTTAGTATGTGTTAAATCTTGTTTTAATATTGCACATTGGAGTATGGGAGAAACGCAATTTCAGTCTGCTGCGTAATGTACTGTTACATGGTTTTGATTGACAATAAAGTTGACTTGAACTTGAACTTGAACTTGGAGGTGGTTGAGAACTTTAAATACCTGGGTGTGTACCTTGACAACAGACTGGATTGGAAGGACAACACTGAGGCCATCTTCAAGAAGGGCCAGAGTAGACTCTACTTCTTGAGGAAGCTTAGGTCTTGCAGCAGGATGATGTATATGTTCTATCAGTCTGTTGTCGAAAGCGCAATTTAAAAAAAAAACGGACAACCACAAACGGACACTATGCAGAGCCCACAAGATCATTTCTGATATCTCCCACCCTGCCCACTACGCCTTCCAGTTACTGCACTCTGGGAGGCGTTACAGGACAATCGCCTCCAGATCAACTCGCTTCAAAAACAGTTTCATTCCAAAAGCAATAAACATTCTGAACTCTGAACGCTGAGGACTGTGGATTAAGCATGACCCTTTATTTATTATGTATTATGGATTAATGTGTTTGTCTGTATGTATATATATGTTACTTTATATGTTTAATGTTTACTGTTTAATGTAATGCTGGAACCTGTACCAAAGAGCTGTACTGAAAACAAATTCCACCAGCCTGGCTGTGTGGTCATTAAATTAAATCAATCAATCAATTCATGAGGTATGTGGCGACTTTGAGTATTATTCTGTTCTGACCAATTGCGTAGCTTGAGCAAAGGCTTAACTACGGAGCCCCTAAAGGGACGTGGTGGTGGAAAAAATTTTAGGATGGGAGAATTTTTTTTTTCAAATCTTTTGCGTTCCCTCGCAAAGATATTTGCGTTCCCACGCAAAATGTTTGCGTTCCCTCGCAAAGTTATTTGCGTTCCCACGCAAAAGTTTTGCGTTCCCTCGCAAAGATATTTGCGTTCCCACGCAAAACCTGTTGGCAGCTCGGACAGACACTTCCTGTTTAATGTCCCGCTGGCAGTGTTTCAGAGCTCCGTACGTTAATAGAGCGTTTCATAGTGTTTGAACTTGGACTCAAATATAAAGAAATGCGGTCAGTGCTTAACTCAATGTGTTCAGTGAAGTTGGCAATACAGCCTATAGGCTACACATATGGCTATTCGAACTTCCCGGATCAACATTCTTGAGCTAAACGTTGTTAAAACACCGACGACACCTATTTACAATCACAGTAAACCTAGACAACGAGCTACAACCCAATTCTCATCAAAACGAGCTTTATAATATAAATTTGTCTTTAACCGGCCGATTGAGAGACAATCCGAATAAGGGACCGTCGGCAAAGTGCAAATCCCAAAACCCTTCTGCACATTTTATATTATGTAACATATTCAATAGCTTCACTGTGATACACTGTAGGCTACTGTCACCAAATTCAGTTCCAATAACTTTACCCTTTTTAGAAAAAATATTCAGTAACTTCACACTGTTATACAGTGTAATGCCATCAAATTCAGTAAGCAAATATAATGCAAAAGCTATGGTTGTAACTATTATGTTAGCTGCGTACAGTACCAATATAATTTGTGTAAAGAATAGGCCTACTTATTTTTTTATGTGCAATTACTTCCAAAACTAAGTGTTGTATAACCAACATTAGAGCAGTGATGTGTGAACTAAATTTGGTGTGTTACTAGTGAAGTTATAAAAAAAAAAAAAAAAAAAAATATAATATAAAATGTGCAAAAGCAGTGCAGTATGACCAGTGGGTTTACCATTGATGTGTAAACTGAATTGGGTGGTTTGTAACATTGAAGTTAATGACTATTTTTTATATTTTTGACTATGAGTTGATGCTGTAGTCGTTTTTTGGGTTATATTGCACTTTGCAGATGGTCCCTTCGGACTCTCAGCCGCCTGCTCATAGAGATCCATTTAGCCTATATTATAAAGCTCCACTCCATTATTATAGAGTCCACTCCAAGTTCAAACACTATGAAACGCTCCATTAACGTACGGAGCTCTGAAATACTGCCAGCGGGACATTAAACAGGAAGTGTCTGTCCGAGCTGCCAACAGGTTTTGCGTGGGAACGCAAATATCTTTGCGAGGGAACGCAAAACTTTTGCGTGGGAACGCAAATATCTTTGCGAGGGAACGCAAAAGTTTTGCGAGGGAACGCAAAGTTTCTCGGGGGAACGCAAAAGTTTTGCGAGGGAATGCAAAAGATTTGAAAAAAAAAAATTCTCCCATCCTAAATTTTTTTCCACCACCACGTCCCTTTAGGGGCTCCGTACTTAACAGATAGCGTACAACTTGAAAAAAGAACTCCAGAAAGCAGTCTTCACAACTTTAGTGGACTTTACTGGTGATTCACTTCTCAATAATATTTCTGTAAAACTACAAACAAGAAGAAAAATATGTTTTTACATCCATGTTCACATTTACATACACATATCCAGCTTAACATTACGGTTTGATTTTGTACATAATTCCTTTTACATTATTTTAAGTACCGTATTTTCCGCACTATAAGGCGCACCGGATTATAAGGCACACTTTCAATGAATGACCTATTTTAGAACATTTTTCATATATAGGGCGCACCGGATTATAAGGCGCATAAGATACTGCAGTCAAACGTTTGACTGGGTTTGCGTTATGCATCCACTAGATGTGCTAAAGGGAATGTCAACAAAACAGTCAGATAAAGTCAAACTTTATTGAGTGTTCTGACAACTCCGTTCACTCCCATGGTAACGTTGTTCAAACGTTAAAGGAGAACTCCGGTCAATTTTAACATTGAGCTCATTTTTTTGTAAATTTGGAGTGCTGTCAGTACAGATAACAATGACAAAAACCGGTGTTGCCTACACCGTGTTATCCTCTTTTTAAAATTTGCACCCTGTTGACTTAAACGGGACAAGTTTTAAACCTGCTTTTAGCCTCTTATCAACCTTAATGTGTCATTACAAGTGCACAGCTATGTGAGTGAACACGGTGAATCTGACTGCAGTAAATGTGAAAGATATGAATAAAAATGATGTTTATTCAGCCAGCTCACATACCCGTATTTTCTTCCTGTTTTCGGTCGAAGTCCACAGTAGGCGAATGTCGAGTGCGCGCGCGCACTAAGCAACAGTGGAGACTGTTGTGGAGCACCAGTGGAGCACCACTAGATCATTGGTAACTAAGCAACAGTGGAGACTCAGACTGTCAGCCTATGACGGTGCTGTGTGGTGTTCTGAGAATATCAACTCAAATGGATAGTTCATCCGAATCAGATGTTGAACACACGGAGGAGGTTTGAACTTGACAATCGACTACTGTTGACTTCGACCGAAAAAAGGAAGTAAATACGGGTATGTGAGCTGGCTGAATAAAGAGATTATTCCTGCCTTCGTGAAAGCTCGGATCACAGTTGAGACTGATATATCAGCCCAGGCATCCACGATCCATTGGCAGATAGTGGCGTAAGTCGCCCGGCGCTGTCTCCCCGTCTTGGTGAACGTGTGTTCACCATCCATATACACTCACTTTATTAGGTACACCTGTCCAACTGCTCGTTAACACTTAATTTCTAAGCAGCCAATCACATGGCGGCAACTCAGTGCATTTAGGCATGTAGACATGGTCAAGACAATCTCCTGCAGTTCAAACCGAGCATCAGTATGGGGAAGAAAGGTGATTTGAGTGACTTTGAACGTGGCATGATTGTTGGTGCCAGAAGGGCTGGTCTGAGTATTTCAGAAACTGCTAATCTACTGGGATTTTCACGCACAACCATCTCTAGGGTTTACAGAGAATGGTCCGAAAAAGAAAAAACATCCAGTGAGTGGCAGTTCTGTGGTCGGAAATGCCTTGTTGATGCCAGAGGTCAGAGGAGAATGGCCAGACTGGTTCGAGCTGATAGAAGGGCAACAGTGACTGAAATAACCACTCGTTACAACCGAGGTATGCAGCAAAGCATTTGTGAAGCCACAACACGCACAACCTTGAGGCGGATGGGCTACAACAGCAGAAGACTCCACCGGGTACCACTCATCTCCACTACAAATAGGAAAAAGAGGCTACAATTTGCAAGAGCTCACCAAAATTGAACAGTTGAAGACTGGAAAAATGTTGCCTGGTCTGATGAGTCTCGATTTCTGTTGAGACATTCAGATGTTAGAGTCAGAATTTGGCGTAAACAGAATGAGAACATGGAACCATCATGCCTTGTTACCACTGTGCAGGCTGGTGGTGGTGGTGTAATGGTGTGGGGGATGTTTTCCTGGCACACTTTAGGCCCCTTAGTGCCAATTGGGCATCGTTTAAATGCCACGGCTTACCTGAGCATTGTTTCTGACCATGTCCATCCCTTTATGGCCACCATGTACCCATCCTCTGATGGCTACTTCCACCATGTCACAAAGCTCTAATCATTTCAAATTGGTTTCTTGAACATGACAATGAGTTCACTGTACTAAAATGGCCTCCACAGTCACCAGATCTCAACCCAATAGAGCATCTTTGGGATGTGGTGGAACGGGAGATTCGCATCATGGATGTGCAGCCGACAAATCTGCGGCAACTGTGTGATGCCATCATGTCAATATGGACCAAACTCCCTGAGGAATGCTTCCAGCACCTTGTTGAATCTATGCCACGAAGAATTGAGGCAGTTCTGAAGGCAAAAGGGGGTCCAACCCGTTACTAGCATGGGGTACCTAATAAAGTGGCCGGTGAGTGTATAAGGCTCTCTGGATTATAAGGCGCACTGTCGTTTTTTGAGAAAATTAAAGGCTTTTAAGTGCGCCTTTAAAGTGCGGTAAATACGGTAATATGCACAGAGAAATTATATTCAAATGAGATTATGTACAAACAGAAGAGAAATTAGCATGTCAATACGCTACAACATAGCACGTTACCAATAACACAAATCAAGTGTGCTTATAACAAAAATATAGCAATAATCTCTACCTAATTATTCTTAAACTCTTTAAATCACTATTTAGTGTAAAAAATTGCACTTACAGACATATATTTCCAAGGTTTAACCCTCTGGGGTCGGCTATGGCGCCAGTGCGACGAGCTCACTTTTTTCCTTATCAGTGCAAAAGAGACTCAAATTACTCTGTTGAATTTGATCTTACATATAAGTGTTGTACATCATTAGATCCTGTTAAGTGTCTATTTTTTTGTGGATACTCACAATAAAAACAAAGTGTTCTGCTTTTTGTCAAATAAAGAAAAATAAACATGATGCGATTTTTGCGTTCTCTCTGTCAGTGAAGTTCATTCTGAAACGCGTCCGAAAATTTACTGTAAAAACAGTAAATCCTCACAGGCACGAAAGATTTTTCGTTATGAAGCTGAAATTCTCTTCTTTTAAATGAAGTAATTTATATAAAAAACAAATATTCTCAGTTTATGTAATCTGTATGAAAAGAGAGAGATGTCAGTCTTTTTCCTTTCAGCTAATTATAGCGTATTAATGTGACTGAGAGCGCGTGCTATTCAAACGCAAATGTTGATGCAAGCCATGAAAACGCCCACATCAGCTGGATAAAACATCCAAAAAGTTACCTCAGAAGTGCTGGTATAGTTTCATTTCGAGGAGCACGGATCCAGCTGATGAAGTAAGTTTATTCTTAAGTGCTTTGTTCTAATCGCGTTATTGAATAGTGTCTGTAAACTGCACAAAGACTGTTTAAATATGAATTGCGTGTCTGTGTGTGAATAAATGAATGGCACAGTCGTGTTTACAGATGTACATCGCATCTGTGCGTTCATTCACTCTCGCGCCTACATTAGTAAACATTATTTTTACATGAACACATCCAAACTATATTGCTATAGCCTACTGAGATTTGTTCTAATCGCGATGTAGAATAGTGTCTGTAATGACAACATTTCATTGACTAGTTTTGGATAGATTATAAAGTTTTTACTCTAAAATAGACATCAAATAAGCTTTTGTTAGACAGTTTCTGCTCATATGTTAAATATATTGTATGTTTTGTCAAAAATAAACTAATCAACTGTTATAGTGGTTTGTTCCAATGCAAGCTAGGCTATATCAAAATAATGAATCCTTAACTTTGAAATATGTATGATAAAATGTATTGGCCTACTTTAAAAAAATATATACTTTATAAGAGATTTATGGAAAAGGACAATTTTCTTTTCAAGATGTTTCCAACTCTAACTTTGAACCAATTCTATAGAATGGCCCATATTGTTACGTGTGGGTTGTGGGAAATGGAGCGAGGACTCAAGTGCAGAGGAGAAGTTGTGTTTAATTAAGTAAAACATAAATCAAACAAAACAAAGAAATACAGGTCTCATGAAATAATTACAGAATCCAGGAACATGGCACGGCAGGCACAGAACAAACACAACTCAAAACTCAGGTAACATTAAACAACGAACGAGCACCAGACAGCAAACACAGGGAGACTAAATAGGAAGGCAAACAAGGAGGGAAACGAGGGAAAGCAGGTGGGACAAATAAACCAATAACGAGGTAAGAAGATGGGAGGGGCTAGAACATCGACAAGAGCACATGGCACACAGAAATCACATGATAGCCATGTGCTCACAACCAACAAGACCATAACATAAACACAAGACCAGGCATGTCACAGCTCTGTCACAAAACCAAGAATAACCAGAACTGTAGTGACAGAACCGTGACACTACCTCCCCTCTAAAGGAACGCCACCTGGCGTTCCTAAAGAGAGACATAAGACGAGACAGGAAGACCAGATAGACACAACCCAAAAACACCACAACACGAAACCAAAACAAATATCAAAATTGAGGGAGCAAACAGGGAGCAAAAAATAAATAAAAATTCACAAAAGTCCAAAAACTTGACCAGGGAGGGACGGGAGGGTTAAGCCAAGGACCCTCAAGCTTTTCAGGAGTCCTGGCAAGGATCAAGGTGGACCAGGCTGTGCACGGTGGCCAAGATGAGCAGGCAGACCATCGGACAGCCAGGACAAAACAGACAGTCCATCGGGCGGCCACGGCGGAGACAACCCCTCGGGCGGCCACGGCGGAGACAACCCCTCGGGCGGCCACAGCGGAGACAACCCCTCGGGCGGCCACGGTGGAGACAACCCCTCGGGCGGCCACGGCGGAGACGCCGGCTCAGGAACAGACACTGGATCAGGAATCGACACCAGCTCAGGAACAGGCACCGGCCTTGGAACAGACCCCGGCTCAGGTACAGGCTTCGGATCAGCGACAGACACCAGAACAGACACAGCCACAAAAACAGAAACAAACACAGGGACAGAAACAAACATTGGTTCAGGAACAGGCAACGGCTCAGAAACAGGAACCATCTCAGGCCAAACAGACAGGACGTGAATAGTCTCTAACTGGGCAGACGGGGTGTGAACAATCTCTGACTGGGCAGACATAACGGGAACAATCTCTGGCTGGGCAGCGACGACATGAACCGACTCCGTCTGGGCAGACGTGACGTGAACTGTCTCTGGAACCGTAGACCTGACCTGAACAGATTCAGGCTTGATGGATGGCACCGTCAGAGCGAGGCGCTTGGGTGGCGCCGCCAGGGCGGGGCGCTTGAGTGGCGCCGTCAGGGCAGGGCGCTTGAGTGGCGCCGTTAAGGCGAGCAGCTTGGGCGGGGCCGGCAAGGCGAGCAGCTTGGGCGGGGGCGGCAAGGCCAAATGCCTGGGCGGCGAGTCAGGGATGACAGTTACCTCCGGGATGGTCTCTGGGTTAGGAACCACCGGATCAGTTGTTGAGGAGGCCTTTCTTCTCCTTCTCCGTCTCCGGACCACCGGACTCGGAAACACCGGAACTGGGATCACCGAAACTGGGACCACCGGCACTGGGACCACCGGCACTGGGACCCCCAAAAACGATTCCTCCCGGACCACCGGGTTTGAGACTACTGAAGACGAGTCCTCCCGGACCACCAGGCTTGAGACCCCGAACTTGGGTCCTCCTGGACCATCGAAGATGGGTTCTCCCATCTCACAGAACCAGGAGGATCTATAAGACGTTCTAAGAGTCTTATGAACGCCTTAAACGAAAATTCCCCCAGATCTCTCATAATCTCAAAAGGGATTGGGTCATCAAGGGCATGGTTAAAAAGATCCTTCAAAGCTGCATCACCAAGATTTAATCCCTCTGCCGCTGCAGAAAATTTCTGGGCAAAGTCCCACACCTTTGCCTCCAGTTGCCGAAAAGAGATCAACTCCTTAAATCTCACCATCTGTTCATATGAAGGACATGACAATGGGAGAACAGGTGACCCCCTCGACCTCTTCCTCCGCTGAGTCCTCTTTATGGCTCGTTCGTTCTGTTACGTGTGGGTTGTGGGAAATGGAGCGAGGACTCAAGTGCAGAGGAGAAGTTGTGTTTAATTAAGTAAAACATAAATCAAACAAACAAAACAAAGAAATACAGGTCTCATGAACTAATTACAGAATCCAGGAACATGGCACGGCAGGCACAGAACAAACACAACTCAAAACTCAGGTAACATTAAACAATGAACGAGCACCAGACAGCAAACACAGGGAGACTAAATAGGAAGGCAAACAAGGAGGGAAACGAGGGAAAGTAGGTGGGACAAATAAACCAATAACGAGGTAACAAGATGGGAGGGGCTAGAACACCGACAAGAGCACATGGCACACAGAAATCACATGATAGCCATGTGCTCACAACCAACAAGACCATAACATAAACACAAGACCAGGCATGTCACAGCTCTGTCACAAAACCAAGAATAACCAGAACTGTAGTGACAGAACCGTGACACTTATAACCTATTTGAACAGGATTTGTTTCCAGGTATGACTAAAAATGTGCTTTTGACTTTCATTTATATTTTGATTATATATATATACACTCACCTAAAGGATTATTAGGAACACCATGTGTTTGACCCCCTTTCGCCTTCAGAACTGCCTTAATTCTACGTGGCATTGATTCAACAAGGTGCTGAAAGCATTCTTTAGAAATGTTGATGGAGATTTGTGGGATGCACATCCAGGGCACGAAGCTCCCGTTCCACCACATCCCAAAGATGCTCTATTGGGTTGAGATCTGGTGACTGTGGGGGCCATTTTAGTACAGTGAACTCATTGTCATGTTCAAGAAACCAATTTGAAATGATTAGAGCTTTGTGACATGGTGCATTATCCTGCTGGAAGTAGCCATCAGAGGATGGGTACATGGTGGCCATAAAGGGATGGACATGGTCAGAAAAAATGCTCAGGTAGGCCGTGGCATTTAAACGATGCCCAATTGGCACTAAGGGGCCTAAAGTGTGCCAAGAAAACATCCCCCACACCATTACACCACCACCAGCAGCCTGCACAGTGGTAACAAGGCATGATGGATCTCTACCATCTGAATGTCTCAACAGAAATCGAGACTCATCAGACCAGGCAACATTTTTCCAGCCTTCAACTGTCCAATTTTGGTCAGCTCTTGCTAATTGTAGCCTCTTTTTCCCATCAGCCTCAAAGTTGTGTGTGTCGTGGCTTCACAAATCACTGCATGAAAAGTGGGATTTTCGTCCCCGTAAACGGTCGGAAATCTCCCTAATTTTCGTCAGTTAATGACAATTTACAGCCTGCGAACGTCGCGTTCGCCTGTGCCACATACTGACGGAAACGTACCATATGACGTATGTGGAGAGCTA
Source organism: Rhinichthys klamathensis goyatoka (assembly GCF_029890125.1). Lineage (NCBI taxonomy): Eukaryota > Metazoa > Chordata > Actinopteri > Cypriniformes > Leuciscidae > Rhinichthys > Rhinichthys klamathensis. The sequence continues at coordinate 2,534,784 of NW_026606641.1, forward strand.
GCGGAGGTGCTAATGGCTTTAATTAGCATATGAATAGCAGCGCCCACGCGCGCCTTGCCAGAGAATGGCTTGAATTACCTCACTCAGTATTGGTTGAAACCACTACATTTAAACAAGAAAAATCACTCGTGATTGGTTGGCAGATCTGTTGCTATTGGTCACTGTATATATTTATATCATATATATTCATATGATATGCTATTAAATTATGTATATATTCATATATATATATATATTCATTATGTATATATTCATATCTATTATGTTGTATTATATTCATATACAATTAACATCTATTATTACCATCAAGAAAAAAATAATTTTGCCAGAGACATGCTGTTCATTCAAAGAAAGAGCTTTATTAACACAAACAAACAACTATATGTACAAAGCGTAGGAGATCCACTGTCAGGGACCGAGCAGCTAAACAAGAGGAGTCACAAGGGAAGTTCAAAAGTAAGGGTTTTATTTCCCAAAAATCATTACAACAAAATAAAAATAAAGTTTTGGGCCTATAAAAGAGGTCAAATAAACAGACAGTAACTAAAGCTCTGAACATAAGAGACTCAAAAATACAACTGACCTCCAACAAAAGAAACAAAGAGGACTTATATATTGCTGATCAAACCAATTGACACACAAGGGAAGACTAACAACAACACTACTACATAAACTACAAATAACAGCCAAACCTACCTAAAAACCTATTCCAAAAGAAATATGCTTTTACTTAACCTCAACTCAACAAAAATACTCAATATAATATAAATCTAACCCTCAAAATATCTAAACAGAGAATGAAGCAACCCCCCGACATAACAAGCAGTGGTAGGGTCCAATTAGGCCACCTCCCCTATAAAGCTGCTCCTGCTCCAAACGCCACCCCTTTAAGCCAGCCGACTTCCTGAATCTCTCCCGGGTGTGGAATCCAACACTGGTAAGCTCAGAAACAAAATAATTATAGAAACAGAATGGCAATCCAAAAGTAACCAATGTTCCCTTTCGTAGTCACTCCGAGTTATGTCGGATGACGGAGCATGGGGGTTTCGCCAGAAAGCCAATCCTCTTCGAGTATTAAAAAACGAGCCTATGGCAATGAAATGCCATGGGTCTGCGGAATTTGCATAATGTATCTCCGCCTCACCGCGTGAGTATTTAAGGAGAGACACCTGCAACAGCAGATCATGTTTTCGCTTCGGAGCCAAGAGATCCTCTTCACTCCACAGCCACAAGACCTGAGTTTACAAGTGACTCACCTCTTCGAGACGAGCGAACTCTCCAGTGTTGGTGTGACGGCGGTACCCAGCGAGTCTTCACATTGCCTGCGATCTGTGCAGTGGTCTGCCTGACTTTGTGTTTTCTCCCTGGTCGCCTCAGCATTGCAGAGTTTTTCCTCTCCTAAAAGAGCTGCACGTGGCACGTCTTTTTAAAGATGTCTCGCCCGTGTTCTTCTGGTTGCGGTCGATATTTGTCATCTTCTGATGGGCACGAGCGCTGCTTTGTGTGTCTGGGCTTTGAACACGCTAGAGCAGCGCTCGTGGATGACTCATGTTCCTTCTGTGGGAACATGGCCATCGCAACACTAAGATTAAGACTCAATGATCTTTCAGTGAGAGTCCCCGCGTCCACCACCCGTTCTGCTTCCTCCACGAGAGGTGGTAGTTCGGCTGGGGGACAGGGTGATCTGAGGGTGACGGTGTGGAGCAATCCGACGATGCGTCCTCGGACCACGCCCCCCTCCGCTGTGTTGCAACCCGCGAGTGCTGCGGTGACTCAGGCGGGTCCTTCTTCGGAAGCCCCGCGTGTTTCATTCGGCGCTCCAGAGGATGACACGATGTCGATCGCGGCATCACAAGGTGGGCTCGATTCTTCGGGAAGTGAGGATGCGGCTGCGTTGCCTCCTTCGGGAGTCCCAGCGTTGCCCGTGTCGGATCCCAAGATGACAGCCATGCTGTCCCGGGCAGCCGTGAGCGTCGGGCTAGAGTGGAACCCTCCGCCCTGCCCCGAGCGCTCGCGGCTGGACGATTGGTTTTTGGGTGCGGCTGCCGCCTCACGGCCTCAGCCAACCCCAATTCCTTTCTTCCCGGAGCTGCATGAGGAGCTGTCGAGATCATGGAAGGCTCCCTTGACCTCCCGTGAACGCTCGTCAGCTTTCTCCGCCTTTCCTCCCCTCGATGGCGCAGCTGTCCATGGGTACACTGGGATTCCCCCGGTGGAACGCTCTGTTGCAATGCAACTGTGTCCTCAGGGCGCTTCCTCTCGTGGTAATCCTAAGCACCCGTCCAAGGCCTGTAGATTCTCGTCATCTATGGTGGCGAGGTCTCACAGAGCTGCAGGACAGGCGGCTGCTGCCCTGCATGCGATGAGCACCTTGCAGGTCTACCAGGCCCAGCTGCTCAGAAACATGCACGAGGGCAGGACTGACCCAGGGACGTTTGACGAACTGCGTGCCGCCACTGACCTCGCTCTCCGGGCGACGAAAGTGGCCTCACGCTCCCTGGGTCTGGTGATGGCCACTAATGTGGTCCAGGAGCATCACCTTTGGCTGAACCTGGCCGATATGCGCGACGTTGAGCGGACTCGTCTGCTCGACGCCCCCATATCCCAGGCCGGCCTCTTCGGCGGAGCGGTTGAGGACTTCGCCCAGCAGTTTTCAACCGCACAGAAGCAGTCTGAGGCGATTAAACACATTCTGCCCCGACGGCCAGCTGCTGCCTCCACCCAGCCGTCGGCACAGACGCCTCAGCCTGCTCGCCGCCGAGGGCGCCTTCCTGTGGCTCCCGCCCCTCCCGCACGGCCCCAGCAGCAGCCTTCACCCGGGCCGCGTCGTGGAGGAAGCCGCAGGAAGGCGCCCCAGCCCCCTCAGGCCCCGCGCCCCGCTAAACGCCAGGCCAAGCGGCGCTCCTGAGACGGGCTGCTCAGTGATGGTGTCGGTTTTTTCCCAGGAGGCGGTTGCAGGCCCCCTCCTTCCCCCGGTGGAGGGCCGGGGGAGAATCTTTTGTTCTCCACTCCCCGCTGCTCACCCACGGGTGGGCAGCACCCTAATGTGGTTAAGAAAGAACCGAAATGTCCATCCCTGAGCACACAGAGCCGGATGACAGTGCGCGACGCCCCCGTGCCTCGCCACTCTCGTCCTCCTCTGTCTCTGAGGGTGAGGATAACAGTGCGTGCCGTCCCCGGACCACACCACTCTCATCCCCCTCTATCGCCAGACCCCTGGCAGAGCAGACCCCCGTGGAACGCTGGTCCTTCCCTGGTCTCCTCTGTCAGGGCGCGGAGCTTGGCTGTGCACACGCTCAGGGCCGCTATGCCGCCCTTGCCTGTGCCGGTCACTCCGCCTCGCTGCCCCTCCGGGGGGACGCCTGTGGCTCGGATGATTCCGCTGGATCAGTTTTGGGGGCTTGGTTAGAGCTCCCCAATCTGTCCCGTTGGGTCGCCCGGACTATCAGGCTCGGCTATGCGATTCAGTTCGCACGGTCTCCTCCCCGCTTCAGGGGAGTCCGCTTTACTATGGTCGGTGGCAATGCCCCGATCATGAGAGCGGAGGTTGCTACCCTGCTGGCGAAGGGTGCAATCGAGGCTGTCCCTACAGCCGAGATGAGGTCAGGGTTCTACAGCCCCTACTTCATTGTCCCCAAGAAAACCGGTGGGTTACGGCCAATCCTGGACTTGCGCGTCCTGAACCGCTCCCTTCACAGGCTGCCGTTCAAGATGCTCACGGCCAAACGCATTTTCGAATGCGTGCGGCCACAGGATTGGTTTGCAGCGATAGACCTGAAGGACGCCTACTTTCATGTCTCCATTTTACCTCGACACAGACCGTTTCTTCGGTTTGCTTTCGAGGGGCAGGCATACCAGTACGCGGTTCTCCCATTCGGGTTGGCTCTGTCTCCTCGCGTCTTTACGAAGGTCGTCGAGGCAGCCCTTGTTCCCCTACGCGAACACGGGGTTCGCATCCTGAATTATCTCGACGACTGGCTAATATTAGCTCACTCTCGAGATCAGGTTTGCGAACACAGAGACCTTGTGCTCCGGCACCTAGCCCGTCTGGGCCTTCGGGTCAACTGGGAGAAGAGCAAACTTTGCCCCGTGCAGAGGATCTCTTTTCTCGGTATGGAGATAGACTCGGTCGCCATGTCCGCGCAGCTTACGGGCGAGCGCGCACACTCACTGCTGACTTGTCTTCGACAGTTCGAGGGCAAGAGTGCGGTCCCACTGAAACTTTTTCAGAGGCTCCTGGGGCATATGGCATCTGCAGCCGCGGTAACGCCACTCGGATTGCTTCATATGAGACCGCTTCAGCTGTGGCTTCGCGATCGGGTCCCGAGGTGGGCATGGCATCGCGGTACGCTCAGAGTTCCAATAACTCCGACCTGCCGTCAGTCCTTCACCCCGTGGCGGAACCTCAGTTTTCTACGGGCCGGAGTTCCCCTAGAACGAGTTTCCAGGCATGTTGTCGTCTCCACAGATGCCTCTGCCACGGGCTGGGGCGCCATGTGCAATGGACATGCAGCCGCGGGCTCCTGGACAGGACCCCAGCGCCTCATGCATGTCAATTGCCTCGAGTTGCTGGCAGTACGCCTTGCCCTGCACCGCTTCCACGCGTTGCTCCTGGGTCAACACGTGCTTGTCCGCTCGGACAATACCGCGACTGTAGCGTACATCAACCGTCAGGGTGGTCTACGCTCTCGCCGTATGTCGCAACTCGCACGCCACCTCCTCTTATGGAGTCAGAAGCACCTGAGGTCCCTTCATGCTATTTACATTCCAGGAGTGCGGAACCTTGCAGCCGACGAGCTGTCACGGCTCCGGCCAACCTCTGGCGAATGGAGACTCCATCCCCAGTCGGTCCAGCTGATATGGGACCAGTTCGGGGACGCACAGATAGATCTGTTTGCCTCCCACGACTCATCCCATTGCGCCCTGTATTACTCCCTGACCGAGGGCACGCTCGGCACGGATGCACTGGCGCACAGCTGGCCGCAGGGCCTACGCAAGTATGCGTTTCCCCCAGTGAGCCTTCTCGCACGTACACTGTGCAAGATCAAGGAGGACGAGGAGCAGGTCATATTGGTCGCCCCATACTGGCCCACCAAGTCCTGGTTCTCCGAACTGGTACTCCTCGCGACAGCACCTCCTTGGCCAATTCCTCTGAGGAAGGACCTCCTTTCTCAGAGACGGGGCACCCTATGGCACCCTCGTCCCGATCTTTGGAGACTCCACGTGTGGCTCCTGGACAGGACGAGGCAGGTTTGAGTACCCTGCCACCAGCGGTGGCGGCTACCATCACTTCCGCTAGAGCATCGTCCACGAGACATGTCTATGCGTTGAAGTGGAACCTCTTCGTTAACTGGTGCTCTTCTCGCCGAGAAGACCCCAGGAGATGCTCGATCAGCGTTGTGCTTTCCTTCCTGCAAGATGGGTTGGAGCGAAGGCTGTCTCCCTCCACCCTGAAGGTGTATGTGGCCGCTATCGCCGCATATCACGAAGCAGTTGAAGGTAAGTCTCTTGGAAAACACGACCTGGTCATCAGGTTCCTGAGAGGAGCGAGGGAGACTGAATCCTCCTCGCCCTCCTCTCGTTCCCTCTTGGGACCTCTCAGTGGTCTTAAGTGCCCTGCAGAGGGCTCCCTTTGAGCCTCTGCAATCAGCTGAGCTTAAGATCCTGTCAATGAAGACAGCGCTCCTGGTTGCATTGGCCTCCATCAAGAGGGTAGGGGACCTGCACGCATTCTCCGTTGACGAAGCGTGCCTGGAGTTCGGGCCCGGTCACTCTCACGTGATCCTGAGACCCCGGCCTGGATATGTGCCCAAGGTTCCCACCACTCCCTTCCGGGACCAGGTGGTGAACCTGCAAGCGCTGCCCCGGGAGGAGGCAGACCCAGCCTTGGCACTGCTCTGTCCAGTACGCGCACTCCGTGCTTACGTAGACAGGACGCAGTGTTTCAGGACCTCAGACCAGCTCTTTGTCTGTTATGGTGGGAAGCTGAAGGGAAAGGCTCTCTCCAAACAAAGGTTGTCTCACTGGATAGTGGACGCCATTGCTTTGGCATACCAGCAGCAAGGTCGACCATGCCCCCTTGGTGTGACCGCCCACTCCACCCGGAGTGTGGCGTCCTCTTGGGCTTTAGCGCGTGGCGCCTCGCTGACAGACATCTGCAGAGCTGCAGGCTGGGCGACACCTAACACATTCGCCAGATTCTACAATCTCCGAGTGGAGCCAGTCTCCGCCCATGTACTGTCTTTTTCAAGCTAACATGGGAGCTGTTAAGTGTCTCGCTTGCTCGCCATTCCACTCCACGGACTGGATACGTGCGATATTTCCTCAGGTAGCCTTCCCCTCTGAAGCCCTGAGTTCCTCCAGCACTGTTGACGCTGGCGCCAGTGTCTATTGCCTGTGCGTCGGCTAGGTGCCTCCGTGTGCATGGTTCCTCCTCTGAGTAACCCCCACATGTGTATTTTCCACTGTAAGCCTCTTTGAGCATGTGTCTTTCCCTCGGCAAGTCACCTGCCACTCCTGGAGTTGAAAGTAGATGCCATCCTACGGGCTGGTCACTCCAGTGTTCCTCCATATGTAGCCCCCTTGGGCCATATGTGTATTCTTAAGTCCTCCCTATGGGTAGGCATGCTGCGGCATATCTCCCATGAGATATGCTTCCCAGTGTACCTTGGTATTCCTGTGTTAAGTAGGACTCCTTCGTCCGTGCCTTATCACGACAGGGAGGTCAGACTTCGCAGGGCACTGGAAGACAGCTGTGAAGGTGGCGTGATTACACGGGGACCCCCATTGTCTGTCATCCGACGTAACTCGGAGTGACTACGAAAGGGAACGTCTCGGTTACGGATGTAACCCTCGTTCCCTGAGTAGGGAACGGAGACGTTACGTCTCCCTGCCACTTCCGCTGTACCGCTGGGTCGACGCCTGAGTTCAGTCTCGGCTCCTCAGCGAAGACATGATCTGCTGTTGCAGGTGTCTCTCCTTAAATACTCACGCGGTGAGGCGGAGATACATTATGCAAATTCCGCAGACCCATGGCATTTCATTGCCATAGGCTCGTTTTTTAATACTCGAAGAGGATTGGCTTTCTGGCGAAACCCCCATTCTCCGTCATCCGACGTAACGTCTCCGTTCCCTACTCAGGGAACGAGGGTTACATCCGTAACCGAGACGTTGCGTGCTCCCAAAAAGATACTTATATATGATCAACTAAATAAAGTATAATGTGTGTGAAATGAACTAAGTGTCCTGTAGTTATTTGTAACTAAATAAATATTTGCAACAAATGTATAGTGTGTATGAGGTTACCGCTCTTAAACTGGTTGTGAGGCCATGGCTGTGGCCATCACATCCACCCACACAACAAATTGGAAGCTTCACGGCTGCAAAATTTGGTCCATTTAGCAGACGTCTGTGGTGCGTATCCCTGTACTTTGGAATCGCCTCTAATCTCGACTTCAGCGTGGCACAGAGCTCTGTGAGCTCCTGGCTGCGAAAGGACGGAGGTCACACAATCCACACCCCGCTAACGATGCCATCTTCCTCATCAGACATCATGTGGTAGCGCGCTTCCAAAGGCTCACCTCATCCTCAACTAGCACACTGTCTCGCTTCTAACAGCTGTAAACACAACCAAAGACAATCAGTACAGCACTGCGTATGACCACAACACATCTATTAATTCACCTGAAAAATAGTCACATTGTCCAAAAACAGATCGTATCAAATAAATCTTACCCTCTTCCCTCTTAATTCTCGCTCGACTCCGAGCTGAACTCTTCACAGCTTCCGCCTGCGATGCAAGATCTGGCTGCTTGTACCTGAAGCTCCTGCGCACTGTCTCGTAATATGTTTTACAGGCAGCTGGAAAACAATTAAATGAGAGTGATATGAATAAACAACATAAGTCACTGTAAAATTACACAATAAAGGAGAAAATAGTAAAAGTTACTTACACTACTTACACGACAGTTACTAAATGTCGTCATTATCAGCATGTATCTGGACTTGCAGACATAGCACCGAGCAAATGAGGTCACGGCCTCGTTATGAGGGGAGGTTAGTCTGAGAAAACAAAATGTACGGTTAAGATCGGTAACATATCTATTAAAGGATCTATTTCCTTATACAGGAGAATTAAAGTATTTTTAATCTTACCATTGCTCCGGTTCGTAGCGCCTACAATTTTTCTCAGAATTGGGAAGACGCCGTAACGTTACTGTTTCCTGTAAATTACAAGACCAAAAAATACACTTTTATAAAGCAACTTACACTTGTTCTTTTGCAAGCCTACTTTTAGCTTGTGCTACTTAAAAAATCTTAGTTTAGATAGCAGTCTTACCGCAATCTTAGGATTGTGCACCCGTCTTCTCTTCCTAGAGTCTTTCTTCCACTGAGTTTTTCGATTCCAAAGCAACCTACAATTTACTAAAGTAAACTGATCATTTACATCGTCAGCAAACTGAGTATGTTAAGCTGACGAGACAGTCCACTGATAGCATTAAACAGTTTCAGCTGCGTCCATGTCATCAGGTGGAAAGCACTAATTGAAATGGGGGTGTTTTCAGAGCACCCCTGTTTCACAGGTAACAGTCTGTCTTCAGAACACCCCCTTGTTTTCCCTTCTTTTGGATTAGCCCGAGACAAACTGAAGAAAGTAGGCTACTAGAAGGTTTGCTGATTATTATTTATTTAATTGTAGAGCGTTTAATTCATAGCCAGTCCTCTTCTACCATGTCAACAAAGAAATCGGCAGTGTGGCAGCATTTAAAAAAAGTTAATAGTCTATTCGTGTCTCAGCCGCGAAGCTGAGCTCCTGTGTTCAGCTGCACAGAGCGGCTTGCACTAATAATATCTGTCAGTTATTATAAGACACATATGACAAAAAAATTGTCTATTATGTTCCATATTCCTCAAAAGTTCTTGTGATGATATCACTAGTTGACAACAGTACTATTTTCGGAAATCATAGGCTATGATATTGCGCAGGTGCACGTGATGCAACGCTGTCCGAGCCGTCAGACTCGTGTGTTTATTTATAATTCATTTAGGCGGACAACAAGGTGCGCAGCTAATTCACTTAACGTTTTGTTTTTTCCTAAATTCATTTTTAGTCAACCAGTCGACCAAGATATTATTTGGTCGATTACAGCCCTAATACTTTCATTAAATATATCAATTTCAAGCTAAAATTTAAGTGTCTATAATTAGGCTATACTGAGCCTGATCTATTTACACCAGAGATTTTCTTAGAATGAAGTTAATACATTTTAGAAAAATGTCACCTGGTGTAAAACTCCCCTTGCTACCCTCATTTGCATTTGTATAGCTCACAGCTTTTTCATTTACATGTTAAAGACTCCCCTAGAATTAGGAGGAGGGGGGTCATGGGGGGACAACTGCCAAGCAAGGCCCACGTCAATTTCCGATAATTCACGGCAGTTTTCAGTGTTGCCTGTAAATTGCCGTGTACTTTCGTAAACCTGAACTTCCACGACAATCTACAGTGACGCTTACTGATGAAAATCCCACTTTTCATGCAGTGAATGCTTTGCTGCATACCTCGGTTGTAACGAGTGGTTATTTCAGTCAAAGTTGCTCTTCTATCAGCTTGAATTAGTCGGCCTATTCTCCTCTGACCTCTAGCATCAACAAGGCATTTTCGCCCACAGGACTGCCGCATACTGGATGTTTTTCCCTTTTCACACCATTCTTTGTAAACCCTAGATATGGTTGTGCGTGAAAATCCCAGTAACTGAGCAGATTGTGAAATACTCAGACCGGCCCGCCTGGCACCAACAACCATGCCACGTTCAAAATTGCTTAAATCACCTTTCTTTCCCATTCTGACATTCAGTTTGGAGTTCAGGAGATTGTCTTGACCAGGACCACACCCCTAAATGCATTGAAGCAACTGCCATGTGATTGGTTGATTAGATAATTGCATTAATGAGAAATTGAACAGGTGTTCCTAATAATCCTTTAGGTGAGTGTATATATATATATGTGTGTGTGTGTGTGTGTGTGTGTGTATATGTAAATGAATTGTCCTTGCATTCTTTCTTGTGTGACACCTGAATGAAAGGCTCATTATTATGCGGGTCTTTGTCTTCTCAGGTGACAACCACCTAATTATACATGAGGGGGTTGGGCCGTTCACGCCTCCACGCATATTGCCTTTCCAGACAAAAAAATGTTTTTCACAATTTAAAACAATCTATTGTTTTATGTGAATGATTAGGCAGGATGATTTTCAGATCAATTTTGAAGCAGAAACTCTAGGCGACAACATCCATTAGTCAAAAGTCTTGTGGACACATATTTAGTCTGTGTTTTGTGGCCTTATTTCAGAAACTTTAATTCCCTTTCAAGGGAACTTCGAGCTGCGTCAAACGCTGCGGGAACGCCCCTGCGTTGTGCGTCATGAAGCACGTATGGAATCAGCCCAATGGAGAGATGAAACGTCATAGGCGGGTGACGTCATCGACCAGGAAACTATAAAGCACCCCAAAAACACAAGCGCATTAGCTTCTGTGCTTTCAGTCGCGCTACATGTGAATCTGTCCCTGTGTGATATTGTCTGTCTTTACATACCCTGCACCACACAAACAATTTATCCTTATATTGAGAGATATGGCGGACGAACAACAGTTTAGGAAGTGTGTTCCTCCCTGCTCGCGTTATTTAACGAGCGGGGATACACATGATCTTTGTGTTGTTTGTTTGGGAGTTCAGCATGCCCAGTCTGCTCTCAAGGGGGCAGACTGTGAGCATTGCGAGCGTCTGCCGTTAAGGACGCTCCGCTCCCGCCGAGCGCTCTTTGAGGAGAGCGGTTCGGTGCGCGCTCCCCGCGGTTCGGGTCCCGCTTCTGCCGAGGCAGAGCGGCGGCGCTTATCGTGGGGATCGCAGATGGATCTCACAGCGGGGTTTGAGACGGGCTCTGCCTTATCTCTCCCTTCACCTGTGAGATCCAGTGCCTCAGTCCCGGGTTCGGAAGCACGCGCTGCGGTTTCTTCCGCTCGGGCTGAGGCACCAATGCTGCAGCTATCCAGTTCTGAGGAGCTGGATGTTGTCAGTGTTGAGGGAGATGTGGAGGATTCGCCACCCCACATTCCCGAAAGTGATGAGCTTATGGAGGTTTTAACAAGAGCTGTTGAAAAACTCAATATTGAATGGCCAGTGACTAGACAGGAGTCTGTTTCTAAATCAAAGTTAGATGAGAGATTGTTGCCGTCACGTGTGCAGCCTCCACGCCGGTGCCTGCCGTTTTTCCATGATCTCCACACCGAGGTGTCGAAATCATGGAGAAAACCGGTGTCATATAGAGTGTTTAGTCCCCAGACTTCAACATATGCAAATATAATGGGAGCCAAGGCTCATGGTTATGGTGCTTTGCCTCGTGTGGAAGAGACGCTTGCGAGCCATCTCTCCCCCGAAGCAGCATCATATTTTAAGGCACCGGCATTACCCACCAAGCCTTTAAGAAACACCTCGGCTTTGGTGGGTAAAGCATATTCGGCAGCAGGTCAGGCTGCGTCATGCCTGCATACTATGTCAATCTTGCAGGCATACCAGGCTGATCTGCTAAGGGACGTGAGTGAGAGTGAGGAGGTCAGTACTGACGTAGTTCGCGAACTGCGTCAGGCTGCTGATTTATCCCTGCGTGCCACCAGAGAATCGGCCAAGCTAGTGGGTCGTTCTATGGCAGCTCTGGTGGCCGCAGAAAGACATTTGTGGTTAAATCAAACCAATATTAAAGAGAAAGAAAAAGCTTTTCTTTTAGATGCTCCTCTCTCTCCCCTGGGTTTGTTTGGTGATGCTGTAAATTCAGTTATCGATAAATTCCAGGAAGAAAAGAAACAAACTGCAGCTTTTAAAAAGTTTCTTCCCCTGAAAGTTCACGTCCCTGGGGCTGCTGGGCGGGAGCAGCCCCGGCCGTCTATGAGCTCATCACATAGAGCGCAGCAGAGGCAACATGTGTCGCGTCTCGTGCTCCCCCTGCTGGACAGTGGGCTCAGCCGCCACACTCTCAGCCGAAGCCTTCTAGCAATAGAACTGATCTGAGGACAGTTATATTGGCTAAGAAGGCTTCGGCTAAGAAGAAGTCCTGACGCCAAGGCGTTCAGGATTCTGAGGGTGGTCCCCACCGAGGCGGAAAGGTGTTCACCTCTTTTTACGGTGCCCATTCCTCCTCGGTGCCCTCAGGGGCTCGTTCTGCCAACCCCGCCTTTTTGCCGGGGCACAGACGATCCCAGCGAGCGCTTTCCCGAGGGACGCTCGCTCCCTCTGTGGAGGGTCTCAGAGCGGTCAGACCAGTTGTTCCCTGCCGGTGCGCCGTTACAGGGCGCTGCGTTTGCTGCTCAAGTTACACCAGAGGCCAGTCTCGAGAGACTGGTACCCTTAGTAGAATTTCTGGCAGAGTGGAAAAGCCTTCCAAAAATATCTCATTGGGTCCTGCAGACAGTAGAAAAGGGTTATGCTATCCAGTTCAGGTGTCGTCCACCAAAATTCAGAGGGGTTCTGCACACAGTGGTGGGCCCCGAGCAGGCTCTGGTACTGGAACAAGAGGTGAAAACGCTCCTTCAAAAGGAGGCTATAGAACGGGTTCCTCCTCCCAGTTTGGAGTCAGGTTATTACAGCCGATATTTCATCGTTCCAAAGAAGGATGGGGGGTTGCGTCCAATTTTAGACCTGCGCCTATTGAATCGCTCGGTAGGGAAGCTAAAATTCAAGATGCTCACTATCAAGCAGATCGTGTCTCAAATCAGATCCGAGGACTGGTTTGTCACGATAGATCTGAAGGACGCGTACTTCCACGTTTCCATCCTTCCACAACACAGGAAGTTCCTGAGGTTCGCCTTCGGGGGCGAGGCGTACCAGTACAGGGTTCTTCCGTTTGGCCTAGCTTTATCTCCCCGCACTTTCACGAAATGCATGGATGCAGCACTAGTGCCTCTGAGGCTTCAGGGCATTCGTATTCTCAATTACATCGACGATTGGTTGATTTTAGCTCAGACGGAGCAGATGGCGGTTCGGCATCGAGATGTCGTCCTCGCTCATATCAGAAAGTTGGGGTTGAGGCTGAACGCAAAAGAAAAGTGTATTATCTCCTTCCCAGAAGACCACTTTTCTGGGTGTCGTTTGGGATTCGGTCTCGATGCGGGCGCGACTCTCTCCGACCCGCATCGCTTCGATTCTCTCAGCTGTGAAACAAGTGAAGCTAGGCCAGCTACTCACTGTGAAGCAGTTTCAGAGACTGTTGGGTCTGATGGCAGCAGCGTCCAACGTTATACCTTGCGGCCTGTTGTACATGAGACCGCTACAGTGGTGGCTCAGGACCAAGGGATTCTCCCCGAGGGGAAATCCGCTCCGCACGTTCAAAGTCACGCGGCGCTGCCTTCGTGCTCTGGTCATGTGGAGAGAAACTTGGTTCCTATCCAAAGGTCCTGTGCTGGGGGCTCTTTGTCGTCGCATAACGCTAACGACGGATGCTTCCCTCACAGGGTGGGGGGCGGTCATGAGTGGTCGCCCAGCCCAAGGTCTGTGGCAGGATCATCATCTATCGTGGCACATAAATTGTCTAGAGATGTTGGCTGTGTTTCAGGCTCTGAAATACTTCCTAACAGACCTGAGAGGCCATCATGTGTTAGTTCAATCAGACAACACGTCGGTGGTCTCTTATATAAATCATCAGGGGGGCCTGCGGTCTCGCCGGCTTTACAAGTTGGCCCGTCAGATCCTCCTGTGGTCCCAAGGGAAGCTACTATCTCTGAGAGCAATGTATCTTCCTGGGTATTTGAATGTGGTAGCAGACTCCCTGTCGAGGCAGGGGCCGAGGCCAGGGGAATGGAGACTCCACCCCGAGGTGGTGGAGCTCCTTTGGTTGAGTTTCGGTCGCGCCGAGGTGGACCTATTCGCTTCCAAGGAGACCACGCATTGTCATCGGTGGTTCTCCATCACTCATCCAGCCCCCCTGGGGTTGGATGCTATGGTGCAGCCGTGGCCGAGGTCACGTCTGTACGCCTTTCCCCCGATTGCTCTGTTACCAGGAGTTCTGGAGAGGGTCCGCCGGGACGGGGTCAGTCTACTACTAGTAGCCCCGTTCTGGCCGGCCCGAGTATGGTTTTCGGACCTGATTTCTCTCCTGGACGGTTCTCCTTTGGAGCTCCCGTTCAGGAGGGATCTACTCTCCCAGGCGGGCGGCACGATACTTCACCCCCGCCCAGAATTGTGGAAACTGTGGGCTTGGCCTCTGAGGGGGCCCAGCTCATAGACTCCGGTCTCTCAACCGAGGTTGTTGAGACCATTCTTAACTCCAGAGCTCCATCCACGAGGAAGCTTTATGCCTTGAAGTGGAAACTTTTCACTTCTTGGTGTGGAGAACACCTGCAGGACCCAGTTAACTGCCCAGTGGGTGCAGTGCTGGAATTCCTGCAGGAGCGCTTCTCCACAGGGTTATCCCCCTCCACACTAAAGGTGTATGTGGCGGCACTAGCTGCTTACCACGTCCCTTTCAGTGGAGTTTCTCTTGGGAGACACCCGCTTATAACTCGTTTCCTCCGTGGCACTTTGAGGCTGAGGCCAGCAGTTCGTACGAGGGTGCCGACTTGGGATCTGGCCATTGTATTAGAAGGTCTTTCCCTAGCTCCTTTTGAACCTATCGAAGAAGTTCCCGAGAAGTTTCTCACTGTTAAGACTATCTTTTTACTTGCTATCTCTTCACTAAAAAGAATCGGAGATTTGCAGGCTCTGTCGGTTTCACCCTCCTGCCTGGAATTTGCGCCTGGCATGGTTAAAGCTTTTCTGCATCCTAGGCCAGGTTACGTTCCTAAGGTCCCTACTAATATCGTTAGACCTACGGTTCTGCAGGCTTTCTGTCCTCCTCCATTTATGTCATCGGACCAGGAGAAACTTAATTCACTCTGCCCTGTTAGGGCATTAGACGCTTATGTCCACAGAGCTGCCCTGTGGAGGAAATCAGAACAACTTTTTGTATGTTTCGGGCCACCCAGGAAAGGGTGTCCTGCGTCTAAACAGAGAATGAGCAAGTGGGTGGTCGAGGCTATCTCACTTGCTTATGAGTCGGCTGGCTAGCCTTCACCTTTGGTTGTCCGAGCTCACTCTACCAGGAGTATGGCTGCTTCTAAAGCTCTTTTGTCGGGGGTTTCCCTGAGTGATGTTTGTGATGCGGCTGGATGGACTTCACCGCATACTTTTATTAAGTTCTATGACCTAGACTTAAGCTCTACCCCTGGGGCACAGGTGCTCTCGTCCTCTGTGCGCTAGTCTCACATGACGGTCATTTGGTCCTATGGCGACGTGGGTATTCGCGTTCCCACAGCGTTTGACGCAGCTCGAAGTTCCCTTGAAAGGGAACGTCTCGGTTACATATGTAACCCTAGTTCCCTGATAGGGAACGAGACGCTGCGTCGCTCCGCCATACTCCCGGCACTCCCGTTAGCGCTTCCTTCAAGCCTATCAGAAGCTAATGTGCTTGTGTTTTTGGGGTGCTTTATAGTTTCCTGGTCGATGACGTCACCCGCCTATGACGTTTCATCTCTCCATTGGGCTGATTCCATACGTGCTTCATGACGCACAACGCAGGGGCGTTCCCGCAGCGTTTGACGCAGCGTCTCGTTCCCTATCAGGGAACTAGGGTTACATACGTAACCGAGACGTTTTTTGTTTTTTCAATAACCATGCATAAACAATATTCTCTCAAAAATACAAACATGTACATACATGTTGCTTACATATTATAGTAGCCCTGTTTGTGCTAATTAGAGTGTAATTTCACCTGTGCCATTAATATGTTTATAAGCAACTGAAAAAAGCACAAATGTCAGGGCATGTCAAAACATCTCAAGGACCCCAAAAACACCTTAGACCCCAGAGGGTTAAGGTTATAGCGTGCAATGACTATATTGACAGAAATGGGAGATTAATAAACATGCTGAAACAATAACAACATACTACATTTGAAACATTAAAAAATACAAAGTGCATTCCAATTATTTCTCTGGCGAAGCAAAGTGCAGCTCTTCATTATTATCTCATGACTGTGATTGTACTGGCGACCACCTCGTACAGATAATGTTGCACAATAAAAATAATAAAAAGTCTAAATAAACTAAATAAATTGACGTTTATTGCAAAGTTCAAATAAGTTTAATTTCTTGTCAAAACTGCGTCTGTCCATTATTTTCTGACAGCCACGTGGAGAGAATGGGCAGGTATTAATATGATGCCGCCCTCTGAATGTAGATACGATGGCTGGATTGTGTTTACATTACACTGAGATTCAATGACAATGCATCCTCGACTACCTGTGGATCAGGACACGCTGATCGGATAACATTCCGATCAGAAGCACCTTTACACTTGTCTTTACATTGTGTATATGGACACCATCCGGATACAGGTCACATGTTAATGCCAATGTTAGATCTCTCTAATGGTACATTGACATGTTAGCACACCTCTCTGAGCTGTCAAGAGTTTTGTCATGTGCCTCCTCGAAATGAAAGAAAAACACACTAGTCATTTTCAAATAAAAGTACTGCTGACTGAATGCCAGAGTGTGTGTATGAGTAGTGGGCGTTGTTTATGTTTGTGTGTTTGTTTGATGCTGTTGCAGCAAGAGCAGGCTTCATTTATCTCTCTTAATGTGATCTTCAGGCTGACCGGTCGTTCACCTCATGGGATAAGGACCATGGGCAGGAGGTCTCGGGCTGGTGGGGTAACAGCGCAGGGCATTGTGGGACCCAAGGTCTCAGCTCCTGGCTTCCTGAGTCACCCTGCAAATTCTTGAAACAAATCCTCTCCATCAGCGGGTCACAGGGTTAACACAAGCCAATTACCAAAACAGTTAAGGTGGAGACAGGAAATACAATATCTACCAAATGACTGCCAGAGCAATGTGCCACACAGAACAGGGTGCTTTGGGTTAAAAAGTCTTTTTGTTCTCTTCTTAAACTTTGGAGGAAAGAGAGAGATAGCACACGGTGTCCTGATCGCAGCAGTTTTTCACACAGCAGCAGTCTTCGAAGACGTGATTAGTGTATTTGCAAATATAAAGCTATAAAGCTAAGACAAGAGCTTCACATTTTTTGCTACAATTTACAATATTTCATCTGACACCATTTCCGAACCAGGCAAAACTTGTCTCTTCACACTAAACGTGAAAATGTGCATATAAGCATATAAGCAGTGCTTATATAGCTGTGTGGTCTTGGATTTTGGTCTAATGACATACCATTGTGAATCTATCACAACACTACCAAGGTCAAGGTTTGTCTGGTTTTCATTCAGTTTGCAATTTGCATTGCAAATATTTCATTATATTATATAGTAGATGTTTCACAAGTGCAAGTTTCTTTCTTTTTGGAGGGCTGTTAAAGTGGTAAACATTTCCCCGTTTGCTGCAAGTCAAATCATTTTCTCTAAATAAAAGTGTCTGTCATGTCTCCTGATTGAAATGAATAATACATTTTAATGGTTAATTAAAGGTAATTAAATTAAAAAAATTGTCAAAACCAAAACCAGGTCTTTTAAACATGTGAAAATTGATAAATAAATCAGAACTCAATTAAAACATTTTGAAGACATTTGTTACTGTGTTTTGCTTTTTAGAGCAGCGTAAATTAAACAAGTCACGCACAATTTAAAAATCAAGCTTTTTATTGTATTCTACAGTATTTTTATTGAAAATTTAGGAAATGTGCTTTTACTTATAAATTTGAAATAATTTGTTGAAATTGTTGCTACTAGTAAATATTTACATGCACCCATTGCAGACGTGTTCACAGTAAATCAAACTCTGGATTGATGGCGGTTTTGTAGGGGTGTCAGTCAGAGAGGAAGAATATAAAATAACAGATATTCTCATGGCTCACTCAGGTTTGAGCAGATAATAATGCAGGGAGGGATTAGGACCCTCACAGACCCCAGAGGGTGTAACCCTGTCTCTCTTAATGTCTGCAGCAGGGCTTTTAGAGAGCAAACAAAGGGTCATGCTGATTAAAACCAGAGATGAGTCTGGGAGACTCAGTGGGGTTTGGGGGAGGGAGGTTTCTGATTGGACCTTTTCATGTCAGAAGACTCGTTTCCCTTTTAGCCTGAGCACTCTATCTCTATAAACTGTCTCAATTCACTCTGTCTCTCCCTCGAAGACAATTTATACCATGTAATTCTCTAGGCACAATTTACTTTTACAGTTTGTTTGTGTTTGTGTTACATTTATATTTGGGGTTATGTTTAGGTTGGGTTAGGCGATATAGAAATATCATTAACCAGACATAAAAACAATGGAAGTCTATGAAATGTCCTCACTAAATATGGTGAAACAAACATAAGTGTTGAACTCAAAAATGTTGGTCCCCATGAGGAAAACAGCTTATAAACTGTTTTTTTTTTATTGTTTTTGAAAATGTAAAAATGCATAAAGTTTTCTGTGAGGGTTGAGTTTAGGGATGGGGTATATAGAAATAACAATATTGCTTAGTGCGATTTTCGAAGCTTGTAAAATCTGGCGAAGGTGTTCTGAGAAGACCAGCCAGCAGCAAGACATAAATTCTGGATAGACATCCCTCTAGACCAGGCCCATAAAGAGGCAACCGCCCTCATCGAATGAGCTCTGATGTTAAGGGGACAATCTTTCCCCTGGCATTCGTAAGCCAATGCAATGTAAGTCTCCAATGCGCTTTGCAGAGGCGAGAGCAAGGAGCAAATCCATTTTCAGGGAGAGCTCCTTAACAGCAATCGAAGCTAGGGGCTCGAACGGCAGTAGACAGAGAGCCCTCAAAACTAGAGCTAGATCCCACGGCGGCACCGATGGCGGCAGTGAAGGACACAATCTACTCGCTCCCCAGAGGAATATGGTCACCAGGAGTGTGCTTACCAATCGATATAAAAACTTTAAAAATATATCTAAATTACGTCATATGCTCTCAATGAGAAATGCGGAACAATTAGTTCATGTGTTCATGACATCAAGGGTAGATTATTGTAATGCTCTTATGGGAGGTTGCCCTGCATGCTTAATAAACAAACTACAGCTGGTCCAAAACGCAGCAGCTAGAGTTTTTACCAGAACCAGGAAGTATAACAATATTAGCCCGGTTCTGTCAACACTGCATTGGCTCCTTTATAAACTATTAAAAATATTCCTGATTACTTACAAAGCACTAAATGGTTTAGCTCCCCAGTACTTGAGCGAGCTCTTAACACATTCTAGTCCTTCACGTCTATTGCGATGTCAAAATTCCGGCCAGTTGATAATAATAATACCTAGAATATCAAAACCGACTGCTGGTCGTAGATCCTTTTCCTATTTAGCACCAAAACTTTGGAACAGTCTTCCTACCATTGTCCGGGAAGCAGACACACTCTGTCAGTTCAAAGCTAGACTAAAAACACATCTCTTTGACCTAGCATACACATAATACATTATAGACTTCTATAATTCAATGTTAGGCTGCATAGATTAGGTCAGCCGGAACTGGGAACACTTCCCTTGAATCCTGATGTACTCGTTACATCATAAGAAGAATGGCATCTACGCTAACTACGCTGTCTTTGTTTATCCCGAGGTTTTCCTGCAGCCTGCTGGATCCAGGCCGTATCCAGATCTGACGAAGGAGATTCGCCTGGACCCGATGACAATGCAGTGCTGAAGTGTCAACTATCCTCTCCCTATGGAGGATCCCTTTCCCACTTTACAGATAAAGCGTTGTTGAAAATCCGGTTCGCATACCCCGAAGTGATAAAATAAAACAAAATTCTTTATCAAATGTATAGGCAAGACAAGTAGTTTGTTTAGGCATGGTTTGTAGGGAAATTACAAACCTGCGCACATATATTCAATTGAATATAACTATAGAATAAATTTTTAATGCGCATGTGAACGCATGTGAACGCCATCAGGTCACAGGTTCGCATTTAAAGTCTGTTTAGAGAGAACGCCGTCGTCTTTGTGGCCCCTAATGTAATAACAAATGATAATTTTGCTGGAAGTGAATCAATCAAAACTAACTTTAGCTGGAAATAACATTATTCAAAAATCGCTTTAAAGCCAAAACAATCTCTGTTACCGTAAATTGTATGTTTATCTCTGTAAAGCTGCTTTGAAACAATCTCCATTGTTAAAAGCGCTATATAAATGAAGATGACTTGACTTGACTTGACTTGGAGCCACCCCAGTGACATTCCATATTTTGTACTGCCCGGTCATCCGCCCAGTTCATATGTGTATTCTCTTGTCATCACGCACGCCAATTCCCATTGGCTAGCTCTATAGTACTCGATGACTACGTCGACTACGTCCTCTGTTCCCTCATTCAGGGAACGGTGGGTTACATACGCAACCAGGACGTTTTGGTGCAAAATAGGAAAAGGATCTACCGCCAGCAGTCGATTTTGATATTCTAGGTGCGTCTTGCTGGCTCTGGAATAGGAGGGAGGAGTTGAGCTGGGGGCCAGGAGGAGGTGGGCAGTGACTGGCCACCACTGCCGACCCGACAACTGGAGGGTGTTGTGGTTCAGGGTCGAAACACCCCATGAAAGTTGGATGCCACCTGATGACATCTTCTCCTGGCTGAAAGCTACAGTCATGCACTACAGTCAGTGACTGAATTAGATAGCATCTGTAAAGATGTATTCAATAGTATTCCCCTGGGACATCAGTGACTTCCAGGAAAGGCTGGATGGCAACTAAGGAAGATTGGTGATGCTGGAAAGACAGTTGACCTCCAGGAAAGACTGGCGTGGGTGGGCGAGGTTAGCAACCTCGATCACAGCACTCGCAAGAGGGCACCAACCAAAGCTACAAAACAGAACAATGAGCAATACCCCCAGGGTCTCCCGAGAGGGGGGGAGGATGAGAGACCCAATAGGACGGACATAACGGTTATGGCTACGGAAAACACACGGATAATGAGACGGCTCATCCAAACCACACTTACAGGGGAAGTGTTGGAAGTAAAGTGCCACTGCGGGAAGCTTTGCAAGAGCGCAAGGGGACTTAAAATACATCAGTCCAAGACCCAATGTGGAAAAGGGAAGAAGCAGATGCAGTGCATAGTGGAGACACTAAGTGAGACGCAGGAGGACTCCAGTCAGGAAGCACCCCACAGCACAGGAGACCTCTCAGCACCTGCTCCATCCCAAAGCCACAGGAGGGACTCTCCTAACACTACCTCAGGCACTCAACCTATGACAGAGAAAGTGAGATGGCCCCAAGCAAACAACAAGACTGCATGGAACCAACTAGATGGGGACCTAGACAGAGTTCTTGAGGCCACATTAGCAGGAACAGCCGAGAAGAAAATCAACAGTATGACAACAATTATCATCACCATGGCCAGAGAACGCTTTGGCACAGAAGACAGAAAGGGTAGTAGCGGAACTCAGGTGAATCAGCCAAACAGGAGGGCCAGAGAGATCTTGCAATTGAGGAGGGAGATCAAGACCCTCAATAAGCAGTTCAGAACAGCAAGTGCTGAAGAAAGGAAGGGCATAAAAGATCTAACAAGCGAACTTCGAGGGCAACTCTGCAGACTGAGAAGGGCAGAAAGGTCTCTGAAACTGAGGAAGGAGAAGGAGGCTAAGCGGGCTCAGTTCATTAAGGACCCATACAGGTTTACCAAAACCCTGCTGGGGGAAGCAAGATCCGGAAGATTGACTAGCCCCAAGGAAGTTGTAGAGGAGTTGTTGAAGGAGAGCCACAGTGACGCCCTCAGGAATCAAGCCTGTGGTGCGCACCCAAAGATCAGCAGAACTGCCGAAACTCCTGAGGAAGAGCTTGATACCGGTGAACCAACATGGAGAGAAGTCCAGGACATTGTGCAGAAAGCCCGTTCAGCATCTGCCCCAGGACCAAGTGGTATACCTTATAAAGTATACAAGAGATGCCCGATGCTCCTCCGCAGGTTATGGAAACTGTTGCGAAGGATTTGGACAAAAGGTATCATTCCAGCATTTTGGAAAAGAGCAGAGGGGTGTTTTGTACCCAAGGAAATGGACTCCTCCGACATCAGTCAGTTCCGAACCATTTCTCTCCTAAGTGTCGAATGCAAGGCATTCTTTTCTGTCCTGGCAAAAAGGATGACTACCTACATGGTGAAGAATAAATATGTCGACACATCAGTACAGAAGGGCGGCATTCCAGGTTTCTCCGGGTGCTTGGAACATACGGGCATCCTCAACCAGCTGATCCCGGAGGCCAAGGGGAACAAAGGCAACCTAACGGTTGTCTGGCTCGACTTGGCTAACGCATACGGTTCAATCCCGCATGGCCTCATCAATATGGCTATGGAACACTACCATATCCCCCACCACACCAGGGGTATAATTACCAGCTACTTCGGAGGATTTAAACTACGGTTCAAAACTGCCCAGTTTACAACTCAGTGGCAGGACCTTGAAAAGGGAATCGTGACAGGCTGTACCATCTCCCCCATCCTGTTTGTCATGGGAATGAACCTGCTCATAACAGCTGCAGGAAAGGAATCCAGAGGGCCAACAATGGAGTCTGGCATTCGACAACCTCCAATAAGAGGCTTTATGGATGACCTTACCATAACAACTTCAACCCATGTGCAAGCAAGATGGATCCTGAAGGCACTTGATGACGTGGTAACATGGGCTCGGATGAAGTTCAAACCAAGCAAATCAAGAAGTATGGTGATCAGAAGTGGAAAAGTGACCAGCAAGTTCCAGTTGCGAGTACAGGGGGGGATGATTCCATCAATTGAGGAAAACCCAATTAAGTGCCTAGGGAAATGGTACGATGCATCCCTGACCGACAGATGCAACGTTTCTAGGACAGAGAAACAGGCAGATGCATGGCTGAGTAAGATCGAGGGGTCAGGACTACAAGGAAAGTTCAAGACCTGGCTCTTCCAGCACGGTCTGTTACCGCGACTCATGTGGCTACTGACACTTTATGAAGTACCTATGACAGCAGTGGAAGGAGTCGAGAGGCGAGTGAACAAACACCTTCGCAAGTGGCTCGGAATCCCACCAAGCTTCACGTCAGTAGGGCTTTACACCAGGTCTGGTCAGGTACAGCTACCCATATCATCAGTGGTGGAAGAGTTCAAGGTGGCAAAGTGCCGGGTCGTGATGATGTACCAAGACTCCACTGATGAAAAAGTCAGAGAAGCAGGCGTCACTACGAGATCAGGACGCAAATGGGCGGCTGACACATCAGTGGCGCAAGCAGAAAGCGCATTGAAGCTGAAGGACATCATCGGGAACCCATGCGTAGGGAGGCAAGGACTCGGGTCCACACACTTCCAGCAGTGGGGTAAAGCAGATCCAAGGCAGAGGAGGGACATGATTCAAGCCGAGGTCCGACACCTGGAGGAAGAAAGGCGCAGGTCTAGGGCCGTCGAGCTTGGAGCACAAGGTGCCTGGACAAAGTGGGACCTGCCGAAGTGGAAGATCACGTGGCCTGAGATCTGGAGACTAGAGCCCTTTCGCATCTCCTTCCTACTCCGTTCAGTTTACGACACCCTTCCATCACCAACAAACCTCCACAGGTGGGGAATGAGGGAGGACCCATTGTGTAGGCTATGCGGAGGGAGGGGAACAATGGCGCACATACTGGCAGGATGCAAAACAGCTCTTAGCCAAGGAAGATACAGGTGGCGCCATGACAAGGTTCTCGGTGAACTGGCCGACATCTTGGAGCGGGAGAGGCAGAGAAAGCGCCAGAACAGTACAAGGCCGGCAACATTCATTCAGATCATTAGAGAAGGGGAGAAACCACCAGCCCCCAAGAGGAGGAAAAAGAGCCTCTTGCAAACAGCACAATCCTGGGAGATGAGGGTGGACCTGGGAAGGAAACTAGTCTTCCCCCAGGTTGTGCAAACATCGCTGAGGCCGGACATGGTCCTTTGGTCTGAGGAGGCAAGGAAGATAATCCTAATTGAACTGACGGTGCCGTGGGAAGACGGGTGTGAGGTGGCCTATGAGCGGAAAGCCACCAAGTACCAGGACCTCGTTGAGCAGTGCAGGGCCAAAGGGTGGCAGATCTGGTTATTCCCGGTTGAGGTTGGGTGTAGGGGTTTCCCGGCGCAGTCTGTGTGGAAGACACTCACAGCTCTGGGTATAGCAGGAAGGGAGAGGAAGGCAGCTGTCCGTAGGTTGGGTGAGGCAGCAGAAAGAGCGTCTTGCTGGCTCTGGAATAGGAGGGAGGAGTTGAGCTGGGGGCCAGGAGGAGGTGGGCAGTGACTGGCCACCACTGCCGACCCGCCAACTGGAGGGTGTTATGGTTCAGGGTCGAAACACCCCATGAAAGTTGGATGCCACCTGATGACATCTTCTCCTGGCTGAAAGCTACAGTCATGCACTACAGTCAGTGACTGAATTAGATAGCATCTGTAAAGATGTATTCAATAGTGGTATTATCAACTGGCCGGAATTTTGAGATCGCAATAGACGTGAAGGACTCCGCCAGGATACTGTTATAAGCATGAGCCCCGTCTGAGCGGTCGTGGCGGCGGTGTTGCAACAATCTACAGAGATATCCTTGATGTTACTCAGAAAACTCGTCATAGGTTTAATTCGTTTGAAGTACTTGTGCTAAATGTTACGCTCTTAGATGTAAGAAAAAAAACCCTATTATCTCTAGCATTGGCTACCATATATAGACCCCCAGGGCCTTACACCGATTTCTTAAAAGAGTTTGCAGACTTTCTATCAGATCTATTGGTCAACGTCGATAAAGCATTAATTGTTGGAGATTTTAACATACACGTAGATAATTCAAAAGATGCGTTAGGGGCTGCGTTCACAGATTTATTAAACTCCTTCGGGGTCAAGCAAAACGTCACCGGACCAACTCATCGTCTTAATCATACACTCGATTTAATTATATCATATGGAACCGATCCAACCGATATAGATATCATTCCACAAAGTGATGATGTCACAGACCATTACATGGTAACTTGCATATTACGTATGCCTACTGCTGTAATATGTCATGCTGCGCCACGTTATTGACCAGGTAGAACAATTCTTCCATCCACCATAGATCATTTCTCAAATAGCTTATCTGATCTGACTCAGCTGCTGCCTGAACCCAAACAAACAGATGAACTAGACGAATTTACTAGCACTATGAGCTCCATTCTCTCTAGAACATTGGATATTGTTGCACCCATTAGATTAAAAAAGGTCAGAGAAAAAAGTATAGCACCATGGTACAATAATACTACGTATGTTTTAAAGAGAGAAACCCGTAATTTAGAGCGTAAATGGAAAAAAACTAATTTAGAGGTCTTTAGAATCATGTGGAAAGACAGTATGTCACGTTATAAAAAGGCCCTTAAAACGGCCAGGGCTGAGCACCTCAGCAAACTAATAGAAAACAACCGAAATAATCCAAGGTTTTTATTTAATACCATGGCTAGACTAACAAATAAACAGACGTCGTCTGAACAAAATACCTCGTTACAGTTTAGTAGTAATGATTTCATGAACTTCTTCACCAAAAAAAATTGAAAGCATCAGAATCACAATCGTAAACGCTCAATCTTTGCTCGCGCCTTATAATTCAGCCGCAATTGTCACCCCGCAAGAACAATTACAATGCTTTACAACCATAGAACAAAAAGAGTTAAATAAACTTATCACTTCATCTAAAACAACAACATGTTTATTAGATCCTATACCAACTAAACTATTGAAAGAAGTGTTACCTATAGTGGAAGAGCCTCTTCTCAATATTATTAACTCATCTTTATCTTTAGGTCATGTTCCAAGAACGTTCAAGCTGGCAGTTATAAAACCTCTTATTAAGAAACCACAATTAGATCCAAATAACCTAGCAAATTACAGAGCCACCTCAAATCTTCCATTCATGTCAAAAATATTAGAAAAAGTTGTGTCCACTCAACTCGGCTCTTTCTTGCAAGAAAACGACATCTATGAAAAGTTTCAGTCTGGATTCAGACCACATCATAGCACTGAAACTGCGCTTGTTAGAATCACAAATGATTTACTTTTAGCTTCGGACCAAGGCTATATCTCAGTACTAGTTTTACTTGATCTTAGTGCTGCGTTCGATACTATAGATCACACAATACTCTTAGATCGACTACAAAATTACATTGGTGTTCAAGGACAAGCATTAAGCTGGTTCAGGTCATACTTATCTGACGCTACCATTTCGTCTACTTAATACAGATGGACAATAAAAATTACAAGGTAAAGTTCGCGTAATATATGTTTGGAGTCATGCACAAATATTTGCTACTTAAGAATGCCGGTAGGCCTTTCCCTGCCCTTTAAACAACATTGCATGCTAGCTGGCATTTATGGCGAACTGTGGTAAATGACACTATGAATAGTGAACCCGGAATAGAACAGAGCAAACGGCAATGACATTAATATGACACGGAGAATAGCGGCAGGACAGCTTGAATGATAGCGCCGGCGTTTGGCTAGCTGCCCGCTGCGTGAGCACGTCACGGCTCAGTCCGTGACAGGTCAGATAAGTATGATTTAAACCATGCTAATGCAATTCCACTAATAATTTTCGAGTCTATTTAAAAGAATGTTGTGGTCAACAGTATCAAATGCAGCACTAAGATCAAGTAACACTTATTACGGCCTTCCCTCTCTGCTGATTTCCTTAACAGATAAGAGCTGGTCTGAGGTCCTAAGGCTTGCGTTCTGTGCATGTATAATCGCAATGAAGTGGACGGACAGAGAAAGCCAGGGCTGGGTCTGCCTCCTCCAGGGCAGCGTTTGCAGGCTCACCACCTGGTTCCAGTTTAAGGGAGAGGTAGGAACCTTGGGCACATATCCAGGCCGGGGTCTCAGCTAGTGAGAGTTAGCCGGCCCGAATTCCAGGCACAAGTTGTTGACAGAAAGCGAGCAAAGTCCCCATTGTTTGTAGCGCTTTGGGTTTTAGAAAAGCGCATTATAAATAAAATGTATTATTATTATTATTATTACCCTCTAGTAGAGACCCTCTAGTAGAGACCGCTGCCTGCAGTGGCTCAGGGGCGGTCTCTGCAGCGCAGTAGCACCAGAGATAGGCCCAAGAGGAGAGAGAGGGGCGCAGGGATTTCCCTTGCTCCCTCAGGAACCTGACGATCAACCTGACGATGCTTCCCATGCTTCTGCATTATGGTGTTCGTCATATATTGAGGGTGAAGGAACAGCCTACTCCAACCCATCTTGCAGGAAAGAGAGCACTGAATTGACCAAACGCTCTCAGGATCTCCTCACGGAGAGAAGACTCATTCAACGAATAGGTTCCACTTCTAATTAGCAAAGCACAACTGCCTTATCTTAAAGGGGGTGCTTTCAGAAGTGATGGTCACTACTACATTCCTGTGTTAGCCACCTGAAGCGTCCAGTTTTTGAACGCGGGTGCCATCATGCCCCGTCCCTGAAAAGTATTCAGGGGAAGTCAAGAAGGCTGTCGAGGGAACTAGGTCTGGTTGGGCCAATAAGGGGCAACTAACAAGACCTGCTCCACTCCTGACTTAGCACAGTAGGTGCAAGCGACATGCGCACTCAACACTAGATGTGATGATCACTGAGCTTCAGGAGCATCTCTGCTTAACACTTGAGTGTGATAAGTTCACTGAGCTCAGGAGCATTTCTGCTCAACACCTGATTGTGATGAATTTCACTGAGCTTCAGGAGCATTTCTGCTCAACACCTGAGTGTGAAGAAAATCACTGAACTTGAGCTGGCGCCAAGCAACAATGAATCGCATAGCCGCTTTCTTAGAAGGCTCACTGGCGAACGCATTTCTGCGGAGCCCCGGGGTCAGCTGAGAGCCAGTGTCTGTCCAAGGGATGTCCGCTCAGACAGAAACACAACAGGCAGAGGGACGAGTCCGGAGAGGCAAACAGATGTAACTGTGCGGCACCGAAGTGGTTCCTTCCTAGCTGGACCGCCAGGGGATGGAGTCTCCACTCTCCCTGGCCATAGCTGTCGTGAGGCTCGTCGGTGGCACGATTGAGCAGGCCGGAAGAAATAGTGGAATGAAGCAACCTCAGAAGCTTCTGACTCCAAGGAGGAGTTGACGGGCGAGTTGTGACATGCGAGGGAAGCTTTAGCGCAACGGTCGCGATGTTGTCTTTTCAGACCAGTACCAGCTCACTGAGCAATGGTGGCTCAAAGCGCGGTGAACTGCCAACTCGAGGTAACGAATACCAATTCAGTCGGAGGTTGCCCAGGCCTCCGTTAAAGCATGCCCTTTGTACATGGCCCCTCAGTCGGTGTTAGTGGACCTGAAGGTCTGAACACGGGGTGAGGGTTTGGCGGCAGGCCAGGGTGATCTTTTGTCACACAGGGCGTGCCGCTCTGCCACGGTCACCTCGGGACTCGATCATAAAACTAGTGCTGAAGCGGTCTTCATATGGAGGAAGCCAAGCGGCTGCGTCTGCCATATGCCCCAGGAGCCTCTGAAAGTTCTTTCAGTGGGACCCTTTCTCACTTCTAGCACCAGCCGAACACACTCTTCTTGAAGAGACGTGTTGGACCGAGTCCTTCTCCTGAACTGAAAAAGAGATAATCAGCCCATGGGCGAGATTACTCTCTCCCAGTTGACCTGAAGACCCAACTGGCTATGGAGCACTCGAAGGGTAGCACTTGTACTGATACTTCGCACCTTCGAATGCAAGAATACAGAATGGTCTGTGGAGCGGAAGGATAGAGATCTGAAGTACTGTCCTTCAGGTCGAACGCTCCAGGCCAACCTTGGGGACGGAGCATTAGAAAATGCATCTCTGTGTTAGTAATTGAACGGAGGCTTTGACACAGGTCCAAGATGGCCATAACCCACCACATATCTAGGGTACAATGAAGTACGGGTTAAAAGAAACCGGTCTTCATATCAGCTGAGGAAAAGGCTACATTGCGTCCTTCGCCAGTAGGACTGTGACGTGCGCAGACAGGACAGGAGAAGCGCTCAACACGTAGGTGTGATAAATATCACTAATTTTAGGAGCATCTAGCTCAACACCTAGGTGCGAAGAATATCACTGAGCCAGGACGGAAGCCAAGCAAAATTAATCGCAAGCCGAGTCTGCTGGTCAACTCAGGGCCAAGTGGAGCGGTAGGAAGCACTTCAGGCTTACACACACCATACCAGGGGCCAGAGAGACCACAGACGTACCTGAGGTGGGGCAGCGAGGTGGAGAACAGAGACCCAACTCGAGAGGCCCGGAGGCGGTCCGAAGCAGGGTCTGAGTGTGCAGTGCAGCACTTACCTGACTCCACTGAGCGGCTTGGGATGCGTGAGAAGACGGATGACCGGGTCCTCGAACCGTACCCAGGTGCCGGCTGGTGAACAACAGGAAGCTGAAGGGTGCAAGGCACACACCGCCAACTAGCCCTCTTGGGGCTCAGGAAGGGAGAAATTGCTCTTTCTTTGAAAATGTGGGAGACGCTGGCTCCGCTTTTATGGGAACCAACGGCGGAACAACACACACACAAAAACAAAAACTTCACTCGGTCCTCTTACGAGTGAAGGGAATGGCCGGTGACCATCTCCAAGAGCATTTCCTCCATTCCTGGGCGCCCCTTTTGCAGCCGGCTCCACACTGAGACCTGGGTGGAGGCTGCTGTGACGGTCCAGCGGGAGCAGAGGCGGCTGCAGGCGGGCGCACTCGGCGACAAGAAGGCGGAGGATCTGCTACAGACGGACGGGTGGAGGCAGCAGCAGGTCGTCGGGGAAGGATGTGCCGGATGGCCTCCGTCTGCTTCTGGGCGGCTGAGACCTGCTGGGCAAAGTTCTCAACCGCGTCGCCGAACAGCCTAACTTGGGAAATGGGAGAGTCCAGGAACCAAACCTTGTCCGCTTCTCTCATGTCTGCCAGGTTGAGCCAGAGATGGCGCTGGCGTGGCCCGGAGGGCGAGGTCAGTTGCAGTGCGGAGCTTATCCGTGAGCTCACGGTCTGGGCTACCCTCATGCATGTTCATGAGTGCCTGGGCCTGGTGGACCTGAAGCAATGCCATGGCATGCAGAGAGGAAGCGGCTAGCCCGTAAGAATGGACGAAAACTTACAGGCTTTAGAGGGGAGACGAGGATCCCCCTTCCATGAGGTAGCGGTCGCTGGACACAGCTGCATCGCAACAGACCGCTCCACTGGAGGGATAGCCTCATAACCCTTCACCGCTCCCCGTCAAGGGTAGTGAGGGGGGAGGAGCTACTCAGGCGATTTCTGGCAGAGAAAGGTGCCATCCATGCCCTTGTCAACTCCTCATGCACTTCAGGAAAGAATAAACCAATCATCCAACCGAGACGGTTCGGGACACGGTGGAGGGTTCCACTCGAGCCCTACCGGCTCGGCGGTCTTCTTGAGCATAGCTGCCATCTCTGGATCCGGCTCGGGCAACGCTGGTCTCCCAGAGGGAGGCAGTGCAGCCGAGTCATCATCTCCAGAGCCCAGCTCCCCGTCCGATGCTGCAATGGACATCCTGTCCTCTAGAGGGGCCATAGAGGGACCAGCAGTCTCGTCGGGGAGCTCCACCAGCTGCGGTGCAAAAGAGGAGTGAGGGATCCACGGGGCTTTGCCGGGCGGATTACCCCTCACCGTAATCCTCAGGTCACCCAGCCCAGACAGAAGGTAACCCAGAAGAGACAGTAGAGCGGGGCCTGGGGATGGGTACTTAGCACCGAGACGGTCATATTCCCGCAATGAGAACATGACTCACCCACAAGAGCTGCTTCAGCGTGCTCTAAGCCCAAACACGTGATACAACTCTTGTGACCGTCAGAGGGGGACAGAGCCTTACCGTACCCAGAAACGCACGGATGGAATGGCATCTTGAAAAAGACGCAAAACTCACCCGTGTTGCTCTTTCAGAAATGGGACCAGAAATGGTGAATTCAGCAAACTGAAAACAGTGAAGCACTCACTTTTCCGCCATCAACCAGCCGTCAACACACACACAAACACAGAAATTTGCTTGCTGTTAAAACAGCAGTTGAGAGCTCAAAGCTCGCGATCACCGCTGCACTCACGCTGTAGAACCACGAGCACAAGGAGAGTCTTCCAAAAGAACACCGACACACTCGCTTATTGAATAACAACAGCACTCTTCAGAGACATCAGAACGATCGGCTCCGAAGCGAAAGGCAACTAGTGCGTGCATCCACTTTCGTATTTATACCCACACTGCGGAGGGTGGAGTGTGTGATGTCATCACGCACGCCAATTCCCATTGGCTCGTTCAATAGTACTTGAAGACGATTGGCTCCCTGGCGTGATCCCCATTCAGTCGACGTCGACCACGTCGACGTTCTCGACTGAAAGGGAACTTTGAAACAGTCTTCCTAACATTGTCTGGTAAACACACACTCTGTCAGTTTAAATCTAGACTAAAAACACATCTCTTTGACCTAGCATACACATAACACATTATCAACTTCTATAATTCAATGTTAGGCTGCATAGATTAGGTCAGCCGGAACCGGGAACACTTCCCATAAATCCTGATGTACTCATTACATCAAAAGAAGAATGGCGCCTACGATAATATTAGTCTCTCTGTTTATCCCGAGGTTTACCGCAGTCCGCCGGATCCAAGCAGTATCCAGATTAGGGCTGGGACAACGTGTCGACGTCATCGATGAAGTCGACGCAAAAAATACGTCGACGCAAAATATGCGCGTCGATTCGTCAGACCCAAAACAAAGATGGCGGCACCGGAGAGTAGTAGCTGACTGGATTGTTGACTATACTGCGCGCATAACATACATAGCGCACGCACATCGAGAGGGAGAGTGCGAGAGACACGCAAGGTCTCTCTCTGCCGTGCGCGCACTATGTATGTTATGCGCGCAGTATGTTCTGTCTCGCATGCGTGCTCTAGATTCTGGGAGATTTGAACTAATTTGCGGCCATCAGGGAGACGCTATCAATATGCGGGGGACTCCCAGAACTACCGGGAGACTTGGGATGTCTGAGTGCGGGTTCCCCCCCCCCCCCCCCGGCGTGCATGTTAATCAATGAGTGCATTCACACCGGGAGCGGGAGCAGGAGCAGCGCGTGAGCAACAGTGAAGCGCGGGTTTCGGCGCAGAGTCTTTGCTGCTATTCACGCTCAATTAAAGTGAAAGCACACTTTTGATGGACAGAATAAATATGATTTCACCCAAAAAGTGCAGAAAATGCACATAATTTGCATGTCTGGTGTGTTTTAACAAGAACTGGAGTAGGGTATGTATGTCAGAAAAGAAAATGAAGACTCAAAAATATTTATAGAATTTTTTTTTTTATTGAATGCTAGACATCAAGTTATTATTTTCATCTTTAAGAAGAATTACAAGATGCACTTTTTTCAGTAAGCTAGGCCTATGTGTTTTCAAGGCTTCAAAGTTTTATTGAATGCTACCTCTGACTAAGAATGCATTACTTTGCACTTGTATAGTCTTTTATTTTGGAATTTTAAGAGCAATAAACATATATTGCAATGTTAAGGAATTCATGTTTTTTCATTCAGATATGTAAATCAACATGTATAAATTGCTATTAGTCAATTAATGGGGAGATAATCGATAACCGAACCGAATCGAAATCGAATCGGACTGGAAAAATGAATCGTTAGATTAATTGATGCATCGAAAAAATAATCGCTAGATTAATCGTTTAAAATATAATCGTTTATCCCAGCCCTAATCCAGATCTGATGAAGGACATGCGCCTGGACACGACGACAACATAGTCCTGAAGTGTTAACTAGTCTCTCCGCTGTGAAGGCCTCCTTCCCTTCCCTTTACCTCTGTACAGATAAAAAAATAATTCCAGTTCACATGGCTACGTGGAAGCGATAAAAATAAAAAAAAAAAATAAAAATCTGTATTATAAATATTTAAGGCCAGACAAGTCATTTGTTGAGGTCAATTTGTAAAGAAAGACTACACGCCTGCACACATATCAAACACGCATACCTATAGACTAAACACGTAAACGCTGTCAGCGTTTTCACAGATTTGCGTTTTTAAAGTTTACATGGATAACTTTTTTTTCCAAAAAATTTCAATGCTTGCATCTTAGAACCTATTTCAAGGTTTGCGTTGTCGAGCCACCAGGCACTGTTGTTGTGCAAATGAGCGTGCCGGAGCGTGTTAATGGTTTTCTTTTAGAACGGTGTCGTGTCAGCGGCCCCTAAGTTAATAACTGATGATCTTTGTAACGGAAGTGAATCAATCAAAACTAACTTTAGCTGGACAATAACTTTATTCTAGAGCTGCTGTAAAGCCAAAACAATCTCTGTTACATTCATTTCCTATTATCACTGTAAAGCTGCTTTGAACAATCTATATTGTTAAAAGCACTATATAAAAGCGCTATATAAATGAAGGTGACTTGACTTGACTTTTACAATTGACCCTTCGCTAAGCCACGCCCGAAAACCGCCACTGGCCAATCGTGGCTTAGCAACCGTAACTAGGCGCGGGAGGTCTGTCAAGCTTTCGAGCGAGGGAAACATGCCGACGCGTTGTGCGTATGGATTGTGCAAATCTGAAACCCGGTATTCTAAAAGTTTGGACGGTGGGGTGGCATTTTTTCTCTTCCCGAAACCTAAAAGCCAAAGGGGAGAAATCCCGGGCGTGGATCAAGCAGTGTGGAGACCCATTCACAACTAAATGTCGACAGGATTAACAAAAAAAAAAAACGCCTATTGCTTGGAAATAGTGGCGGTTCTTTGTTCATAATGCATATATTTGAACGTAAAATAAGACGATTAAAGGCAAGAAGGAGGCTCACTGACATACTTTAAAATATATTTCAGCATTTTGTTAATCGACGGCCTACTAATGTTACCCCTGTAACTTTACCCCAATCCGATCGCGGCTCTCCCGGTGTTAGATTGATGGATAAACTGTTTGATTTGTAATTATTAGATTATTTTCACATTTCACTTACTCTGTCTGCTGTGCATGAACATAGCTGTTCAATTTGTGTGTTTCCCATGTGAATGGTCTCCTAAGGAGGCGGCTGCTCCTTGCGCTGGGACCTAACGTTATAGGCTTTAGCTTCAATTTTGATGAAATTATTCTCTAATCGGTTTGCATATTATGTCGTGGATATATCCCTCGAATGCATACTGCTGTCCCTTTTGTCTTGCTCTCTCAGATATTTCACCTGTTCGCCAAAAATGACTAATTATCTCCTTGGGAATGTCTGACACCGGTGCATTCACACTGTAATAGACGTGGCAGCCGCGAAAGCTTGACAGGCGTAGCAACAGTAACTAAGGAGGGCGGGGCTTAGCGAAGGGTCAATTGATCTAAGTTGAAAGAGGTCTAATGATAAATACATTTTTGAAAAGACAAGAGTGGTGTTTCTTTCAGCATGTATTCATACTATTTACACATTCGTTAGACACAAATACATTTTTGAAAAAACAAGAGTGGTGTTTCTTTCAGCATGTATTCATACTATTTACACATTCGTTAGACACAAACCACATATATTGCAAGTCATACACAAATATATACAAAGATACAATTCAATGATTTGTATGTGCGTGTGGTGAATCAACCGCAGAAACTGAATGCACGTCACACCTCTATTGCATTTAATCATGTTTTATAGTTAGGGTCTATAGCTAACAGAAAATAAGTGTTTAACAGCTGACCCAAATTATTTTTTTCAACTATTCGTGTCAGTTATTTGACTAATTATGATCACACATTTATGTATATTTTATATTATTGATCAAAATGTTAATCCGCTGACCAGGCTATGACACGAGTTGTGGTCTCATTGGCACAAATTAATTTAGATGAGATTAGATAGAACTGTATTGATCCCAGATTCTTGTATATCACAGACTTCCAAAGCTTTGTTTGATCACATGCTTTTTCAAACCATATATCCTCTGCTCCGCGATTTTTTGTTAGATATGGTGGAGAAAACGTCTCAGGTTACGACTGTAACCGTAGTTTCCTGAGAAAGGGAACGAGACGATGCGTCACTTGACGCTTTGGGAACGCCCCCAGCGTGCATGCGTCTGAGCATCAATGTCAACTAGTCCAATGGAAAGAATGAGCGTCACGGGCGGGTGACGTCATGACCAGGAAGGGATAAAGGCTCACCCGGTGAAACGCGGCATTAGCTTCAAAAAGTCGAAGCAAGCCGATCACAGGGAAGCAGGAAGTATGGCAGGGTGACGCATCGTCTCGTTCCCTTTCTCAGGGAACTACGGTTACAGTCGTAACCTGAGACGTTCCCTTTCGAGGGAACTCTCGATGCGTCACTTGGCGCTTTGGGAACGAGAATACCCAAAACGCCAGAATTCCAAGTACCTGAGTGTCAGTCTGTTGAAACTAAGCACTAAGCACCTGAGAACCTGGGGCAGCATCCAGGTCTAAGCTGTAAAACCTAACGAATGTGAGCGGTGAGGACCAGCCTGCCGCATCACAAACGTCTTGAAGAGAAACTCCAAATAGTAAGGCTTTAGAGGCCGCCATACCCCTCGTAGAATGAGCTCTGACCGCCAAAGGACACAGCAGGTCAGAGTACTCGTATGCAAGTTAAATAGCCTCAACTATCCACTTACTAACCGTCTGTTTAGAAGCAGGAAGACCCTTCTTAGGTGATCCAAAGCAAATAAATAACTGGTCGGACTTCCTCATTGACGATGTCCGATGAACATAAGTATCCAGTGCTCGCACTGGACACAAGAGGTTCAGCCTTTCCTGGTCCGCAGATGTAAAAGGAGGAGGACAGAAAGCCTGCAGCACAATAGGCCTCGGAGTCAAGGTCGGCACCTTAGGGACGTATCCCTGTTTTGGATATAAGAATGCCTTGACCATCCCCGGTGCAAACTCAAGGCAAGTGGGGGAAACCGAAAGGGCCTGAAGGTCTCCAACTCTCTTAAGGGACGAAATAGCTAGCAGAAAGATAGTCTTAAAGGTAAGAAACTTCTCTGAAACCGAATCTAAGGGCTCGAATGGAGCCCTAGACAGGCCTTCTAGTACTAAAGCAAGATCCCAAGCTGGCACCCTAGTGCGAGTTGCAGGCCTTAGCCTCAAAGTGCCACGAAGGAAACGTGTAATCAGCGGGTCTCGACCCAACGATGTACCCCCCACCAGGGCGTGGTAAGCCGCAATGGCCGCCACGTAGACCTTGAGCGTGGAAGGACATAGACCTGACGTAAAGCGCTCCTGCAGGAACTCGAGTACTGTGTTCACAGAACAGTTAACTGGATCCCACTGATGTCAGTGACACCATACAGAAAAAACTCTCCATTTAAGCGCATATAGTTTCCTAGTAGCTGGAGCTCTGGAGCTTAGAATGGTCTCCGCAGCCTCAGCTGAGAGACCACTCTCTATGAGTTGGGCCCCCTCAGAGGCCAAACCCACAGGTTCCAAATTTCTGGTCGAGGGTGAAATATTGTGCCCCCGGCCTGAGACAGAAGGTCTCTCCTGATCGGGATCTCCAAGGGAGGACCGTCTAAGAGATGGATCAGGTCCGCAAACCAGATCCGACTCGGCCAGCGTGGTGCTACTAGCAGTAGGCTTATTCCGTACTGGCGGACTCGTTCCAGAACTCTTGGGAGCAGAGCAACACGGGGAAATGCGTACAGACGTAGCCTCGGCCACGTCTGCACCATAGCATCCAGCCCCAGGGGGGCTGGGTGAGTAAGGGAGAACCAAAGTGGACAGTGCGTCGTATGCTGAGACGCAAACAGATCCACCTCTGCTTGGCCGTAAAACTCCCAAATTTTCTCCACCGCCTCGGGGTGGAGTCTCCAGTCCCCTGGCCTCAGCTCCTGCCTCGACAGGATGTCTGCCCCAATATTCTGGTCCCCAGGAATATACACTGCCCTCAGGGAGAGTACCTTCCCCAGAGACCACAGGAGGATCTGGTGCGCCAGCTTGCAAAGCGGACGCGACCGCAGACCCCCCTGACGGTTCAGATAAGAGACCACCGATGTGTTGTCTGTACGGACGAGCACATGATGGCCCCTCAGGTCTGGGAGGAATTGCTTCAACCCATTGAAGACGGCCATCATCTCCAGGCAATTTATGTGCCAAGAAAGATGATGACTCCTCCACCGACCCTGAACCGAGCGGCCTTCCATTACCGCTCCCCAGCCGGTGAGGGAAGCATCTGTCGAGATCGTAACTCGATGGCAGAGAGCTCCCAACACCGGACCCTGGGTTAAGAACCAGTGTTTTCTCCATATAACCAAGGCACGAAGGCATCGCCGCGTGATCTTGATCATACGAAGTGGGTTTCCCCTCAGGGAGAACCCTCTGGTCCTGAGCCACCACTGCAAAGGTCTCATGTACAGCAGGCCAAAAGGAATCACGTTGGACGCTGCCGCCAAAAGACCCAACAGTCTCTCGAACTGTTTTACAGTGCGTGACTGGGCTAGCTTTAGCTCTTTGGTGGCTGTCAGGATAGCAGCTACACGAACGGGCGATAGAGTGGCCCGCATCGTCACTGAATCCCATACCACACCAAGGAAAGTGGTTCTCTCTACTGGAGAAAGCACACTTTTCTTGGCATTGAGCCTCAACCCCAACATCTGCATATGAGCGAGAACGACACCTCGGTGCCGAACCGCCAACTGCTCTGATTCCGCTAGAATCAGCCAGTCGTCGATGTAGTTCAGAATACGTATGCCCTGAAGCCTGAGAGGGGCTAGAGCTGCATCCACGCATTTCGTGAACGTGCGGGGTGATAAAGCTAGACCGAAAGGAAGAACCCGATATTGGTATTCTTTGCCCCCGAAAGAAAACCTTAGGAACTTCCTGTGCTGAGGGAGGATGGAGACATGGAAGTAAGCGTCCTTCAGATCTATCGTGACAAACCAGTCCTCGGATCTGATTTGAGTCACGATCTGCTTGAGTGTCAGCATCTTGAACTTGAGTTTTTGTACTGAACGATTTAACAGACGAAGATCTAAAATGGGACGCAACCCTCCATCCTTTTTTTGGAACAATGAAATAACGGCTGTAAAAAGCCGACTCTCTGTCGGGTGAGTACACCTGTTCTATAGCTTCCTTTGCTAACAGGGCCTTTACCTCTTGCTCCATTACCAGAGCCTGCTCGGGATGCACCACTGTGGGCAGCACCCCGTTGTAACGAGGAGGACGAGAACCAAACTGGATTCTGTATCCTTTCTCTACAATCTGCAGGACCCAACGAGAAATATTCGGCAGAAGCTTCCACGCTGCCAGAAAATTTACTAAGGGAACCAGCCTCTCGAGGCTGGTCTCTGGTGTTATCGAGACGGCTAATTCCGGAGCCTGAAACATAATGGCAGGAACTACCTGAACTGGCCGCTCTAAGGCCCCCCTCAGAGGGCGCGAAACCGATGCTGTGCCGCAGCATAGCATCAGCGACTCGCTGGAGACCGCTGCGCCCTGAAGCACCGAGGGTGGCAGGGTTGGCAGAACAGTCTCGTGAGGACCCCGAAATGGAACGGGCACCGTATAATGAGGTGTACACCGCTCCACTTCGGTCGGGGCTGTCCTCACAGGCCTGACGCATGAACATCAGGACCTTTTTTTTTTTTTTTCTTGAACCGAAGTCTTCTTCGCCTGAAGAACGGTCCTCAGATCCGGCTTCGACTTAGAAGACTTCGGTTGAGAGGGTTGCGTCCGTCTCCAGTCTCTACGTGGAGGTGCACGAGACGCAACACTCTCTTTCTGATGCACACGATATGATGAGCTCGACGGCTGGGGCTGCTCACGCCCAGCAGCCCCAGGGGGCTGGACCCGGCGAGGGATAAACTTTTTAAAAACGTCAGCTTGTTTTTTTGACTCCTGAAATCTCTCGACGACCGCGTGGACTGCGTCGCCGAAGAGACCAGAAGGATCAAGC
Organism: Rhinichthys klamathensis goyatoka; assembly: GCF_029890125.1. Lineage (NCBI taxonomy): Eukaryota > Metazoa > Chordata > Actinopteri > Cypriniformes > Leuciscidae > Rhinichthys > Rhinichthys klamathensis. The sequence goes on from NW_026606641.1 coordinate 2,573,602, forward strand.
GGAGCATCTAATAAAAAAGCTCGATCTTTTTCTTTAATTTCAGACAGATTTAACCATAAATGTCTCTCAGTAGCTACCAAGGCTGCCATAGACCGCCCAATTGCTCTGGCGGTCTCCTTAGTAGCCCTGAGAGAAAGATCTGTAGCCCGACGAAGTTCACGAATATCGTCATGACTGACTCCCTCACTACTATCCAGATCCCCCAGCAGGTCAGCTTGATAAGCCTGGAGCACTGCCATAGTATGCAGACATGCTCCAGCTTGACCTGCTGCCGTATAAGCTTTGCCCACTAACACCGAAGTGGCTTTGAGCGGTCTAGTGGGCAAAGCCGAGGCTTTCAGAGACGATGCGGGACCAGGGGAAAGATAACTGGCTAAATTCTCTTCCCCCTGGGGCATCGCCTCATAACCATACTCTTTCAGCCCTCTTATTCTCGAATAAGTGTTAACTTGAGGGCTGAAAAGACGTGATGAGTAAGGTTTATTCCATGATTTAGAAATTTCATTGTGCAAATCAGGAAAAAATGGAAGCCCTCGTGGTGGAGATAATGTGGTGGAAGATAAAAAGCGCTCATCTAATTTGCTTTTCGGACGAGCGCCCTTCTTCTCAGATGGCCATTCAATATTTAATTTCTCTACAGCCCGCGACATAACATCCACCAGCTCATCATATGCTGGGGAAATAAATTGTGAATCTCTTTCCCCCATGTGTGTGCTTTCACTCTCCAAACTCATCGCATCGACCTCCTCGGAGGAAGAGCAATGAAGTAAAGGAGGGCTCTCTCCCCGGGCGGAAGAAACCGCAGAGCGTGCTTCCGACACCGGGGGGAGAGCGCTGGATCTCTCGGGTAAGGAAGGAGAAAGAGCCCTCGGACCCGTCTCCAACCCCTCCGAAAGATCCTTTTGCGATCCCCAGGAATGCATTCTCCGCGCTGCCTCAGCAGACGCGGGTCCTGATCCCTGCGGATCGCGAGCCTGCCCACTCTCTTTGTCAAAGAGTGACAGGCGAGAGCGGAGCATGCGAAGCGGTAACATCTCACAATGCTGGCACTCAGCCCCCTCGAAGGCTGAGACCGCATGCTCCACTCCCAAACAAATGACACAAAGCTCGTGTGTGTCCCCACCCGTTAAATAACGCGGGCAGGGAGAAGCACACTGCTTGTACACTCGTTTAGTTTCCATCCTTTTCCGCAACAGACAACAGTAAATAGACAGAGACAAAATGACACAGATCGCTTGCTGAGACACAGAAGCTAATGCCGCGTTTCACCGGGTGAGCCTTTATCCCTTCCTGGTCATGACGTCACCCGCCCGTGACGCTCATTCTTTCCATTGGACTAGTTGACATTGATGCTCAGACGCATGCACGCTGGGGGCGTTCCCAAAGCGTCAAGTGACGCATCGAGAGTTCCCTCGAAAGGGAACAAGTCTGTCCACCATATGTCACTAATGCGCACGGTGTTAAAAGCTTCGAGTAATGAACTGATTTTCGGCACATTTTGATGAAAGCATCAGACGCTTCAGAAAGCCTTGGTTTCCCATCACTAAATTAAACTAAACAAGTTCCATTTAATAGTGATGTTAGCAGTGACACCGAAGCTCTGAGGCATGTGTCAAAATAATGAAACGATTTTCAGTGAACCGTTGTATCAATGCTTGATTCGTTCTATCAAAATCATGCGACCGATGACCTCCGAAGCTTTGTTTCACACACACACCCACGTAACTGTTTCGTAATCTGATTCAAAAATGCGCAACACAGGGCGTGCCCTCGTGGTTTGTTAAGGTGTATTGCATTGCATTGAACTGTTTGTTATATGGAATATTCCCATTCCACTGTGTCTGCATTTCTTAAAGCAGTGTCACTATCATTTACATACAACAGCTGTGTCCCAATTCAGGGGCTGCATCCTTTGAAGGCCGCGTCCTTCGAAGTGCGCTGCCGACGCAGCCTTCGAAGGATGCACCGAGTCATGTTTAAAGGGGAAAGTATAGCCGATTGCGTCATCGCGGTACGATGAAGTATGTCCCAATTCGTAGATCCTTCGAAGGCTCCCTCAAAACGCAGCCTCCAAATGCGTCCTTCTTTTTTTGTGAATGCAGGATACATCAGAAGGATCCTTCCTAATCTTGCCTACCCCAGAATTCATTGCACACCGGAGACTAAATTGCCAGACTACACTTTTAAATGTAAGTATTGGGTTTCAATTTAATTGAGAATTGAGTAATCTAATGGATCTAATGATAAAAAAAAATAAAAAAAAACACACAATAAAGGTTCGGTGGTAGCACAGGCAAGTGACTGCCTGCTAAGCATTTCTGCTTGCCACACCTCCGACGGTGCCATTGCGGGTAGCTGCAGGGTCATCAGCCGGGAGCCACCCTTCATTGATGTTTCGCTCCATTATTCCCGGAACATCTCACGGTGGTGGAGCAACAGCAGGGACGTCTCCCTGCCGCCCCCTGCAGCTGACCCTAGGACCCTTGTTTTCCCCACGCCTGGTCCTTCCTTCTTAACCAAAGCCAAAAGCTTCCCTGCTCGGCCTCCTCGGCCAGGTCTTTCAAGGCCTTTCTGAGTTTGGGGCCGGTGACTCCCATGCTCTTCAGGAAGCGCTGGGTGGATGCTCCCACGAACCCCCTACAGCCGACTTCCACCGGGTAGCTGACAGCTGACCACCCCGCCTCTCTGCATTCGGCTGTGAGGTTGAGGTACCGATCTTTCTTCCTCTCAAAGGCTGCCTCCATTCCTCCCTCCCACGGGACAGTGAGCTCTGCCAAAATCACTGCCCGGGTTGTGGCAGACCAGAGAATGATATCTGGTCGAAGGTTGGTTATGGTGATCTCTGTTGGAAACCTGAGCTGCTGATCGAGGTCCACTCTCAGGTTCCACTCACAACTGCCTGCCAGGGCTGATCTCTGTGGTTGCGTGATTTTGGTGGCCCCTCCTCCCTCTCTGACAAAGTGGATCGGCCGCCTTGCTTTTGGTGGTAGGCGCTCCCAGGCTGCTTCCGCCCTGCGTATCTCCAGGATCTCTGCCAGCTTCCGCAGGACTCGGTCGTGTCGCCACCTGTACCGACCCTGGGTCAGTGCTGTTTTGCAGCTTGACAGGATGTGCTGCAGGCTCGGATTTGGGGCATTGCAAAGCTGGCAGCTCTCCTCTGAGCCATACCACAGACAAAGATTGCTGGGGCTTGGGAGGGTGTCGTATGTAGACCTTATGAGGAAACTCAGCCTGGCTTGGGGGATCTTCCACATGTCAGCCCAACCTACGGTCCTGCTTATCACTCCTTCCCAGGTCGTCCAGCGTCCTTGCTGACTTTGGCTAAGGGCTTTGATCTGATAATTCTCCTCCTCTGTCCTGACCACCTCAGAAATCACTAGCTCTTTCCTTTCCTTCCTTGTGGCTTTGGACCACCTTTTCGGAGCAGTACCCCACCCCAGGCCAGTTCTCCCTGACTGTGCCCTGCCAACAATCTCTTGGTGTTTCAGCCTGCCGATTGCCTGGTCGACTGCTAGTTCTGCCCTCCACTTGCGACCTGTTCGGACTGGGGCTTTGGTGTTCTGCACAGATGGGTCCGACGAGTTCCTCAGCTCTAGGACAAGCCTCACCTTCTCCTGTCTGTAGCCCAACAGGATTGACCTCAGTGGCAGTTGAAGTGCATTCCTCCCAAACAGACCAACACTGGAGAGGCCCCGAGGTAAGCCCAGCCACTTCCTGATGTAATTGTTGGCTTTTGAGTCCATCTTCTGCACATTGGAGGTGGTTATCTCACACATCTTGAAAGGCCACATTAGCCGCCTATATAAGGTGAACTGGTAACACCAGATCTTGAATTTACCCGGAAGATGGCTCTTGTCGATCCGCATCAGACCTTCGGTGAGTTGTAGCATTACTGTATTAGCCATATGCTTATCTGACAAGTCGGCTGTATACAGTTTCCCAAGGCTCCGGATGGGTTGTTCTGCTAGTATTGGGATCTTCTCACTGTTCACTGTGAAAAAGATGTGATCATTTCTGGCTCCTTTGCGTATAGAGAGACTCCGGGACTTAGCAGGTTTTATTCTCATCCTGGCCCAACTGAGGAGTTCTTCAAACCTCTTCATTAGCCGGTTGGTACAGGCTGCTGTTTGAAGAAGGACGGTTACGTCATCCATGTAACTCCGCAGGGCTGGCAGTCGTTGGCCTGACTGTCCTCTCACCCCTCGAACCATCTGTCTCCCGCCAATGAGAATGATTTCAAAGGCTGCTGTGAAGAGGATGGGAGAGACTGAGCAACCCATTGCGATGCCTTTCTCTAGGTGGTGCCATCCTGACGTTGCCTCCTGTGTTGTGTAACAAACAGTGAAGCTGCGGAAGTAATTGGAAATGAGGTTCCGAATGCTGGGTGGAATGTGAAAGAATTCCAGGGCAAAGGTGATTAACTGATGGGGAATGGAACCATAGGCATTCTCCAGATCCAACCAAACTACGTGGAGATCTTGTTTTTCCCGCTTGGCTGTCTGAATCTGCTCCCAGATCATGGTTGAGTGTTCCACACAACCGGGGAACCCTGGGACGCCTGCCTTCTGGCAACTGGTGTCAATGTAGCAGTTGTTCAGGAGGTGTTCAAATGTTGACTCATATGTCACCAGTATGTGATTTGATATAGGTTAGTTTATACTCTTTAGATTTTATTATGCACTTAAATTGACCATGGTGAACATTTTTAGACATTCTAGAATCTAGAACATTTCAACCCTGTTTTGTTTTTATGCAGTTATAATTATATATGCAGTATATATATATATATATATATATATATATATATATATATATATATATATATATAAAACTTATATATAGTTTTATATATAAAGTCCAGTACAAAAAAAATGTTACTGCCGTCACAACGGCTATCACAGTTGCTATAGGCGACAAAACTCCAGGGACACAGCTTGCAACAATTTGTTATTGTGCCAATACATTTTGTTAGATTCATTTTCCAAATAACCAGCGGTGGAATGTAACAACATACATTTTAATTTATACAATTTATTTATATTTAGTATAAATTTTAAGTTCTTTAGATTGTTACTCAACTCCACTTCATCTCAGAGGCACATAGTGTACTTTTCATAAAAAACTGACTTTTTACACATGGATATTACATTTTGAAATTAGATATTGTTTAAAAAAATATGAACAGTATATAATAGAAACACTAAAAATATGTCTTCTAGATCAGGGATAGGCAATGTCAGTCCTGGAGGGCCCCTGTCCTGCAGAGTTTAGCTCATAGGACAGTTGTGCATGTTAAAATATTTTATAGTTTGATTTTTGAGGATGCGAGTTAATTTAATTTATTCTTCCCTCTTTCTGAGAAGTGACTGGCAGCCCACGCCTGAGTCAGCCCTGCAAACCTGTTGGTAGACAGTGAAATATGCACTCATCCCAGATGATGTCCCACCGGCAGAGATCTTACCAGGGTCTCTATTGTGCAGCCCATCCCGGTCCAGCTGCACCACCAGGATCTCCTGCTGGGCTCAATAAAAGTCTACAGAAAAATGTTTTCTTCCAATCTGTTTTATGTACTGTTCATTTAAACTTTTTAGTTTTTCTTATCTTAAATGTCATTTATCTTTTAAATAGTTGCAAAAAGCTCTTTAAGAAATTTTTTATAGAACAATTTATTTTCTATCATTTACAAATTAATTGACATGACAAAAATAAATGCACAGATTAATTTTTTAATTCATATATTATAAGTTTTAACTTGCATTACAAAAATAAACAATGCACAGAAATTATTTTTTTTATAATGTAGCCTATACAATTGTTTCATTTACAAATTTTAATTCACATAACCGAAAGTTTATTTCTCTACCAATCTGTCAAGAAGAGAAAACAATCCGTCCATTCTCTCCCTGCTCTTCTCCTCTCCTCTGTCTCTCTCTGAAATTCCCTGTCCTAACCTAAATATCTCGATCAGATCATCCTCTCGGTCTCGTTTCTCTTGGCTGGTGCTGGTTCCTCGTTCTATCCTTCGTGGCCCGGGGAAAGAAGGACGGTAGGCAGGGTTGCCAGGTCTGTGCAACAAAAGTAGCACAAAAAGCCCATCGGCTATTCTCAATCGGGCGGCTGAATTCTCCACAGGATTTGTGAGAGTGAGGGATGTTTTGGAGCACTGAAATCATACTTAAGGGGGTGGAAATCAACCCGCAGAAAAAATGTTTACATAACTTAACAACTTAAAAGTAGCCCAATTCCGCGGAAAAATCTCAGACTTGGCAACATTGACGGTAGGCTATATTAGAAGGAGCCTTCGAATTGTAACAGCCTTCGTCGCGCCGCTGTGACGCAATGGGCCTTCAAATGAGGCCTCCGGAGGACGCAGCCTTAGAATTGGGACACAGCTATACTCCCACTGTTTCAAAGGACTGCACTGGTCCCAGTTCAAAACACGTTAAGCACTCCCCAAACACTAGTAATTCTAAAGAACACTTCTTACAATAATCATTAAGCACAAAGCCGCTACCAGCCGAGGTCCTCGTCGAGCTCTGTTTTGAAAAGCTTCGAGTAATGAACTTTTTTCCGATACAATTGTGTTGAAAGCTTCACTGGTTTAGAAAACTTCACTTCACCATCACTACCATTTAAGTTCACCAGTGCAATCCATACAAACATTAAACTTACGTTTGAGCAGTAAGCAAACAGTTTCACAAACAGGATTGGGAAATAGGTTGCAGACAACCATGAGGCTGTAGCTGTGTCCCAATGTGAAGGCTGCATCAGGATGCAGCCTATTCGTCCTTCGAAGGACGCACCATGTAGCCTTCGTAGGATTTCCTAATTGCGCAACCAGGTGTTCCCGATTACCGCTCCAGGCACCAAGCAACGGTGCGAGAGTACAGCTGCCATCCTGATCATTCATTTGATAAAATTGAGTAAACAGCTATGGAGACAGAATTGGCTATTGTCATTTTTTTGTTTTATATTTTACTGGAGGACATGGGAGGATGTTTCAGCCCCGGCGCCGCCGAGTCATGCATTTTCGGCTTAGCCAAGAGTTGGCCAGAGCTGGTTTACTGCGTACCTATTCAGAGGCTGCGTCCTGAATGGCCGGATTACACTTTAAAAGTATTGGGTGTTAACTTACGTTAATAATGTAATGAAATATGAAATATGAAAAAGAAAACATACATAGGCACATATATAGCCTATAAATATTCAAATGTTCATTTATATCGTACCTTGATGCGATTTTGTAGGCTATAGTGTATTCTTTTTATTGTGTACAGAAATGGACCATGGTGAATATATTTATACAGGTTGTCAACCCTATTTGAATATTTAAAACCAGTTGAATATAAAAAGTCCAGTGCAAACATAACGTTACTCTCGCTCGTCATCGGCAGCTGTCAGTCACAGTTGCTAGGCGACAAGAACAATTCTCCGTAGACCGGTCCGAGCACTTCAGATGCGCACTTTGATATGGGACGCAGCTGTAGGCCTAGTTAGCAACAATTTGTTAATATTGTGACAATAGACCTACATTTTGTTACTTTAATTTTCAAAATAACCAGTGGGGGAATGTAAGGAACTTCATACTGCGTTAAGTATTCACATACAAATGTAAAGTAGCCTACTTTTTCCCTCACAGGACAGCAACACTATGCATTGTTTTACATTAAACTACACAAAAGTATATAGTTTAAATGTATCAACCTTGCAAACACTCAGATACCATTACAAAAATAAACAATGTCCAGAGCCATGAATTTTATTTTATTTACACATTTAAAGTTGCATAAAATAATAAAAAATGATGAATAATAAAGAAATAATGTACATATTTTTTTCGTTTTCGCGTTTCCACATGACAAATGAAGCCACGCAATGGTGACGAATTAGTTAAGATGAATAAGAAAAAAAAAACTTGTGGTTTCTCTAGCTATTTGAGTAAATGAAAACATAATACTTTTACATTTAAATGTGAATTTGCCGTCCACCATCGAACTCTTGGCCGCCCTTTTAAAAAAAAAAAAAAATGCTGTCGTCACCAGCGCAATGACTTATGGGGTAGGATAGGCCGCTTAGGATCAGCTTAGGATCCATTTATGTATCCTCTCTTTCACGGGGAAACGAAGGGTGCATTTGGCGTCGCTTTTGAATCAGGGTAGCCTTCGTCACGGCGCGATGATGCAACCGGCCTTCGAGGATGCAGCCTTTGAATTGGGACAGTCTTCATCGCGCCGCAGTGACGCAATCGGCCTTCAAATGCGGCCTTCGGAGGATGCAGCCTTCACATTGGGACACAGTATCAAACAGACCCTACCACTTACTCTACTGCTTTCTGTTTTATACCATACAAAGTACGCTCTTGTGCCCCCCTAGTGGCTAGGAAGAACATAGCGACCATAATTGCAATGAATAAACCTTGTGAAAGGCAGTGACTGTTACATCCTGTTACCATGAAAAGGGGAACAAGACACTGCATCTCATTCACATGCAGGCTTGCCTGCTTATGTCTCCTTCAGAAAAAGAAGTTGATGACATGTACTACAGGCACCCTCTTATACTCACGGTACCACAGTTGTGTCACAGACTGTTATCGGCCAATGACATTGTTGCGTTTAAATGTGCTTCAGACACCGGTTATGCTGACCATGTTCCTCATAGCGTCTTGTCAGACACAGTGTCTTGTTCCCCTTCTCAGGGAACCAGGGTTAAATTTGTAATGTTTTTGTTTACAGACCGAAAGAAGTATGTCCGACTAAACTGTACAATTCATTGGTAAGAAATAAATATACTGATATCCTACTTTAAGTCAAATAAATGTTTATTCATTTTTTTAATATCTATGAATACATTTCATATTTTAAAAACGTCTCAGGTTGCGACTGTAACCTTTGTTCCCTGAGAACAGGGAACGAGACAATACGTCATTCGACGCTATGGGGAACGCCTCAGGCGTGACAGGTGTCTGAAATCACTATCAAATCACGTCAATCACATTGACCGGCGACAGCCCGTGAATCATTAACGTGAATGATTAACGTGCGACCTGGAAGTATATAAGGGCGCCTTGCAAACATGACAAATCACCTTATCGTCTGAAGGGACTGTACGGCAGGCTGGCCCCGAGGCATGGCAGGGAGACGTATTGTCTCGTTCCCTGTTCTCAGGGAACAAAGGTTACAGTCGTAACCTGAGACGTTCCCTTTCGAAGGGAACTCAACAATACGTCATTCGACGCTATGGGGAACGAAATACCCACTCCGCCATGCTGAGGGGAGTGCATGCCCAAAGGCAGTGACAACTGTCAGAACCAGCAATTTCAAATGAAACGCTAGAACCACTCACCGTCAGGTCACACTGGGCTGTCAGTGACAGCATTCCCTACGGTCATAGCCCAAGCTATAAGCCTAGCAGGAAAACCTCCATAAACATGGTTAAATGAAAAGGCCTACCTGGGCCTGCTCAAAGGCCTAGGACCACAACTTCAATTAGAAGGGGTCCCTTCTAGGGAATGTGGCTAGGGAACCCGAAGGAACCCCAGCCAGTCACTATTCAGGGGAACGTACTCACCCCGAAGTGCCACCAGGACGGCCTGACCTGGCGTCAGAGCATAGACACTTAGTCTGGCCACTTCCTGTCTGTCCGAAGACAGAGCCTCTGGACACTTGCCTTAAGTAAGGCATCCAACCCGAGGGACTGCGAAGCTGGCAGTGAACCACTCGGCCCGATTTCTCAGAGACGGGATATCCCGGAGAGTATGACTCAGCAAGTGCTTTCGATCCATGGATCTGTGCTTGTGTTTCAAACACTGAGGAGGCCTGTGAAGGCCTAAGGACTGATCTAACTGGGAGGCCTCTCGAGAGGCCTACGACCGTCTGACCAGACTCAGGAGTCCGCGTGCTCATAGTGACCCTCTGTGAGGGGAGCACGTGGTCCGCCTGGTAGGCAAACCAGGCTGTAGGCAGGAAAGAGGTTCCGGGAGGGAACCAGTAGCAGAGAATGAACACTTTAGTCGAGCCAGGGTGCAAGCTCGCCTTCAGCAGCTGCCTGATAAGGCCAGCTGAAATGATAGCAAGAGGCCACTAGCTTCCTGAACCCAGCACCGCTAGGAAACCACTCACAGGGAGGCCTGGAGAGGCCTACAACCTGATAACCACAGCATGTGGGGACCCTCAAGGAGGCCTGGAGAGGCCTACTACCTGATAACCACAGTATGTGGGGACCCTCAGGGAGGCCTGGAGAGGCCTACAACCTAATAACCACAGCATGTGGGGACCCTCAGGGAGGCCTGGAGAGGCCTACTACCTGATAACCACAATCCGTGGGAACTCACCTTCAGGGAGGCCTGGTGAGGCCTACTACCTGACCGTACTCACTCAAGGAGGCCTGGGGGAGCCTACTACCCGATAACCACAATCTGTGGAAACTCACCGTCAGAGAGGCCTGGTGAGGCCTACTACCTGACCGTTCTCATTCAAGGAGGCCTGGAGGAGCCTACTACCTGATAATCACAGCATGTGGGAACTCACCTTCAGGGAGGCCTGGTGAGGCCTACTACCTGACAGCCAAAAAATATTTGGGAGCTCACATTCAGGGAGGCCCAGAGAGGCCTACTACCTGATAGCCAACGTAGGTGGAAATTCGCCTTCAGGGCGGCCGGGTGAGGCCTACTACCTGATAGCAACAGTATGTGGTCACCTACAGGGAGGCCAAGAGAGGCCTACTACCCGATAACGATAGTACGTGGGGAACTCACCCTCAGGGAGGCCTGGTGAGGCCTACTACCTGATAATCACAGCATGTGGGAACTTGTCTTCAGGGAGGCCTGGTGAGGCCTACTACCTGACAGCCATAATATCTGGGAGCTTTTTCTGCTACCCGATAGAAAGTCAGGCTAGCTGTTCAGTTGTCAGTCCTTGGGCTTGTCTCCAGGGAGGCCTGGTGAGGCCTACTACCTGATAGCCAATGTAGGTGGGGATTCGCCTTCAGGGAGGCCGGGTTTGAGGCCTATTACCTGATAACCATCTTAAGTGGGAATTCACCTTCAGGGAGGCCTGAGGGGCCTACTACCTGATAGCAACTGGTAGCTGAGTCCGGGTGACAGTTCCAAGGCGGCCTGCTAAGGCCAGCCAGCTGGGGACTCGCCTATCAGGGAGGCCCGGTTGGGCCTACTAGCTGATAGCAAGTCAATTCTGCTACAAAGGAACACTGTTGGGAACCATACTACACCAATGTAACTATTGGGCCCACCCACAGGAGGCCTAGTACGGCTAGCTACCTGTAGCGGCATTAAAGTATGTCCCACAATGTTGGGACTCACCTCCGAGGAGGCCTGTTTAAGGCCTACTACCCACCGGTGAGTCAACTGCCCGAACCACCAAGGCCAACCAATTCTCTCGAGAAGTAGCCTATAGCGCCCTCTTGGGGGCTGCTCATACAAGGAGGCCTGCTGAGGCCTACTACCTGATGGCGCAGCCTTCGTTGGCAGATAAGCTGTTTACACAGCGCCTACAGTATCCTGGTGCCTAATCACATTGCCCACGGCAGTGTACTCAGCAAGAGAGCTTAGCACCCTTAAACAAGGGGAGTACAACATACGCCACTCTGCCTCAACGGAGGCCCCAGTTAGTCAGGGGCCTACCATCTATGCATGGGCGTCAGCTCAGGGCAATGCTCTGGCTACAGGGGAGCGTACTTCGACCAAAGAAGAAGTGAAGGCTTACTTCCTACTCGAACCGAGCCATAGTGGTGCGAGGTAGGATAAACAGAACTGGGAGTGAAGTACTCAGACCTACCCTGAATCACAGGGGAATACTCACACCTCACCCTGAGGTCACCAGGGGGGGGCCTGCCAGAGGCTCTAGGGGTGACAGAAATGTATCTGTGCCCAACCTAGGGGAGTGGGGCTTGAATGAACGCCAACCACCTACAACCCGACACTCGAGCAGTAGCTCAGCGAGGTAAGTGAAGCCCATACTGGCGGCCTAAATCCGTAGGCCAGTTCTGCACGGCAGGGTCGGGCAGGAGACTCAGTCTTCTTCGTGAAGCGAAAGACGGCCTAACCCTGCTCAAAAGGACTTATATACCACGGAGGCCTAACTGAGGCCTACCATGTCCCTATAAACCATCCTCTGCACCACGCTGCATTACTCTAGCCACCCCAGAATGCAGAGAAGGGGGCGGGCCTTGGCCTAACGACTCCCATGGGAGGAGGCTGATTATACAGGGATGCCAAAAACCTACATTCACAAAGTGAAGGGTTAGATGAAGAAATGCAAAATTTAGCAGAACACCTCTAATATCCCTGGCACAGCCTAGGCCAGCTACAGAGGCGGCCCTGGTGAGGGCCAACCTGTAAGCATAGATCTATCTGAGGGCTCAGAGGAGCCACAGCCTACTAAAGAATATAGTCTGTATTATTCCATACAAAGGGCTGCAGAACGCTCAACCTAATGAAAACTCAACAGAGCTCAAGGGGCGAAATACTCAGAAAAGTCAAAACGGTCCCATGGGCCGGACATAAGATCTATCTGAAGCTCTAGCGTCAGTCAACACTCTAAGTAAAACATTCTATCAGAGAGAGACCAACTACTCTACCCTGAGGTGGCTAATAGCCCGAAGGCTAACATAGTTATCGTTCTGGCCACCTAACGGGGAACTTCAGGGCCCTGATAATCCAAAAAAGTTCTCTTACCTTATTACCTTGACATGGCCCCATAACTCTATACAGGGAACGAGGTCTGTAAAGAGAAACATATTATTTTTTAATCACAAAAAATACTCTTTGAAAGACCAGCAGCTCACCTGCGGCGTGCGAAGTGAAGACTCACCAGACAGTTCTTCATGAACATGGGGTCTACCACCTTTACATACCTGAAAGAGGCACTCTCACTAACCAAGCCGAGGCGGGCCATCAGAACATTGTTTTAACCATGAGCCCAGCCTCAGGCCTGATGTAAGAAGCGCCTGGGGAGTCGGGGAAGAGAGGAAAGAGCTAAGATATAATCACGCCCTCAGGGAAGATGATCCATGACCGACGCAACGTGCGTTTGTGCCGGATCACCTCCCTCAGATCCCTCTTCTTGCGGGAGTCGCGCCTCCTCTGCGACCTACTACTCCACGGAGGAGGCGCACGAGAGGTGAAATCAGCGAATCGAGGAGAAAGCCTTTCTCTTTCTTCCCGATGTCGGCCAGGTTCAACCACAAATGTCTCTCCGTGGCCAGTATCGTCGCCATCCCGGAGAGCTATATATATATATATATATATATATATATACAAATTTTTTCATTTGCGGCGCAGCTCAGAAACCGCCTCAGGGGCCCCACCCCCTGGTCGAGATCCCCCAGCAGATCGGCCTGGTGTACCTGCAACACTGCCATGATGTGCAGGCTAGCACCGGCCTGACCCGCTGACGTGTATGCTCTGCCATTCAACTGGCAGGGTTTGAGCTCTTAGTGTCGATTGTTTTCCCATCGACGCATACCCACGCTCTCCTATCCTCTCAACATCAGCGAGACTAGCCTGCTGATGTTGGTGGATACAGGCAGAGTATGGGTTCTTCCATGTCCTCTCGATCTCAGTATGAGATCGGGAAGAAATGAAAGGCTCACCTGAGCTGGTGGTTCTATGACCGGGGAAAAACCGCTCTCATCGCGAGCGATTTCTCCCCCAACGAGCAGCCACGGCAGCTGCAGCCTGTCCGCGGCGCGCTCTATAATACCAACCAGCTCAGCATACACGGGGGCAGGGTGGCTGAGAAGATACAGGAAAATATCTTATTATTACCACCCTCATCAGCCATCTCCTGTTTGTCCGGGAGAGCGCTTGCTGCCGGACTAAGTTTTCCCTTTTTTTTTTTTTTTTTTTACTTCATCCAAATGCAGCTTCTCGTCAACCGCCGCATCGTCTGAGAGGATTACACCCCTCTCAAGGCGATCGGCGAGCTTCATATGTGACATCCAGACGCTGAACCCTCTTCTCTCGAGAAGAGGGAGACGCGCGATCACAATTTGTACAGGCAGTTCCCTCGAGAACTGCCTGTGCGCGTCTTCCTTCCCAGCCAGAAAAATGCACAGTTCGCGTGTGTCACCCGGCTTCAGATATCTTGAGCAGGGGTCTGCACACTTCTGAAAGCATTTCATAATTACCTGATTTTCAAAGCAGTTACAGACAAAACAGTCCCTGAAGACGAAAAGATGATTTGTCATGTTTGCAAGGCGCCCTTGTATACTTCCAGGTCGTACGTTAATCATTCACGTTAATGATTCACGGGCTGTCGCCAGTCAATGTGATTGACGTGATTTGATAGTGATTTCAGACACCTGTCACGCCTGAGGCGTTCCCCATACGTCGAATGACGTATTGTTGAGTTCCTTTCGAAAGGGAACCATAGATTGTGTTGAAGTTATTGCTATTTGGTGCTGAAGAAATGTAAAATCTGGGTACCTGTGAAATCTAATAAATCTTATATATCAATGGGCACATTTAATCTTCCATATGATCATTGATGTGCTTGGATTATTTGTGTTAATTAACCAATAAATAAAAACAAGATATGTTTTGTTTAAAATGTATTATACGAGTCCATATAATATTGTTTTATTTATGATTAAATATGTTAGAATATTATTACTGAAATGTTAGAGTAACATTAGGGGGACCTTATAACCGTTAGACTAATATTAGAATAACGTTCCTCAAACCAAAAACTAATGTTTTATTTCTGTTAAAAAAAACTTTCCTGGCTAACCAAAAACAAACGGTAACACTTTATTTTAAGGTGCTTGTAATAAGCAGTAATTAACAGTTAATAAGACACTTATAAGACCTTATAAGACACTTATAAGACCTTATAAGATGCATACAAGATGCATATAAGCATTAACTACTTCATATAAGGGTTAATTAAAGGTCCAGGCCCTGAAGAGATCAGGGAAACTACTCCCTCTTGGGAAGGTCAATTTTTAAGGGCCTGGGAGTTTGTGTTACCATTTATGTTTGTTCGGCTGTTCTAAAAGTGCAATGTATTGATACTTGAGAAATGTATTTTTTAATTTAATTTATTTATTATCATTAGTTAATGAGGTAACACTTTATTTTAAGGTGCTTGTAATAAGCAGTAATTAACAGTTAATAAGACACTTATAAGACCTTATAAGACACTTATAAGACCTTATAAGATGCATATAAGATGCATATAAGCATTAACTACTTCATATAAGGGTTAATTAAAGGTCCAGGCCCTGAAGAGATCAGGGAAACTACTCCCTCTTGGGAAGGTCAATTTTTAAGGGCCTGGGAGTTTGTGTTACCATTTATGTTTGTTCGGCTGTTCTAAAAGTGCAATGTATTGATACTTGAGAAATTTATTATTTAATTTAATTTATTTATTATCATTAGTTAATGCTTATATGCATCTTATATGCATCTTATAAGGTCTTATTAGTGTCTTATTAATGGTTAATTACTGCTTATTACAAGCACCTTAAAATAAAGTGTTACCGTTAATGATAATATGCATCTTATATGCATCTTATAAGGTCTTATAAGTGTCTTATTAACTGTTAATTACTGCTTATTACAAGCACCTTAAAATAAAGTGTTACCAAACAAACCTTAAAAAAGAATGTTCTGGGAGCCAAAAACTATTGTTCTGGGAGCCAAAAATTGTTAGCTGGGTTGTTGCTCAACTGACCATCCCATCATTTTATAAGTAGTGTCCAATGCACAATAAATACAACATAACATCACAAACAATGTCATAACCTATTATAACATTTATTTAATATTATTATGGACACTATTTTCATAGGATTTTATATCGTTTTAATTTACAGCGTGTTTTTGTGAAAATGAGTATGTACACTACCGTTCAAAAGTTTGGGGTCGGTACGATTTTAAATACTTTTAAAAGAATTCTCTTCTGCTAACCATGGCTGCGCTTATTTGATTAAAAATACAACAAAAATCAGTTATAGTATTAAATATTATTCCAGTGTAAATCAGCTGTTTTCTGTGTGAATATATAGTAAAGTGTAATTTATTCCTGTGATCAAAGCTGAATTTTCAGCATCACCAGTGTCAGTGTCTTCAGTGTCAAATGATCCTTCACAAATCAGTATGAGGATTTGATGCTCAAGAAACATTTATTATTATTATCAATATTGAAACAGTTGTTGGTCTGTCAGTTGTACAGTTTTTTTTGTTTTTTTTAGGATTCTTTGATGAATAGGAAGTTCAAAAGAACAGCATTTGTTTGAAATATAATCTTTTGTAACATTATAAATGTCTTTACTGTCCTTGATAAATAAAAGTATTGATTTCTTTCCTCCAAAAAATAAAAATAAAATTCTCACTGACCCCAAACTTTTGAATGGTAGTGTATGTTTAATGTTACTTATGCTTTGTCAATGTTAAGATTATTTTTAATACGGCGAAAAATACAGCGGGCTTTCTCCAGGTCTTTATCACTTTATTAAAATTAAGCAAAACAAAATGACAAATGTTTACTTTCATAAGCCATCGTGTGTTTGCAAGCTTGCAGTAGGAATCTCTTAAGTGAGAACGAGAAGTTTAAAGATTATAGGCTTCCATATGTTGTATGCCCACATTGTCTTCTGGGATCTCTAATGGTTCGGTTCTCTCGAGTTTGCATTCAATGCATCCTCGATATCAAGAACACATCCGGGCACTCATGCATCCTCTGTACTTGTGTAATATTGTGTAATATATACTTCTTTATGTATTGGAATTGAACTTCGACAATTGCTGATGATGTGGTACGAGTAGACAAGGATACATGATCGCTTAAGAACACATATTGAGAAATGGCTCTGATGTACTCGCTAAAGCACTATTTTCCAAATCCAATGCAGAGAGAGCACGCGAGAGAGCGGAATGAGAGATGCAGTTTGCAGCTTTCTTATTTCTACTTTAAAGGGATAGTTCAGCCTAAAATGAAAATTAAGTCATCATTTACTCACCCTGGTGTTGTTCTAATGTATTATGCCCTTTCTGTTACGGACCACAAAAAGAGTTTTTTTTTTACAGTACAGCTACAACTACAGCATCAAGCTTTTTAAAAAAGATGTAAAAGTATCATAGAGTAAACCCATGCGACACATGCTATATTTTCTAAGTGTTATGAGGGTATACGATAGGGTTTAGTGAAAAACAAACTGAACTGAAATGTATTATTTAACAAAATTCTTGACTTTGGCCATTGGGCTTCTCTGCACGGCTGCACAACATGTCACCCAGAAAAAGCACACAAGTTTTGATAAATCAGCGGTCAAATATCACCGGTCCAAAACTCCATTTGTCTGATGACAGTCAGAATGACAGTTGACAGATGTGAACTCGATAACTTCTTGTTACGATGAACACAACGGCAAAGAAGAAGGGTTGTATTTTGAGCAAACAGTCTAAAAAATATATCTTGCAGATGTAAATGTAAATCAAATAGACGTCTCTGTGATGTATGTGTATGTGGGGGGGGGGGGGGGGGGGGGGGTATAGAATTTACAGTTTGTACAGAAGAAATATCATTATGTCTATGGATTGCCCCCATAAAACATGAAAACCCAACATGTGTGTGTGTGAGAGAGAGAGAGAAAGAAAGAGAGAGAGAGTGTGAGTGTGTTTATGTATGAAGATGGTAAGCTGCTCTGGCAGAGACACGAGTTAGAGGCTGCAGGGTCATTTACTCAGCAATGGCTTCCAGATGCCAGTTAATTATACCGCCTGCATCTCACTGCTGCAGTACACATGCACACACACACGTGTACGCATTTGGATGGCATCCTACCTCCCTCCTCTGCCCCTCAGGTTTCCCTCCCTGATGCTCAGCTCTTCCCACGCCTGGCTGTTGCGGTACAATAGCTGCAGTGTTCAGACGCATCAGCGTGGTCATGCTGAACACTGGCAAATGAGACAGCCAATAAAACCAGGCGCTGCAACACGGGTCACAGCCAATGACACACACCCTCTGTCTCTCTCTCATTCTCGTGTGTGAGTGTGTGTGTGTCTGTGTGGATGAATGTATGGGCTTGTGTGTATGGATGTGTGGGTGGGTGCAGGTGTGTGTGTGTGCGTATGGGTGTGAATCAAGCATCAGTCTGTCTAAATGCTTGTGGGTTGAACGTGGTGAAGGTCTTTTTTTATTTTAGTCTATGACTCTCTCCTCACCTCATAGAGAGTGGCAGGAAGAGTGGAGAGACGGTGCCACATTTCAACACTTTCATTCCTGTTTCCTCACATCCTTCAACATCTACACTAATGCTGTCTGGAAGGGGCAGCTCTTTTGACTTGTCACAGATGTTGACTACGATTCATGAAAGTTGTCATTTTATAAACTGGAGTCAGCTTGATGTATCTTGTCTTGTCTGCTTTGTTATGATAATTTTCCATTACAGATACATTTTGTAAGTCACATGTGAGAAAATCTTATAGAGAAACTGATGTACAAATTAAAACCAAAAGCCTGTTCTCCTTACAGTGTAATGATACAGTAAATTATAATAGTAGCTGCAATCAGACATACATATATCCTGTATTTTTGTTGACGAATACTTGTACACAGATGATCATAGTCTTTATAATTTAGAATTTCATTCTGACATCTACTCATCTGTAGAGGAATTTCATTCTCCACCCCTTCATTATGACAAATATATTGTAAAGGATTTTTTAGGCTTTCCCTTATTTTACAATCCTTCAATAATTTGGATTTCATCTGTACTTTAGCTTGATGGGTTGATGAGAAACTAAACTGATTCTGAAAGCAGATTGGTTTGAAAGGTTACCTGTTTAAATTATTCATTAAAATGCATAATATCAGCGTCATATCATATGCATAAATGCAGTTATAATAGTCATTACAATTTAAGTCTTCTCATACAGTAAGTGGTAAAACCTGAAAGCCAAAGAAAGCAAACATTCGGTATTTTGTACTGTTTTTAGACAATATACAATATCACTCAATATTACTATCAAATACTATGGTAATGCCGTAAATGAGTCTTGTCGAGATATTCCCTACTCTGCCTTCTCTTATAAAATAACCTTTTATCATAATAAAATCTACATATCATTCCCAACAAATGTATGTGTAGTGGGTGACATAAATTATATGATTAAAAAAAGTGTCTGTATTAGTTAGCAGACTCTAATAACAAAACAGCATTTCAATTATTTACACTTTGGGCTATATATATATATATAACCGGACCAATTGCACACCAGAAAATCACAGGAACGGCTACTGGAGGTAGTGGATATTCACTGAAGAACACAAGACCCAATAATACGGTACTTTACTTTTAATAATTTCCCCAAATAAAAAGTAGGCCTTTTTAAAAGAAAAACAATTAAATCAACAATAGGAAAATAAAAACAACAAATAAATCACATTTTTCCAATGTAAAATAAATTAAAAACCTCTTCAAATATAGTCAGTTATCACTGGTTTACAGTCACCTGTTACCGTCACAGTGAATTAACCCTAGTAACACCAGATTCACTGTTTAAAAGATAAACCTCTTATCTCAAAGAAAACACTTTGAAAGCAAATCACAGTTCAGTTCAATCAGTCACTGATATCAATTTCGTTCAGTCACTTATCTCAAATCCAACGATGCATCTGTCAATTCACAGTTCCATTCAGAAACAGAAAAAAACATCCGTCCAGAAGAAAAGAATGAAAAACAACTTGATTTAAATCTCTGTTGTCCTCTTGATAACTTCCTTCTCCTCTTCTCCTAGCGTTCGATTGGGTAGCTCGCCAATGGGTAACTTTCCGATAAATTAAAAAAACCTGACCTATTAAAAAACCAGAGATCGCAACACAATATATATTTATCTGTGTTCAATATGCCCGAGGTAAATAATTTCCTTATATTACAATCAACATACACATAATAAAATGTTTACAATAATTTTACATTACTTAACTCTCTCTTTTTCAGGCTCACGTGTATCACATGTCAAAGCCACGTGAACTACAGCTCCGTGTGAGACTAATTAACTCAATGATTAAAGGACAACTCCGGTGCAAAATGAACCTTTGGTCTAATAACACATTGGTACCTAGTCAACTGTTCTCTGAGATTTGTTTTCATGATAATCGAATGTAAAGAGTTTTATCTCTAAAAACTGTTTAGCGTATAACGCTAGTATATAGGGCATAGAGTAATGAAAAATAAAAATCAGTAGTTAATACCACTAACAAGGCTCAAAATATCCCCACAATAACACGGTGGCATAATGAGGGTCCCTACATGCAAACCGAAGCATTGAGAACGTTGTAAGTGTACAGACAGTTTAATAAGAAGATATTTTGTAAAGACAGTCCACTTTGCATATACGTACAGGCAGGAGCCATCTTTGGAAAACAGTCTCGACCAGTCGAACCACGAACGCCGTGCCAATTGAGCTGAACTATGACTTGTAATCTCAAATGGTCCGTTGTTTCCGGAAGAAAGCACTGAACGGTGACTTTTTATTTATTTAAAATAAATAATAAAAATTATTTTAAAAAGACACTTAAAATACACACTAAAGAGATGGCGGATTATTCAACCGACGAACCGTTTATGTTTGATGGACGGTCTTATCTTTTCAAACCGGAATATACTGACGAAGAGCTGCATGAGCTCCGTGAAAGGGCTACGAGAGAGAGCTACCGGTGGTCAATGCCGCAACACAGCCTCTTACTTCGGGAAACTGGTGGTGTACCTGCAGACATTGTGAAGCTATGGACACCGAACAGGAGTGCCAGTGTTGCACGGAGCGGGACCTGTTGAGTCGCGGCAACCAAGAGACGCATTGTTTTGTACAGTCTGAAGATTTCCCCGCTCTGATAAACAAGGCTGTACTTGACACTTTTTTCCATGTCCCGAAAATAAATTGGAGGTGGCGACCCGATACCGGAGGGACCATATGGACAGTTATCCACTGAGTAAGTACACTAGACTAGAAGTTATGTTTTAAATCGGTGCAATTATTTCTGATATATAGAGCAAATATTGTGTGATTTTAGTTTGCATCGCCAGCTGTAAGTCTTGCTCATTGATCTGCATGAATGACCGAAAAACCTCTTGCCCTCCCTCTCCCCAGCCAGTGCAGACTTAAACAGATATAATTCATGCATTTCCATGTAATTAGATTTTACAAACGTAATTCCGATCGACCACCTCACTTGGCATGGCGTTCGTGGTTCGACTGGTCGAGACTGTTTTCCAAAGATGGCTCCTGCCCGTATACGCGAAGTGGACTGTCTTTATAAATATCTTCTTATTAAACTGTCTGTACACTTACAAAGTTCTCAATGCTTCGGTTTGCATGTAGGAACCCTCATTATGCTACCGTGTTAGTGTGGGGCTATTTTGAGCCTTGTTAGTGGTATTAACTAGCGATTTTTATTTTTCATTACTCTATGCCCTATATACTAGCGTTATACGCTAAACAATTTTTAGAGATAAAACTCTTTACATTCGATTATCATGAAAACTAATCTCAGAGAACGGCTGACTAGGTACCAATGTGTTATTAGACCAAATGTTAATTTTGCGCTGGAGTTGTCCTTTAAATTTATACATTGCAAAATCACATACAAATAACACATACATCTTACAGTTTCAATAAACATTTGTATTCACAATTGTCTTGTGCTGATTTAAAAATAAACAGCAATCGAACAATAACTCACCACATCCAGTATTCCCACACGATAATACTTCAAGATTGACATCCATACGAACATAAAATTAACTGGATTCTTTCAACATAACTGTCTCTTCCTGAAATCCAAAACGTTTTTAGACAAAATCAACAGCTTACACTTATATTTCCTTCTTTTTAGAGAATACTTGCTCTAGCTTATTGCTCTCCTCTCGGTTGCTTCGTTAGATCACGCTGCTTCTAATGACTCAGCAGGGCGGAGTTTCTCAGTCTTCTCTCATTGGTCAATTCTATTATACATCTTATTCGAATTATTTCTCTTCCACATTTCTTTTTTCCTCCAACATTATTGTGGCGAGGGGGTCGTGGTTTTGCGAAGTCTCTAGCGGGAGAGAAAGGAGGAGCCGCGTGGTGAGTAAGTAGGTCAAGTGCAGATGATGAACACCTGTGTCTGATTGCAGTAATTGGCGTGGAGAGACCCCATATAATCCGGCGGGAATGAGAGAGCGGGAGAGAGAGAGACTCGGGACTCATACTCTGAACTGAGAGCTGGTACAGCGGGAAGAGTGTTCATCTGCCGCGAACTGAGAGCTGATACAGCGGGAAGAGTGTTTGTGCGTCGTGAACTGAGAGCTGGTACAGAGGAAAGAGTGTTCATCTAAGTGAATTGTGAGCTGATTCAGCGGGAAGAGTGTTCTATGAACGTTGCTGTAGCCGAGGCTACGGTGAATGCGCATGTGCCGCAGCCTTTGTTTTCTTTTATATTTTGAGATAATAAAAAGTACGAGTCCCAGTCACGCCGACGCCGTCTTCTTCCTTCCACCCACATTGAACCCTACCACAATTATATTTCAGTTAACAATCATATAACTAAGTTATAATTGATTTAAACTATATACAATTCTTATTATTAATCCTGAAATTAAGTCAGGGTTTCATCCTCCTCTCCTAACTGTGTACGTCCTCGGAACACAAGTTAAAGTAATATAACCCTCACACAATCTGTGTTTAAGATATTTCAATCAACTCACTAGGATTTGCAATACCACTCAAGGCAGTTACAAAAGCAGTATTCAATCCTTGGAACAAAGATTGGGCTACTTGGATCAAGGGATTTCCAAGACTTGGATAGGCAAGTATCCTAGGTTTTGTCCTTTCCCTAGTAGAATGTCTGCACTCAGTTTCCACAACAGCGTTGCCTTCATTCAAAGGGCTGTTATCCTCACCGCTCTCTCCTCCAACGTCGTCTCCTCCATTAACATTTTCTGTTTGAGGCGTAACAGGTAAGACATCCCTTTCTCTAGGAAAGTCATGGTAAGTTATGAACTTTGTTTCCTCAACTGGATAATTGCTTAATGCAGTTCATTTCTGAATTAACAGTCAGCTCCTCTTGTTCTTGCACACCAAGACTCGACCTAGTCCTAGGCTCCGAGACAGGCTTCGGTACAATAGGATCCACAGTTTCAGGAACAGGTAAAAATCCGCAAGGAAGTAATAAGTCTCTATGCAGAGTACGAACTGGACCATACTTTATCTCCGGACGAATTGTATAGACAGGTAAATTGTCCGCTCGCTTCATCACTACATAGACTAAAGACTCCCACTTATCAGCGAGTTTATGTTTCCCACGAATCCTAACATTTCGCACCAACACACGGTCTACCACCTCTAAGGTAGAATTCGCTTATCAAAGCGAACTTTGTTCCTTTCCACAAGCTGTAGCGCATTGCGTGTAGCAACCTCATAGCTCTATTTTAAGTCTGACTTCAAGTGTTGCACATACTAGGAATGTGATGTCTGTGAAATTCCTTCTCTAGGCAACCCAAATGCCAAATCAAGTGGAAACCGAGGTTGTCGCCCAAACATACAGAGAGAATCCTGTACTCTCATGCTTAGTACAGTTATACGCACGAACTAAGGTTTGACAAATTCCTTCCAACGACTCTTATCTTTCTCCTCCAGAGTTTCCAGCATACCTAAGAGTGTGCGATTAAATCGCTCCACTGGATTCCCTCGAGGGTGATAAGGTGTAGTGCGAATTTTCTGAATTCCAGCTATTGCACAAAGATCTTTGAATGTATGCGACTCGAAGTCTGGTCCTTGATCACTGTGCAAGCTTTCTGGGAAACCGTAATGCACGATAAACTGATCCCATAAGCTTTTTGCAACAGTCCTGGCTTTTTGGTTGAGTGTTGGTATAGCAACAGCATATTTAGTGAAAAAATCTGTAATCAAAGGATATCCCGAATGTTGCTTTTATCGGGCTCGAGGGAAAGAAAATCCATACAGACAAGTTCAAGTGGTCGTGATGCTCGAATATTCACCAAAGGTGCGGCTCTCTGGGGTGCGGCTCTCTGGGCTCTCCTTTGGGGAGTTTAGCTTTCAAGTTTGGATTCTTAGGGCATTGGCTGCAAGTAGAAGCTTTAGTCTTGGTGGGACTAGTAAGTATTTCAGTTCCGATTCGCCCCTCAATAGGAACCGCTTCTAGTTTAAAGCCTCTTTCATGACAGCATTATGGGACTCCTATTTGGACTATCTCTCTTTCAGCAACTTGCGTTTCTCTGCCACAAGTTTTGGATTTGGTTCGGAGTTGCAAGAGATTGCTATGTGGCCGTCTTCTCCACACTTGAAGCAATACCATGGCCTGGGCTTTTCAACTTGATTCCGCATTTCAATCGCGGTATCTTCAAAATTTTATTTCTGGGGTTTCTTTTCCACTACAGGGGTTTTCCAAGCTTTGACTGGCAGAGTAGTTTTTTTGACAGCTCCAGCATTAGTAGTCAGTCTTGCCAGCTGACTCTGAAGACTGGCTATTTGCCTCCTTAGCTCCTTAGTCTCAGATGCGACTGACAGCACATCAGGACTCCCTGATTGATCAGTCTCATCAACCATCCATGTTCTTTGAGTGTGAACTTGAACACGCTGCTTCACACCAGCCAAATGTTGTCTCATGCGCTTTGCTTTGGTCGCATATTTGTCTTCTTCAATTCACAGCATCAGTAACAACTGTGCAAAAGAAGGAGGATTCTCACGTTTTTGTTCCAGACCCAGGTCTGCTATTAGGTTGTTATCCCAGCAGCCCTGACAGAACTGTTTCAACAGATGCCGGTCTGCTTCACTGGACAAGATACCACCCCTCTTAACAGCTATACTCAACGCAGCTTGAAGTCTAGACAAATAAGCTGAAGGTTTTTCACCTGCATTCTGTAAAGTATTCATGAACTTAGCCAAAAGCTCGTCACCAACCTCTATAGTGCCAAAAGCTGAATCAAGTAATTGCAGATGATCAGATGGAGAGGCTTCAGGGCCCAAATGCTTCACGATGTCAGCAGCCGGGGGTAGAAGGCTGTCTAAAATCTTCCGTGACCCATGAAAGCTAGATATGGCAGGGTCTTGCAGGATGAAGTCAACACTTCACATGTGCGCATGTGCGCCATGTGTCAGTACCTCATTCACAGGCCTGGGAATCCTCTCAGAGAAAGCTCTGAGCCTTGTGGTTGTGAGCGCTTGATAATTTGCTTCCTCAGGTGGGTTCAGTACAGTAGGTAAAGTAAGAATTTAGTTACTCACACAAGTAGCAGCAGATGTCGCTTGCTGGCCTCCTGCTGAAAGTGGCTCACACATTGCTGACGTGGTTTTCTCCAGTTGGTCCTGATTAACATTAGTTTCAGGATGTTTGTCATCAGCAGTGCCTGTCTCAGCACACAAGGGAAAAACTTCAGAGCTATTGCTATTTCTCTCAACCCTTTAAGATAAGACCTGGTGGCATCCCCTCCCAACTGTTTGGTATAAACACTTGATAGAGACCGGGTCATAAGGTAATACAGGGTCTAAAGTTTGCATAGAGTTCCCACTGCTAAACTCAACAATCAAATTTTGGTGAAATTCAGATTCAGGATCTTCAACCTTAGTAATTTTAGCTATAGACCCATATTTCTGCAAGACTTCAAGTAACTTCTCATCATCTTCAGTTCCAGTTACTCCACTAACTATCACTGCATTAGGGACCTTGATATCTTCAGTGACAATTACTTCCATTTTGTCAATGGCCTTTTTGAATGACTCACCCTGTGTGTCTTTAGTAATAGAACACCACTCTCCTCGCAGTGCTCGCCAAAGTTTATGTAGCGGGTGACATAAATTATATGATTAAAAAATAAGTGTATGTATTAGTTAGCAGACTCTAATACCAAAACAGAATTTCAATTATTTACACTTTGGGCTATATATATATATATATATATATATAACCGAACCAATTGCACACCAGAAAATCACAGGAACGGCTACTGGAGGTAGTGGATATTCACTGAAGACCACAGGAGCCAATAATACGGTAAGTACTTTACTTTTAATAATTTCCCCAAATAAAAAGTAGGCCTTTTTAAAAGAAAAACAATTAAATCAACAATAGGAAAATAAAAACAACAAATAAATTACATTTTTCCAATGTAAAATAAATTAAAAACCTCTTCAAATATAGACCGTTATCACTGTTTTACAGTCACCTGTTACCGTCACAGTGAATTAACCCTAGTAACACCAGATTCACTGTTTAAAAGATAACCCTCTTCTCTCAAAGAAAAGACTTTGAAAGCAAATCACAGTTCAGTTCATTCAGTCACTGATATCAGATTTCGTTCAGTCACTTATCTCAAATCCAGCGATGCATCTGTCAATTCACAGTTCCATTCAGAAAAAGAAAAAAACATCCTTCCAGAAGAAAAGAATGAAAAACAACTTGATTTCAGTCTCTGTTGTCCTCTTGATAACTTCCTTCTCCTCTTCTCCTAGCGTTCGATTGGGTAGCTTTTAAATGAGTTCGAACAGGAGAGTCACACAGAACAGAGCAAGGCGAGCATTTGAGCTTATAAAACTTAAACTTTGTTATTTCTTTTTTAAATGAGCGATCGTTTCGCTTGATAAGACCCTTATTCATCGTCTGGTGTCGTTTAAAGCCATTTGAACAGTTTGCAGTTTGCACTGAAACTGTCTTTTGGACCTTGAACCGTTTGGTGCCCAGCAAATTTCTTAATTTCTTTTCGACTGAAGAAAGAAAGACATGGACATCTTGGATGACATGGGGGTGAGTAAATTATCAGCAAAAGTTTTTTTAAAAGTGAACTAATCCTTTAACTTCTCTCTCTTTTTCAGGCTCACGTGTATCACATGTCAAAGCCACGTGAACTACAGCTCTGTATGAGACTAATTAACTCAATGATTAAACTTATACATTCCAAAATCACATACAAATAACACATGCATCTTACAGTTTCAATAAAAATTTGTATTCACAATTGTCTTGTGCTTATTTCAAAATAAACAGCAATCGAACAATAACTCACCACATCCAGTATTTCCACACGATAATACTTCAAGATTGACATCCACACGAACATAAAATTAACTGAATTCTTTCAACATAACTTTCAGAAGGAGGGACTCAATCTCTTACAAAGGGCCATAAAAGATAAGCTGGCAACATTACGCTGAGCTGAGCACCTACGGAAACGCTACAAAAAGAAGGAACATTAGCCCTCGCTAATTTCTATAAAGACCCATTCAAATTCGTAAAGAAGTTATTCATCAGTGAGAAGAATGGCATTTTAAAAGCATCTAGGGTTGAGCTAGAGAGATATTTGGAGGAAACACATACAGATGCAAAAAGGCATGAGCCTATGTCAATTCCATCAGACATCCCACCTATCAATCCACCAGAATACCAAATGGAGGTCTGTGCTCCTAAGTGGAAAGAAGTAGAGCAGGCTGTGAGAAAGGCAAGGGCTTCATCATCTCCAGGGCCTAATGGAGTTCCGTACAGAGTGTACAAGAGTGCTTCAGGAGTTCTACGAATTCTGTGGAAATTGATAAAAGTAGCATGGGAAAAACAGGTTGTACCTAGAGCATGGCGCAGAGCAGATGTAGTCTTTATACCTAAAGAAAAAGATGCTACAAGCATCAGTCAGTTTCGTCCTATTTCACTATTAAACGTTGAAGGTAAGATTTTCTTCAGCATTATTGCTCAGAGATTGTCCACCTACCTATTAAAGAATGGCTTCATTGACACTTCAGTTCAAAAAGCAGGCATTCCAGGGTACTCAGGATGCTTAGAACACATCAATGTTATCTGGCAACAAATTCAATCAGCTAAAAAGGAGAGGAAGGAGCTCCATGTGACATTCCTGGATTTGGCTAATGCATATGGTTCAGTGCCACATGAGCTTCTTTGGGCAGCATTTGATTTTTTCAGAGTACCAATGTCAATAACAAATTTAGTGAAAGTCTATTTTGGAGATTTGCAATTTAGTTCCTCAACTCCAGAATTCAGCACTACATGGCAATGCTTAGAGGTTGGAATAATGGCAGGATGCACCATTTCTCCACTGGCTTTTACCATGGCAATGGAAGTAATAATTAGGGCATCAAGATGGGTAGTAGGAGGAGAGCGATTGGCTTCTGGGATGCGACTTCCACCAATCAGAGCATACATGGATGACATGACAACCATGACTACAACAGTAGCCTGCACTAATCGGTTATTGGGTAAGTTAACCGATAATATTGAATGGGCACGAATGCAATTTAAGCCCTCTAAATCAAGGAGCATCTCGATAGTTAAAGGAAAGGTAGTAGATAAAACATTCTTCATCAATGGTGAGGCAATACCAACAGTTTCTGAGAAGCCAGTGAAGAGTCTTGGGAGATGGTACGATGATCTAAAGGACACAGTTCGAGTGGGAGAAGTTAGACGACAAGCAGTGGAAGGGTTGAAGAGGATAAACAGCTGTGCTCTACCAGGCAAACTAAAACTCTGGTGCTTTCAGTTTGGTCTATTGCCGAGGTTGCTGTGGCCACTGACTGTGTACGAGGTTTCTTTGACAACAGTGGATAAGCTGGAAGCGTTAATAAGTTCATACATTAGGAAATGGTTGGGAGTTCCACGCTGCCTCAGCAGAGTGGGACTTTATAGTAAAGGAATATTGCAGCTGCCAGTCTCTGCTTTAACCGAGGAGTTTAAGTGCGCCAAGGTCAGACTGGAAATGACCTTAGTAGAGTCACGCGACAAATGTGTAAGGGAGGCAGCACCTGTGTTAAAAACTGGTAGAAAGTGGTCAGCAAAGAAATCTGTGGTAGAGGCAAAGGCTGCCCTTCAAATTGGTGATATCGTGGGACAGGTACAGCATGGAAGAGGGGGTTTTGGGCTCAGTTTAGCTCCTCCTAAATGGCACAAGGCAGGCCCAGCTCAAAGGAGGAAGCTGGTAGTCAACGAGGTGCGAAAGCAGGAGGAGAGGATGAGGTGTATAAAGGCCATTTCCCAGGCCAAGCAGGGAGAGTGGATGAGATGGGAGAGTGTGGAACAACGCAAGATGGGCTGGCAAGACCTTTGGTCAATGGAAGAGAGTAGGATCAGTTTCCTTATCAGGTCAACGTTAGCCTCATAGCATAATTGCGGAAAACAAGACAAAACACAAAATGACTTAGGCAATTATGCTATGAGGCTAATGATATGATGTTCTCCCATCACCACAGAACCTAAACCTCTGGGTAGGAGAGGATCCCTCTTGTCCTTTGTGTTCATCACCTGCCACATTAAGGCACATTTTGACAGGATGTAAGGTGGTTCTTAGCCAAGGTCGGTTTACTTGGCGCCATGACCAAGTACAGCGATGTTTGGCTTTAGCATTGGAAGGCAAGCGTAACATGACGAATAAGTTACCACCTGTTCTAGCAAAACATTACACACAGAAGACAATATTCCTCCGCCCCGGCGAGCAACCACCAATAAAAGGTGTTAAAACCAATTCACGCCCAGGACAACTGGAGGCTGCTAGGGACTGGAAAATGCTGGCTGATCTTGATCAACGGCTTTTTTTTCCACCTGAGATTGCCACCACTAACCTCCGACCAGATATTATTTTGTGGTCTGTATCAGCACGCATTGTTCAACTGATAGAGTTAACAGTGCCATGGGAGGATGCTGTAGATGAGGCATATGAGAGGAAGAAACTGCAGTATGCTCATCTGGCCACTGAAGCAGAACAGCGAGGATGGAGAGTCCAGGTTTATCCAGTGGAAGTGGGTTGTCGAGGATTCGTGGCACACTCTACAACCCGGTTCCTCAGAGACGTCGGATTCAGTGGCCAAGAGTTGCGTCGCACAGTAAAGAACTTATCTGAAGCAGCAGAGAGGAGCAGCAACTGGCTGTGGTTGAGACGGAAAGATTCTGGCTGGCTATGTACAGGCCGCCACGCTACAGTTTCGTAGAATTCTTGAAAAACTCGAAGAGTCTGTTGGTTTATTTGTATAGTTTGCATAGTAAGTACAGTTATTACGTTCCTGTGTATATTGCGTGAATGAGGGTTGGTGATTGGGCAGATATGGTGTTTTGCGGTAGGTAGTATGCCATACGGAACCGTTGCCACTGAACCTACTTTAACAAAGACAGTGGGGCTCGACAGCCTTAGTCAAACGGGTTGGCGCGTATGGTTGGGTTTCAGAGAGATTGTGAGATTGTGGTTAGGTCACATGTGAACTACGAGGAAGGAGCAACCTCAGCAGCAGGAGGGATGTAAAGGTCAGTAAGCTGGGTTGAGTTGAGTGGGGGATGGAGGGGGGTGACTCTGGGACGCCAGAGTCACTGTCAAACCCTCTTGAGGTGTCGTGGGCTAGTCGACAAAACACTGAGGATGGAAGGTGCCCACTTGAAGACCCTAGAGATGTCCCCTACTCGGCTCAATCCAGACGGTTGTCTTGCTGGTCCACTGGGGAGACCACACTGTAGTTACAGCCGTTGTGTGTGCTGAGGTGCCAAGTACACTGCAGCCGTTAACGCCGGACAGAAGGAGATTCACATCACCATATGGAAGGAAGCGTAAATGGATGGAGAAGCATAGATTACTGTAAAGCTACGTCTTAGTTTGTGCTTATCTTGGCGAAAGCCAAGTACAAATCAGCATGAAGTTTTAACATCTACTCTCGTGTAATGCAAATCATTTTTCTTCATGAAATCCAAAACGTTTTTAGACTAAATCAACAGTTTACACTTATATTTCCTTCTTTTTAGAGAATACTTGCTCTAGCTTATTGCTCTCCTCTCGGTTGCTTTGTTAGATCACGCTGCTTCTAACTGTACGTTCACACCGCCGCCGACTTGAGCGTCAAAGAAGCTCTGGCCGCCCTGTCAAGGACGCTTGTCAAAAAGTACGGGGAAGCTTGTGGACGCTTTGGACGCTTTGAACGCTCTGACGTTGCAGGGAGAATAGAAGTGTCACAACATGAAATGTAATAAACAGAAAAAAACAAGCAATACATTGAAGAAACCTTTTATAATGACAGCATTTTTATAACCGTTTTGGTCACATTTGGTCGGGAAAAAAAGAATAGTTAGCTATTATTATTATTATTTGCATTAGGCTATAAATGCAATTGGTCAAATCGGTGTCACCGTGAGCAAATGAATTGCATTCCCGCTTTAAAACGAGCGTTCGTAAATATTTCAAATAAAAGTTGCGCTCATGCGGTCCCTATAAGCAAACAACGTCATGTCATAAATGATAGGAAACCTGTAGGAAACCCAGCAACGGCGATTATTAGCTTCTCTTCCATTTTCTCGGAACTAATGTTTTGGTAGGAACGAAAGTTTACATTGTATGTTTCTCCGGAATCAGCCAGCGCGAAGGACGTCTATATTCCAATTGGTTGCTGGCGTTTTGCCGCTGTTTGCCGCTGAACCGCGTCATAGCTCATTACCATAAAGTTGAGCTTCTTTCAACTTTCTGATTGATGCTCAAAACGCGACGCCGATGGATTTGACGCTCCTTGCAGCTGAGAGAAGCCAGCTTCCATTGAAAGTGAATGACTTCCGGCCGCTTTGGAAGCTCAAGTCGGCGGCGGTGTGAACGTACAGTAATGACTCAGCAGGGCGGAGTTTCCCAGTCTTCTCTCATTGGTTAATTCTATTATACATCTTATTTGAATTATTCCTCTTCCACATTTATTTATTTTTTCCTCCTACATTATATTTCAGTTAACAATCATATAACTATAAGTTATAATTGATTTAAACTATATATATACAATTCTTATTATTAATCCTGAAATTAAGTCAGGGCAGAGAATGTCAAATAAGGGGAGAACTTTCACTCTCAGTAAACTTCCGGCTTCTGAACTGTTTGCAGTTTCCATCTGATTCCATATGAAATGAGGTTTATGGAGCTATACCCCTCAAAATCCACTTTTCTCAGGATATAATTTTTTGTCTAGTAATTTGAATGTTGTATTCGAAAGGAGATGCAAAGAAATTACACATTGCTGGGTGTTAGATTTTTTAGAGTCACTTATTTGCTTTAAAAAGTCTTTTAAAACGTCAATGACGTCATACACACCGTACGACCAGAGATACTGCTTTACGGCAATCCTTCAGTCACTTTGGTGCTTTCGTGCTCTGCACTTTTTTTTTTCTCTCTCGAGGCATCGACAACACAGCTGACACGTGCTAGAAGAGTTTTTGTTAAACTAAAGTTCTTAACATTCTGGTCCCGCTTCGGATACCACGATGCCATCAAGCGGTATCTCTGGTCGTAATCAGTCCTTCACTGACCAATCAGCGTTCATTAGCAGAATGCTAGCGTGTTATGGGCAACAACAACTCGAAATCGAAAGGACATAAGTTGTTGAAAACATGTTGAAGATTAGCGAACAGGCTGTTGATTACCTAAATCAGTGATTCTCAACCAGTGGGCCGCGGAGCGCCATCTGGTGGGCCGTGTAGGCAGTGGTAGACTACCCCAAAATTAATTTTTATTTATTTTTTAATTGACAAATCTTGTTATTTTCTAATTATCTGATTGTTCTTATGAATTTATATGATCAAAAACACTCAAGTCAAGTCAAGATGCATTATCTAAAAGCTCATTTACAGGTCCTTCTCAAAAAATTAGCATAATGTGATAAAGTTCATTATTTTCCATAATGTAATGATACAAATTAAACTTTCATATATTTTAGATTCATTGCACACCAACTGAAATATTTCAGGTCTTTTATTGTTTTAATACTGATGATTTTGGCATACAGCTCATGAAAACCCAAAATTCCTATCTCAACATTTTTTTGAAGTGTGTGGTGAGAAAATACGATGCTGAATACATAAAATTTGGTTTTATAAGGGCAGGTACTGAGACTAAAGCGGGTCGCGTCTAGGACAACTCGAGGTATCGCAAATATAATGTAAATTTAAAATAAAACTATGTAAAGGGCGCTCTGTGGCGCGGCAGGATTTTGAACAGGGTCCTGAGCAGTAGCTGGGCGCCGTGGACAGACGCCGAATGGCGCTGCCAGTGTGTGTGTGTGTGTAAACTCATAGAAAATAATGTGTTCGAATTTCAAAGACGTGGCGCTGCGCTTCTCATCCGGTGTGCGACCCCCTTAAACCGAAGGCGCAGTGTGTTGAATGTGGAGAAATTTTGTCAAATGAGGCGTTAAAACCATCAAAGCTGCGGAGAACTCAAAACACCCGGGCTGTGTTGGTAAGCGAAAAGAATATTGTTTAAAACAGTCATGTTAATATCTCTAATTGTATTTGATAAATTACACTTACAGTTTGTAAATTGGGGTGAATGAACTTTGTTGAATATTTCTGCTAAGGAATAGAGAGAATGTCCCCCTCTTGTGTGTCTGACCTGTTGTTACAGGTATGTTAGCCTGTTATTGTTACAGGAATGGTGACTGAGTAAACCTGCCTTAAGTCTTTTTTTTTATACAAGGACAGTTTTCATCTATATTGACCTAGTCTGCTACAGTGGCATAACAGATTAACAGCAGAGTATATCATTGTACTTTTTGAATGTTCTGTTATTCTGTGTTCATACTATCATATTAAGGTGGTCCTCAGAATGTTTTAAAACAGTCATTGGTGGGCCATGAGTTGCAAAAGGTTGAGAACCCCTGACCTAAATGATAAGGTGTTTCCTCACAAAAGCGGTTTATTCAGTGTAGTGAAGCCTCTTCTCCATTGACATCCATTCATAAAAAACGGCCTCTGCTCTCCTTTCCTGCATACCAGCGTTAGCATTAGCCGTTACGCTTTTTTGGCTAAAGGTTGCAGGTTTCTCATCTAGTGGATTTTGTTTACATCTCTCAACCAGTGTTTCAACTGCGGAAGCATATAAATAAAACAGCTTGCGAATAATCTCACGTAGCATTACATTTACCTCAGGCATTTAGTGTCGAAAGCAGGTTAGTTCGCTAGATAAATGAACTCTAGAGAGAAGCATTTCGTATATGCACTATATTAGCCTATTCATTATATTTACTTAATCTGTTAACCCTTTCATGCATGAATTATGATAACCTCAGTCAGGATTTTTTTCCTATGTGTTTTTATTGCTCTCAGGGCATGAAAAACAAGATTTGATTTTTTTTTTTTTTTTTTTACAAATTTTCCAAAGAGATTTTCAGGTGTCCACTTGAGTGGACAGCATGCATTTATGGTTTAAACTGAAGAGATACTATATTAAACATAATACAATAATCAAACAGATAAAGTATGTGTATTTAACAAACTAATCAATACAATTATATCAAATCATGTGAAAACTATAAAATATATACAAAAAAATATAAATTCGAAATATTGCAAATGCAATTGAACTTCATACAAGTTGCACTTCGTGTATCTTTGATATCAGAACATGAGGATGTGATTCCATCAGAAATTTCTACAGCCTGTCAAGGTACAACAGTGGAAACCACTCAGATGCTCCCTCCAGTGTGCCAGAGTATGTCAATTTACCTTTATTAGCTGATAATTCTGATTATGTTCAAGATAGACACATTTCTAGCATAGGCCTCTTCTGAGAAAACCTAGCGATACGTATTTTTCAATCTCATCTGAAATTAGCAGTGTTGGGGCATGCATAACGCATTCAGATTACTTTTTTGATGTTACAAGTAAAGTAATGTGTCACAAGTAACGTGCATTACATAATCAGATTTGTTTTAATGTTACGAGTAAAGTAATGTATTACAAGTAACATGTATTACCTAATCAGATTACTTTTTGATCTAACAAGTAAAGTAATTAATTACAAGTAATGTGCATTACGTAATCAGATTACTTTTTGTTGTTACGAGTAAAGTAACGCATTACAAGTAACAAGCATTACGTAATCAGATTACTTTTTGGTGTTACGAGTAAAGAAAAGCATTACAATATAGTACATTACGAAATCAGATTACTTTTTGATCTAACAAGTAAAGTAATGCATTACAAGTAACATGCATTACGTAATCAGATTACTTTTTGATGTTACGAGTAAATAAATGCATTACAAGCAACATTCATTGCGTAAACAGATAACTTTTTGATCTAACAAGTAATGCATTACATAATTAGATTACTTTTTTGATGAAATGAGTAAAGTAATACGTCACATAAATTATGTAATCACATAACTTTTTTCGATGTCAATGAAATTAACATTCTAATAATACAAATACATTTATTTACAGTAAAAAAACGTCACTGCAGATTAAGTATTTTCAAAAACAATATTCACAGTATAAGTATGAATTGTAGCTGAAATATAGCCATTGATGCATGAGGTCCACTATAGTGGACAGGTGATTAATCAGATTTTTCTCCCAATCTAAAATCAAAACTTGGAAAATTTTACTGTCATATGACTCATTAGATATTGCTTGATGCTGCAATATTTTTTTTACCTACAAGAGTCTCCTAGGATAGAAGGAATGGGTGGATATTCCAGAGCAACTTGGCATGTCTGACTGACCATTGGCCATCTTGGTTTGGAGGGGGAAAAACTCGAAACACAACGGCTTGCAACTTGGTTGCAATGTATAGGATGATGCACCAGGGTCCACTGAAGAGATTGATGTGCAACTTTGCCATCAAAACCCTTGCAAATTCAAGAAAATACTTTTTTAATAGCTGTCCACTGTAGTGACCACTAATGTCTTGATTATTTAATGTATGATTAAATTAATTTGTCATGAAAACAAGTTATGACAGCCACTGTGTAAATGATTATATATCAAAAATGAATTGGAGTTGTTGTTTTTTATTTGAGTGTTGATTATTATATCTAAAAATAAATAGTAACTAAATTTAATAATTTGGGCTCTGTTGTTAATTGTAACCTTTAATATTATAGTAATTTGTAATTAAGGGCTCCCCATATTCGGCTCGGCTGCCTTTGCAAAGGAAACTCTTGCAAAAAAGATCTTAATACGTGGACGGGGCGGAAACCGATGGCTACATTCGCATGCCCCCCGTTGAGGAGACCGTCGCCGCTCATCTGTTAAAAATCCCATGGCACTTCTCGTAAAGAGTAGGGGTGTAACCCCGGTGTCCTGGCCAAATTCCATCCATTGGCCCCCTTCCATTGAATTGGCTCTATCACTCTCTCTCCTCTCCACCTATAGCTGGTGTGTGGTGAGTGCACTGGCGCCGTTGTACTGTGGCTGCCGTCGCACCATCCAAGTGGATGCTGCACATTGGTGGTCGTTTGAGGAGATATCCCCTGATATGATTGTTAAGCGCTTTGGGTGTACAGTAGTACATATGAAATCCTATATAAATGCCACATTAATTCATTCATTCATTCATTCATGGCGACAAAGCGCTCCACTCAAGCCATTGGCTGATCCATGGGATCCCTAGCTGATGTAGCAACATTGGGTATTGCATTAATTAGCTCAAAATATATATAGGGAATTTTAATAATTAATCATGAATATGATTAATATATTGCATGTCACAGTTAAATTATCGAAATTGAAAATAGATCGATTGTATATATGAATGATCAATCACAACGAATTATAATTCCTCATTCATATATCAATGGTCTCATTACAGATCGATAATATGAGATAACTTTAAGGGAATTAATTTAGTTATCAAACAATCGGTTTGTCCAGCAAACGGCCGTAAGATTATCTTATCAACTTCTCAACAAAGTTATCCCTTTTTATAAACTCCAAGAAATATCAATTTTCTGGCCGTGAACATTAATTTTCCTGTGTTTATAAAATTAAACTACTCAAAGTAGTCAATAATAAAGCTTTTGTAGCTAGACCAATCATTTCATTGACTTGTAAATATGAGCTTTTTAGACAGAAACAATCAAGAATATAATGGCTTTAATAATTGGAAAAACATTACAAACACGAAATAAATTGGACGAGAGAGGAAGATAAAAATGAGGGAGAGAGAGAGAGAGTTGGGAAGAGAGAGAGAGAGAGAGAGAGAGAGAGAGAGAGAGAGAGAGAGAGAGAGAGAGAGAGAGAGAGAGAGATTGATTGAGAGTAAGAAGATCTGGAGAGATCTTCTTGTGGCAAAAGTCACAAACATAACCTTGAGAGACCCAAAGATCAAATCCCCTGAATGGGGCAAACAGATCTTAAAGAATTTAGATCGATAGGAATTACGATACTTGCATGATTCTTTCTCGTGGG
The DNA here is from genome assembly GCF_029890125.1 of Rhinichthys klamathensis goyatoka. Lineage (NCBI taxonomy): Eukaryota > Metazoa > Chordata > Actinopteri > Cypriniformes > Leuciscidae > Rhinichthys > Rhinichthys klamathensis. The sequence continues at coordinate 2,610,758 of NW_026606641.1, forward strand.
GCTGAGAACGAAAGCGTGTGTGTGTGTCTCTGTCCTCGCGTCATGCGTTCACGTGGTCTTTCAGAGCGGGCAAAGCGCGTTAGTTTGAATGTCCTTTGAGGTGCAGTTGCCGGTTGAGTTCAGCTGTGTTCATTTTCCTTGCAAGAAGAAATGAAACAGGGACTGATGAAGCGTCGAAGGGATAGGAGAGTGAGAGTTGCACAATGGTTCTCTTTGTGTTGCCGAGGAGAACCGAATCTTGCGCGTGTGTCCTTACGAGCGGGTGCGTGCTTTCTCGTCTCTTCTGGTCGAGCACGGTCGCTGAAGGTTCAAAGAGTCTCTTTAAAGTTGAAGTTGCCGATTACGTTCATTTCACTGAAACTGAACGTAAGAAAAGTCTGAAGACGAAAATAAGGAAAGACTAAAGAAAAAGGAGAAACACGGCGTAAAGCTCCCTAAGGAGCCATGGAACCGGAAACCTCTCACAGGGAAAAAGCTCTCTGTGAAACTTCTGTGTCAGTCTCTTATGGAGAGGAGGGGTTCACGCCTGCTTCGCGTACGTGAACCAATCATCTTAGAGTATCTCGAGCGGGAAAAGTTCTTCTTTGTCTTGTCAGGATAATTTATGATGGTATAAAATGTTGTCATTTCTGACCAGAAATATTGTACACACAGAACAATACATTTTACTGTAATATCCTATGTATGACTTGTTTAGTCAAAACAAGACGGTCAAACAGGTACCAAGAATGGCAGGAAAAAGTAGAAGAAACATAAAGTTACATTCATATGCAGAAATGGAAGCTTTTGCGTTAAGTTCTGCCAGGAAGACTTAATTGCTACGTCACTTATTACCTTCTCATCTATCCAATCGTGTCTAATACTTGCGGTATAAAAGACCAGTACTTACACATGTTTGAGTTCGCAGATGCTGACGCTTTCATTCACCTCCATCCTCCCCACCACCACCAGGATGGTCCCTTCCCCTCCATCCTCCCCACCACCACCAGGATGGTCCCTTCCTATACCTCACAGGGGGTCGGCTGCGCCCCTGCCTTCGTCTTCAGTCAGGAAATGCAGAGTCCGGACCCTCGGATTGCGAGCTATGGACGGGGCCTACGCCAAAGAACTTTATTGCTTGCTGGGCTATCAATAAATGTATTTATTGTTACAGTATTTATTCTCCCGAGTCTTTCTGGTAGAATTACACACATTTAAATGTTCACTCACACGACTATAAAGCCATAATACCGGCTACCATGACCTAGGAAAAATCAAATTCATGTTTATGCATTTCTTAAGTGGTTATACTTATAGAAAATATAAGATTGCAGAGTCTATTCCTCTTTCTTTATCAGAATTCAAGTGGGAGCTGTGACTCCCTTGGAATTCCTTTTGGGGGTCATAAAGTTTATGACCTAGCAAGAGGGAGAGTTACAGAAGGTGATCCTGTTGGGGAATCTTTCTTTAGAAATAAACTTAAGATTCGAAGTTACAGACCAGTCTCAAATTACACCTATAGAATAAGACAAAACTAATTAGGTATGCATGCATACAGGAAGGTCAGATACAATTCTGTGTTATATACATTAAAAGGACATTTCTATCCTAAGTTAGAGACAGAGGAAGTTTGTGTGCGGGTGTGTGTGTATGTGATTGTCCTTCAGAGTTCAGGCAGCTTTGTGGAGTGATGAACTCATAACTCGGCTCACTTCATTACACAATGTTCTGTTTGTGAGGTAATCAAATCAGGGGAGACCCCTAAGGGGGGTTCCCCGCGTGATCTTCGGCCAGACTCGTGAGATGTCATCTCGAGTCACATGTCCTTTTGGTCACATGTCGTAAACAGGGCATTCCTTTGTTTATTCATTAGAGAAAAACGCCGCATGTGCGAATCAGAGTCAATGATTTAATCAATTCAAAACCCCATTCCTTTGTTTCACCCGAGTGGAAGAATGGAGGGGAATTTACTAAATTAGAATCCAGTTAATTTAATCAAACAAACCAGAGCTGGCCATCTGATTGTTGCTACACTGACCTGTAGGACTCTGACCGTAAGACGCTCCTTAATGCTCCGATCAATCCTTCCGGCCTCTTCGGTGACTCAACGGAGTCGGTTGTCGACCGCCGATGAGGTCCCACTTTTCGTCTGCACCCCGCTCTGCTCAGAGACCAGCTAAGCAGCTCCCGAGCCAGATGTTTATTGCGAACAGTGGACGGGATCTGGGAAGAAACGTCACATTCCGGGGAGAAGTCCCCCTCAGAATCAGAGCTCACCTGACGACGGCTATCGCCTCTTAAACATATGTTACATATTTTCTTGACCCTAGTAGCTGCATTTTACACTAACTGTAGCTTGTTTATTGAGGATGCAGGACAACCAGCTAATAAAGCATTACAGTAATCTAGTCTCGAGGTCATGAATGCATGAACTAACTTTTCTCCATCAGAAACAGATAGCATGTTACGTAGCTTAGCAATGTTTCTAAGGTGGAAAAAGGCTGTTCTTGTAACATATGAAATATGATTTTCGAAAGACAAGTTGCGGCCTAGTATAACACCCAGGTCTTTTACTGTAGTGGATAAAGTAACAGGAAATCCTTCTAAATTAAAGTTGTATTGTAAGAGGTTTTGTGGGTAGTTTTTTGGACCAATAAGTAATACCTCCGTTTTATCTGAATTTAATAGCAGGAAATTACACGTCATCCAGCATTTAACATCTATAAGACACTCTGTCAATTTAGATGAGTTAGTGTTTTCATCTGGTCGTGATGAAATATATAATTGAGTGTCATCAGCATAACAGTGGAAATTAATTCCATGTTTTCTTATAATATTACCAAGTACCACATATTATACTTCAAAGGCATTTATTGTTAATGATATGATTACAGACTATAACCTAGATGTGCTGTGTTTGACAGAAACCTGGCTAAAACCAAACAACTACATTACTTTAAATGAGTCCACCCCCGAAGATTACGGTTATAAACATGAACCTCGTCTGAAAGGCAAAGGGGGAGGTGTTGCTGTAATTTATAGTAATATTTTCAGAATTACTAAGAAGTCTAGTTTCAAATATAATTCTTTTGAAGTGTTGGTGCTTAATGTAACAATATCTAGTGTAAATGATAAATCACGTTTGAAATTTGTGCTGGCTACTGTATACAGGCCACCAGGGCACCATACAGACTTTATCAAAGAATTTGCTGACTTTCCATCAGAGTTAGTACTGGCTGCAGATAAAGCCCTAATTGTTGGTGATTTTAATATACATGTAGATAACAAAAAAGAAGCATTGGGATTGGCATTTAAAGACATTCTTAACTCTATTGGAGTTAGACAACACATGTCAGGACCTACTCATTGTCATAATCATACTCATACATAAAGAGAGGCTATTCGCTACAATTCGCTCGACGCCCTCGCCGTTATACGGCGCGTGTCGAAACTATGGTGAAAAACGAAGTGTCTCATCTACTTCGTGCCGAGATAGCGAAACTACTGAGCAAAGGGGCTATAGAAACTTTATCTCAGGCTCAGAGCGAAGGGGGCCTATACAGCAGATATTTTCTGGTACCGAAAAAGGATGGGGGTCTCAGACCCATTTTAGATCTGCGACAGCTGAACAGAGCGCTTGTGAAACGCCAGTTCAGAATGCTTACGACCAGGAAAATCCTCGCGCAAGTGCGCCACGGGGACTGGTTTATGTCAATAGATCTGAAAGACGCCTATTTCCAAATACAAATAGCGTCCCATCACAGGCGATTCTTGAGATTCGCTTTCGAGGGCCAGGCATATCAATACACAGTCCTGCCGTTCGGCCTGTCCCTAGCACCTCGTACATTCACGAAGTGCATGGACGCGGCGCTCACACCCCTGAGACTTCAGGGCATGCGAGTCCTGAACTACTTGGACGATTGGCTGATTCTAGCTCGATCACGATCGGAGCTCATAAAACACAGGGCCGCATTACTCGAGCACCTCGAGGAGCTGGGCCTCACAGTCAATTGGGCGAAGAGCTCACTGTCTCCCAGTCAGAAAATTTCCTTTCTGGGAACAGTGTTAGACTCGCTATCCATGACGGCACGCCTGTCACCAGAGCGCGGACTAAATATTCAGCGCGTCGCGAAATCCTTCCGCCACGGCTTGATAGTTCCGCTCAAAAGGTTTCAGAAAATGCTGGGGCTGATGGCCTCAGCAGCCTCTGTACTCCAGTTGGGCTTGCTTCGCATGCGCCCACTGCAGATGTGGCTGAAAGCGCGGGTTCCACCCAGGGCATGGACAGCGGGTCTGTTTCGCCTCAGAGTCGACCTACAGTGTGTTTCAGCTCTGGAACCTTGGAAAATAACCGACTGGTATCAGTCAGGTGTGAGTCTGGGGACCGCTTCGAGTGTGAAGGTGGTGTCTACGGACGCCTCCACCTCGGGGTGGGGAGCGCTGCTCGAGGGCAGACCGCTAGCTGGCCCGTGGTCAGAACGGGAAAAGCTCCTTCACATAAACTGCTTGGAGATGATAGCAGTCGACAAAGCGCTACGGCGTTTTTGTCCCCAGGTAACAGGCCACCACGTCTTGGTCCGGTCGGACAACATGTCAGTGGTGGCATACATAAATCGCCAGGGCGGCGTCAGGTCACGAAACCTTCACAGGCTGACGGAACGCCTCCTGGTCTGGGCTCAGCACAACCTGCTCTCACTGAGAGCAGCGCACGTGCCTGGTCACCTGAATGTGGGACCAGACAGACTGTCCAGGAACAATGTTCCAGCAGGGGAGTGGTCGCTGCACCCGCAGACGGTCCAGCTGCTGTGGAAAACGTTCGGCAGAGCACAGGTGGACCTATTCGCGTCCCACGAAAACGCTCATTGCCCAAAGTTTTTCTCGAAAAGCAAGGACGCGCTGGCTCATGTTTGGCCCCGCTGCCCCCTATATGCTTTTCCTCCTGTCTCGCTCCTGCCTCAGGTGTTGGAACGAATCAGGGAAAACGGATGCCCAGTGCTGCTTGTAGCTCCGCTCTGGACAAACCAGACGTGGTTCCCTGCCCTGATGCAGCTGACCAGCACTGCCCCATGGCCTGTACCATTGAGGTGAGACCTCCTCTCTCAGGCGGAGGGCTCGATTTGGCACCCTCGCCCGGAGCTGTGGTCCCTGCACGCATGGGCCATCAACGGGTACCCGCTAGCCTCCCAGAAGGAGTGTTAAACACGATCGCGCAGGCTAGAGCTCCGTCTACCAGGCGTCTCTACTCCTCGAAATGGTCTGTTTTCTCTGCATGGTGTCAAGCCCAGAGTTTTTCACCTGTGGAATGCGGGGTTTCGGAAGTGCTTTCCTTCCTTCAAGAGCTACTGGATAAGGGCAGGACCCCATCCACGCTCAAAGTATATGTGGCGGCCATAGCAACGTTTGCAAAACCGGTGTCTGGCCAGTCGCTGGGGAAAAACGACTTAGTCGTGCATTTCCTTGGGGGAGCTCGGAGGCTAAACCCTCCCAGGCCCCCTTCAGTCCCGACGTGGGACCTTTCCACGGTCCTGGAGGCCATGAAAGGCGCCCCGTTCGAGCCAATCCAGCTGGTGGACATGAAACACCTGTCGTTCAAAACAGTGTTTCTCATGGCTCTCGCTTCAGTGAAGCGCATAGGGGACTTGCAGGCGCTTTCAGTAAGCGCGTCATGTATGGAGTTTGGGCCTAATGACTCGAAGGTCATTCTCAAACCTAAGCACGGGTATGTGCCGAAATCCCTCAATACACCGTTTAGGGCCAAGGTAATTTCCCTGTCCGCCCTTCCGGTTCTCAATGAGGAGGAGGACGCGAGTCTCCTTTGCCCCGTCAGGGCATTAAGAGCTTATGTGTCGCGCTCGTCTGTTTTCAGACAGACTGAGCAGCTTTTCGTTTTGTTTGGCGGGCGCTCCAAGGGACTTGCCGCCTCAAAACAGAGCCTATCCAGATGGATAGTGGATGCCATTGCGCTCGCTTACACTGCAAAGGGCCTGCAGTGCCCCTTGGGTGTAAGAGCGCACTCCACGAGAGGCGTGGCCTCTTCGTGGGCATGGTCTAGCGGGGTTTCCCTGCAAGATATCTGTACGGCCGCGGGCTGTGCCTCGCCGTCTACATTTATAAAATACTATAACCTGGAGGTACCCGCCTTACAAGCTAAGCTTTTGGCGGTCTAAAATTCAGTGCTATCTGCCCCGCTGTGCGGCCCAGATGCTGAGTTTACTGCAGCCCCATGAGTGTTGACACACGTATGGCCACCCAGATCAGGCTGAAAGCTTTCAATTGTCATATGATAGCCCCGCTGGGTGCTATTTTATAAGGAATGACGCTTCCAGCACTCTATGTGAGTTTATGGTGATTATGCACTATATGAGCCCTGGGCTTCGGCCCCTGGGACTTTGGTGTTGGATCCCTGTACGCACGGCGTGTTGCATTGTGTTCCCCTAGCGTAAGCTATTACGCAGTACAAGAGATACTCTCGTAGGAGAACGTACTCGGTTACTAACGTAACCTCGGTTCTCTCTAGAGAGGGAACGAGTACTGCGTATCTTGCCGTGCTTGGAATACGCTCTGGTTCGCTTCGGCGATGAAAACCAGCTTGTACCAGCCTAACGAGCATATTTATAGAGTGAGACCATGCCCTTTCTGGCGGGACGTGACGATATGGGCGCGAGTTGCCCCCATTGGTCATTACGTCATGCAGAGTCTCTCTCGATAGGCTGCTGCATTTGCCGCAAGAGCAGCCAATAGGCGCGCGAGCTGTTTCGCCTGTGTCTGCTTGCTGCTGCAAAGCGTTTTACATTAATAAAAAATTAAGGATAATTTTTGGCTTCAATATCTCGTGGAAAAGAGGTTTTCCCCGAGCGTAAGCTATTACGCAGTACTCGTTCCCTCTCTAGAGAGAACCGAGGTTACGTTAGTAACCGAGTACGTTAGTTACCGTGATCTTCACTTTAGAATACGGATACAAATAATTAGTCATTCCTTTAGAAGTATGTAGTAACACTTGAGTCATTACTAGTTAGTTACCATGATTCTTACAGTAGTTCTCTGGGAAGCATTAAAAAAAAGTAGTTATTGATTAGTTAATAGTGAACTACCACTTTCATCTGTGCGCTGTTACTTACTAATTTGTTAATCAGAATTTCTTGTTAGTTAATAGTAGTTACTAGATTGTTAATATTGTGTTACTCATTTGTTCCTGTGTAGTTATTCATTAACGAAGGAACCGTATTCTAAAGTGTTACCGATATCATTAGGAAGCATGGCATTAGTTTTCTCTGTTATGCTGATGATACTCAACTCAATATTTCTTCACGCCCTGACGAAACTTACCAACTCACAAAATTAACAGAATGCATAGCAGATATAAAAAACTGGATGACTAGCAATTTCCTACTGCTTAATTCTGAAAAAACGGAGATTCTAATTATTGGACAAAAAACATCCTCACGTAATAACCTAGAATACTGTCTAAAACTTGATGGCTGCTCTGTCAAGTCCTCGTCGTCGGTTAGGAACCTGGGTGTGCTCTTTGATACCAATCTTTCATTTGAAAGTCACGTGTCTAGTATCTGTAAAACCAAATTTTTTCATCTTAAAAATATATCTAAACTACTTCATATGCTCTCAATTAAAAATGCAGAACAATTAATTAATGCGTTCATGACATCAAGGTTAGATTATTGTAATGATATTATGGGTGCTTGCCCTGCACGTTTAATAAACAAACTACAGCTGGTCCAAAACACAGCAGCTAGAGTTCTTACCAGAACCAGGAAGTATAACCATATTACCCCAGTTCTGTCAACACTGCATTGGCTCCCTATTAAACATGCATACATTTTAAAATATTGCTGATTACTTACAAAGCACTAAATGGTTTAGCTCCCCAGTACTTGAGCGAGCTCTTAACGCATTATAGTCCTTCACATCTATTGCGATCTCAAAATTCTGTACAGTTGATAATGCCTAGAATATCAAAATCGATTGCTGGCGGTAGATCCTTTTCCTATTTAGCATCAAAACTTTGAAAAAATCTTCCTAACATTGTCCGGGAAGCAGACACACTCTGTCAGTTCAAGTCTAGATTAAAAACTCATCTCTTTGGCCTAGCATACACATAACACATTATAGACTTCTATAATTCAATGTTAGGCTGCATAGTTTAGATCAGCCGGGACCGGGAACACTTCCTATAAATCCTGATGTACTTGGTACATCATAAGAAGGATGGCGTCTATGCTAATATTAGTCTCTCTGTTTATCCTGAGGTTTACCGCAGTCCGCCGAATCCAGGCCGTATCCACATCTGAGGAAGGACCAGCGCCTGGACACGACGCCAACGCAGTCCTGAAGTGTCAACTAGTCTCTCCCCTAGGTTTACTGAAGTCAGCCGTATCCGGGCCGTATCCAAATCAGATGGTGGACCTGCGCCTGGACCCATCCACAACGCATCCCTGAAGTGCCAGCCTCATCAGCCTTGTGAAGGCCTCATCGACTCGACAGCCATCGGCACTGATCCTCAACAAACTCGTCTCCATACTGGCGTGATGACTCCGAGTTCCAACCAGATGGAACTGGATAAATATTCTGATCCAATCTGACTTCTGACCTGTAATGCTGCCTGAATCATAATCATACACATTTCGTTTGTTGGCCAGAGGAGAACTGGCCCCCGACTGAGCCTGGTTTCTCCCAAGGTTTTTTTCTCCATTCTGTCACCTGATGGAGTTTTGGTTCCTTGCCACTGTTGCCTTGGTTCCTTGCCACTGTTGCCTGTTGCTTAGTTGGGGACATTTAATTTAATATTCAACAATATTATTGATCTGCCTTACTTAAGGTGGACGATTTTCTTCTAGAAACAAACTTTGTTGTATTATTTTCATGTTATCACTGTGAAGCTGCTTTGATACAATCTGTATTGTAAAAAGCGCTATATAAATAAAGGTGACTTGACCAATGCATAGCAAGTTTCTTGCAACATTTGTTGATGTGTACAGCAGACATATAGTGTGTGTGTGTGTGTGTGTGTGTGTGTGTGTGTGTGTGTGTGTGTGTGTGTGAAACATCTGGTTTACATAAGGGCTAAAAAGTCTGAGTGCTGGAGAGAGGGTATTAGAGGTAATTTACTTATTTAGAGAAAAAAATATTTTTTTTTTCACAGAAGCTGTGATTGTAAATGGATCTGAAGCTTATCGGATCTCTAATCGAGATTCCCGCAAGGGGAAACATGGGAGCAGGCAGACACTGTACCTCCGTTCCCGCCCTGGAGCTGATATTGAGTGTCAGTGTTGTTTTCAGTGAAACTGCAGGGGAAATGTATTAACCCTTCGCTTTACTGAGGGCAATTACTGTACATTCAGGCGAGCAAAGCGGCTGTTTCAGATGTCAGCTCTGCTTTAGCTCTGTTCTGTGCTGGTTCTGGATGGATGAAAGGTGCCCAAAACAGCGGACGCCCCTACAGCCGCTTGACTCATGCTGCTAACTGGCAAAAGCCAGTGATTACTTCTGTGTGGGATTTTTCATGTTGTGATGACACTGGTGTAATAAAATGATGATTATTTTCTCAACTATTCCGAACATGCGTCATCCAGTCCCGAGAAGGATGGAAATAAAACAGAGTTGTGTTTGTGTGTTTTACAGGAGAGCAAGGAAGCATTTTTACCTTGCTTTCTGGTTTTCAACATTAACTCACATTCATGCTGTCCAGTTGTCTAAAAAGAGATATTTAGCTATTTTAGTTGGAGTGTTTAAGATGTTGATGGTGGTTTATGTTTTTCAGTTTCAGTTCTGAACCACCCACTCAACCTAACCAGCTATGTTGTGTGCAGTGATTACTCACAACAGGATCCATTAACTCAACAGCTAATCATGTATTCAATCACCCTGAAGACAGCTTGACAGATAAGCTGTGAAAGACTGATCGGTTCTGTCGACATGATGTCCATGTCTGTGCCATTTCATATCAATGTTTAATTCACAGATGACGGCCCGATCTCATGCAGATAAGATTGTGGATTCAGCAGGCCTGTGTTGGACCTCACCGTGCCACCTCGCTCCCCCCAAAGCCTAAATTAAACCAGGGTCTAGTCCGATAATAAATTGCTTGTGTTTTCCATTGTTATGCCTGTTACATGAAACGCTCACCCCTGACCCTCGTCCCACACATGCAGACATTGAGTCAAACTGGAAGTTTCTTCCATTAGATGACAAAGGACATCTGCACAGACAAACCACTCTCATCCATACATGCACAAACACTATATCTTTCTGTCTTCCCAATGACATCACACACGCAACACACACTTATCACTCCCACACTTGTGTGTAGCCAGAGATGGGCACAAATACATGAGAATGTATTTTTTTTTTTTAAACTCTAAATACCTCTGTTTAAAAAGATCAAAATAAAATACTAAATACTGTGTGGGAAAAAAAAGTATCAAACTACAAATACAATTAATGAGGCATCACTATTAGGCTGAAATTTATCTGGACCTATTCTAAATGCAACAAACATTTTACAACTGCTTAGAAACTTTTGTTTTCATTTTACTTACCTCTTCCTTTCCCCTGTCCAGTAGGAAATAAGGGTAACGCTTTAGATTACAGCCCGGAAAGTACTGCGTAATTAAAGCAATTTTACAGCGTAAGTAACCTTCGGTAATTATAGTGTAACTAATGTACTTACAATATAAGTATAAGGGAACAATATTTTAAGTTTGGGGAATAAAGGTGTAACATCCAGGAGAATTAAAAAAATTGTTTATACTGTAAGTATTATAGAACTAATGCCGAGTTCAGACTGCACGATTTTAGCCCCGATTTTGGCTCGCCGACAGGTTTTGAGAAATCGCCGACAAATGCCCGAAATCACAGGCAAATCGGTGCTCGTTCACGCGAGTGACAATCACGCAGTGTGAATGAGCAAAGACGCGATCTGAGAGAATCGCCGACGAGTCGCCGACGCCCGTGAGATATTTGGCATGCTAAATATCTGGACCTGTCGGCGATTCACAATCCTGCTGTGTGAATGTGTTCTGACTGAAAACTACATCGGCGATGACCGACAGCCAACGAGAGAGCAAGATACAGGGAGGAGGAGGAGGAGTTATAGACCAGAATATCAGTATTTTAATAGATAGGCCTATATTTACAATTATATCAAACAGAAACAAACATTTTCATGACCAGCAGCAACAGCAGGACATTTGCAAAATTATTTATTTACCCCCAACTCTCTTTGCAAAACACAGTCCTTGCTCCCCTCGTCTTCCCAACCATTTTCTGCATAAACTGTTTATTTATTTATTTTTTCATTTTCGCTACAAATCGGTGCACAGACAATTTGTAGGCTATCATTTTTCATAACAAATTCAGTGTCACGCGAGAACTCCGGTCGCACGCGTGATCTTCCGTTATTTCCTATCACTTCTCGCGTTTGTTTGGTTGTGAAACGTAGTTTGCGGATCAGGCAGAAGTTGTCGGCGATTCTTTCTTTTGTAAAGTCATGCAGTGTGAAACCTCCTGTCGCCGATCCATCGTGCAGTGTGAACACAGCAGCAACTGAATGTTACCCCAGATAGTCATGCAGTGTGAAATCAACTGTGACCCGATTATTTTGAAAATCGTGCAGTCTGAACTCGGCATAAGGGGTACTTATTCTACTATTATGATATAACAATCTTACATTTGGGAGCAATTTAGCGAGAACATACACTGCGTACCTTTTTGAAATAATGGTGAACCAGTACATACTGTATAGGCTTTATAAATGCATAGATATGTACCGTATAATTTTTAAAATGTAATCTTTTTAACAAAAGTGCACTGAAAATGAAAACTATTGCAACTTTTGCTTAAATATTGGGGAAAGATACTCTTGTTTCATCTAGCTTGTTACCCTCTTGTTCCATGTAGTTACAGGGTAACAATAAAAATGCACACACACAATCTTATATCACTGACTCGGAAACCTTGATTTATTATACAAGCACCACTTACCCTGTAACCACATGAAACAAGATATATTTCCCAGTATTTAAAAAAATTGCAATAGTCTTAGCTTTTCTTGCCTTGAAACATGTTAGCCCAAACTTAAACATCTGCACTTTTGCTATCAAAACATAAATAAATAAAAGTATAAATGCATAGATATGTACCCTGTAATTTTTAAAAAGCCTATACGTATTGGTACACAATTATTACAAAAAGGTACGCAGTGTATGTTCTTGCTAAATTGCTCCCAAATGTAAGATTGCTGTATAATAATAGTAGAATAAGTACCCCTTAGTTCTATAATACTTACAGTATAAATATTTTTTAAATTCTCCTGGTTGTTACCCCTTTATTCCCCAAACTTTACATATTGTTCCCTTATACTTACATGTAAGTACTTTATAGGTACACTATAATTACCGAAAGTTACTCTGTAAATTCCTCTTAATTACACAGTACTTTCCGGGCTGTAATCTAAAGCATTACCGAAATAAGTTATAAAAAAAACGTTTTCAACTATAGTTAGTGAGCTCGCTAATGACAGACAAGCTACTAGCTGGCTGCTGACTAGTTTTGATTTCCTCACTGTTGATATGCTTTGCATTGACTAGCGAGAAGTATCCTAGCTAACTTAATATTCTAAATAAGGAAATGAAGGAAATAAAACGAAAGGAAATAACAGTTGACTGTAATTAATGTTTTGTTTTTGTTTTTTGCTTCTTTTGTAACGAGTAGAATTAACCATCACAACCTTCCCTTATCTTCCAAAAATTTTGGAATCGACTAAATTCCAGGTTTGATTTCCGAACTAATATTTACAATTCTTATTGAACTGAAAATACACTGAAGAATAAAAAGAGCTGATTCTTCAATTCCGAGGCATTTGGAACTGAGAGTCAATTAAAAAGGCTGGAATCGAATGAAAAAGTTGGGCAAGTCCAGCCTTGTGATCCTGCAAAAAAACTAAAAAATAAATAAATAACTCAAATTGAGATCTCCAATGTTTCTTATAAAAATTCTCCCAAGACCAAATTATTTGAGCTATGTACTACTGTATGAGAACTATTGACCCCTAAGTAATTTTAGAAGAAACAACTGAGACAAAATTGATAACTGGGAATTCCATTTAGTCTCATAAGAGCAAACTCTGTCAATATAGTTTTGTGTGTGTGTGTGTGTGTGTGTGTGTACGTGTGTGTGTTTGCTTGTGGTTTGTAGGCTATCGGTGGGCATTGTGTGTGTGCAGGGGAGGGAGTTCACTGCTAATCCTGTGATTGATGGTGCTGGACTGAGCATGTCTTGGTTTCATTCTCCCACAAACTCCATATATCATGAGCATTACATGCATCAGTCACATGCCCATTCACACTGCAGATCTGCTCTTGTCAAATCATATTATATCTGAATCAACACTGAACTGGCTTCAACTGAATAATGACTACTGTCTTTTAGAGCTGCTTTACAGCAGGTTTGAATTCTGTATACGTCATTGATTTTCCTGGTTATCACTGTAAAGCTGCATTGAAACAATATGTTGTGTGTGTGTGTGTGTGTGTGTGTGTGTGTGTGTGTGTGTGTATACAGCTATAAAGGTGACTTGACTTGATCAAATCAAATACATCAAATATTCACAATGGAATTTAATTGCATTTTTTAAAATAGATACAACAGATACTCAGGCACAAACTCTTCCACACTGCGGTCTGTCCATCTTTTCTTTGTGTGTGTGTATTTGAGACAGTGACCAGACCACCAGGTTGTCTGTGTGGCTTGTTCTGTTGCTGTTTCTTGACTCTCTCCTGGTTTCCAGGGAAAGTTCAGTGAGTCTCTGTTTATCTTTGCTGATCCCTCGTATTTGTTTTCAGAGATATTCAGGAGGGAAGACCCATAAAATGATACCTTGTTTTATTCATTTGAACACAAAACACCAAGGATGGTCCTTTCCACTTTTAGTTCTAATAAAACATCTTTTTATTTCCATTTTTTCTTCTACAGCTTTTTTATGAAGTCTTCAATGTTTATGTGTAAAAAAAAAACACAAAATGTGTTTTATTGTCTTTTACATTTATGATTGTAGTTTAATTATTTGTACTTTATTATTTTGAAACTTATGAGACTTAATGGCTTTCTCTGCTAAGCACCAATTTTGTCTCAATTGTTTCTTCTAAAAAACTTTGTTGGGGTTTTATGTTTTATGGTGACATATATTCTGTATATTCTATCCTCTAATCCTAAACCTACCCATCACAGAAAACTTTCTGCATTTTTACATTTTCAAAACACATCACTTTATTTAATCTTTAATTCTTTGTCCCACAAGGACAAGGATTTCAGATATTGCCACCTTTGAGTGCCACATTTTGTCCCCATAACATATGGTTTATATGTTATAATCCACCCCCGCTCCCCCCGCTCTGCCACACACAAACACACACACACATTCACACACTTTTATACTCATGTTTGTTTATATTATATTAGTGAGGACATTGCATAAACTTCCATTGATTTTATATCAGGTTAATGATATTTTTTGTCGCCTAATCCAACCCCAAAGAATATTTTTAGGGGTTAGCAGATGGATTGGTTTCTGTCTAAACCCTTATGGCTTCACTATTATACAAACAATATTATATTATACAAACAAAAAGATTTTAAATAATCCCACATCATAAGGGGATTGATGCAATTGTATTGCATTGCGTAGAATGCCACCTACTGGAGTGAAGCAGTACTGGCCCACTCCTTTCAAAAAAAATGTTTAAGACAAATCCTGACCAAATACAAAACAAAGGATGAAAGATTCTGTGAACAGTGTTCAGCAGATGGTTGATGTTCCAGTTCCTGGAATTGTCTCGACTTGGACACACTGATGCAAAATGAAAAACTAAAAATAACTCAAGAAGAAAAGCAGCCTTTTAGCAGCAAGCTCTGTTAAAGCATGACACTGTAGGCTGAGGGACAGGGTGTAGAATTTCATTAGGCACATTTAAATTGTTTCAATAAGTGCATTTTTAATCAATATGATTATTTTTCCTCGATTCTTTCTTTTATAACCTAAATGTTTTTAAAGTTTTTTTTCTTCTTTTTTTTCTCTGTCTGCTAGAGTATTGCTGTCATTAAAGGAAACAGTCCACATGCCAAAATAATTTTCAAGTAAATTTGTCATTCAAATACTAATAATTAAAATATTTTTTCAGAAACTATTTTGGCAAAACTATTGTAAATTAGATTTTTTTTTTCTATCCTTTAAAGAAAAAACCCAGTAGCTACATAATAGCAGTACAATAATATAGCCTTGAGGTCATGAATGCATGAACTAACTGTTCCGCATTTGTCATTGAGAGCATATGTCACAATTTATATATATTTTTAAGATGGAAGAATGCTGTTTTGCAGATGCTAGAAACGTGGCTTTCAAATGAAAGATTGGTATCAAAGAGCACACCCAGGTTCATAACCGAGACTTGACAGAACATCCATCAAGTGTTAGACTGTATTCTAGGTTATTACGAGCAGAGCTTTTTGGTCCAATATTTAGAATCTCAGTTTTTTCAGAATTAAGTAGAAGGAAATTACTGTTCATCCAATTTTTTATATCAACTATGCATAACGATTTAGATTAAAGCTAGTGATGTCAGATTAATGTGAAAGACAATATTAGATAATATCATATATATTGTGATGATTAAGTTTTATTAAGCAATATAAACAGCAAGGAAAGATATAGAATAGAGATTAAAACAAAGCTATACGGAGCAACAAACGTCATCCACTCAAGCAGACAGGAAACCGCTGTGCAACAGTGAAAATGGACCGTCTGGAAACTTTCCCTCTCTCATCAGATTAAGGAGTTTAAACATCTTTAAAAAGATTGTCTATTTATTCAGGAAAAATCTGAAGTCTCGCAGGCTATTTCAGCGATAGAACTGTGTATTTTAGATGTGTTCATTTACACTCTCACAGTCATGTTGTTTGTTTGTGTAAAGTATGTAGAATTTCCTCTACATACTTAACATGAGCACTCTGCACTGCTCTCAATGACTGTTCTCTGATGGCCAGGCCTGCAGATAAAGATAATCTGGCAGCACAATTGTGGTCATCTGTCTTGCAGCGTCAACATTGTAATTAGGGTTTGGGGGCACGTGGCTGATCAGAGTCAGATAAATGCCGGCCAGGGTGAAACTCAATGTGTGTGTGTGTGTGTGGTCCTAGTAAACCCTAAATTGTGGATGGCAATCCAGGATGGCGATACCAGAAACCTTTGACCTTGTAGGCAGGGGCGCATTAACGCACAGACTTCCATGGGCTGAAGCCCAGGAGCCTACACTGGGGAGGGGCCTACTGGCTGGACTAAAATAAAAAAATTTAATAAATATTTTTATATTTATGGCAGTTTGCAGCAGTGACAACAGGGTTCTATAACCAAACTTCCAACTGTAAAATATTTTAGGACTCATAACCACATTTTCGGGGAAGCCCTGCTGTGTGAACGGAACTGGACTCGACGACTAGTTTTCTGTAATAACATACAGAGAGAGAGACACTCTTTTTGTAATTTACAAAGGCGTGGATATAATCTGTGCCTCATCTGAAGGATTTAGATCCAGTCACTGCCTTCCGCCGGAGCTGCTACAGTGAGTTTGAGTGCGACTCAAATATTCTAGAAAGGTATTAAAGCTGCTGTCAGTTAAATTGATGGATGAACTTGTGCCTCAACTTTTGTAGTTTAAATTTTACTGGCATTATCATGTATTATTTATTTATACATGAGCACAAATTAAAATATCGTCTCAGGTTCCCTGAAAAGGAGAACGAGACACTGCCAATTAGATTGATGCTATGGGGAACGACATCAGCGTTACCGGTGTCTGAAGCATGTCTAAACACACGACAATAAACCATTGGCAGACGTCTCATGCAGAGCGCCCGTGAGTATAAAGGGGGCGTCTGAATATACGTCATAACATTTTTTTGTCTGAAGAAGACATGCAGGCAGGCCCAATGACATTGCAATGAGACACAGTGTCTCGTTCCCCTTCTCAGGGAACCATGGTTACATTCGTAACCTGAGACGTTCCCTTTTGAAGTGGAATTCAACACTGTGTAATGGATTGACGCTATGGGAAACAAATACTGACTCTGCCATGCCTCACTAGGTGAGAATATGCACAAGTATAGTGCGTATAACATACATAAGTAAAACGAATTTCCAGCGTAACTTTCGGTAATTTTAGTGTACCTATAAAGTATGTACGTGTAGGTATAAGGGAATAATATGTAAAGTTTGGGGAATAAAGGGGTAACAACCAGGAAAATTTACAAATTATTTATACTGTAATTATTTTAGAACTAAGGGGTACTTATTTTACTATTATGATAGGCAACAATCTTACATTTGGGAGCAATTTAGCAAGAACATAGCTTTTTGATAAAATAGTTTACCAATACATAAAGGGTTTGGGCTTCCGTGTTTCAAGGCAAGTAAAACTAACTAATTATGCCTCTTAAAGCTTTTACAAAGGAGATTTAAAGGCTCAGTTCCCTTTCAAGAGGTCTCTCGTATTGCGTAAGACTAGCTTACGCTATGGAAAAACTACTTTTCTCGAGAATATTGAAGCCACATTTTTAAAACGCAGTGTAGCTGCACAGCAGACACAAGCAGAGTGTCTAGCGCGGTCATTGGCTGTGCTGCAACTGCACGAGCCTATGGCGAACCCACCAGAATGGGCGTGGCTTATGTCTTTATAACACGCATTCTGCCATAGGCAACCAGATATTATCTCTTTCAGCGAACTCACCACTTCGCTGATCTCTGGATAAGAAGCCTTCTCGCCGCCGTCAAAAAGCCTTCAGCGGAACAAGCCACCTGCCTTGCAGTTCTGAGGACGCTGGCTTTCCTGGTTTTTCAACTGGACGCTGCCTTCAGCCCGCTGTTCTGCTGTGCCATCCGGCGCGCTATATATCCTTTTAACGCATTAGTGTGTTCGCCGTTGCGTCACACTTTTTCAAGAGCAAATTTGGGGCATGTTGCAAATGCCTCGAACCACCTGCCCCTCGTGCAGAGGCCTTCTCTTCGGCGGAGACCATCACATCCTCTGCGCTTCCTGTCTGGGCCGTGACCACGCGGAAGCTGCCCTGAGTGCGACGAGATGGATCTCCCCACCCTGCGGGCTCGACTGGCTTGTTTCGCCGATGATGACCCCGCGCTTCCCGCTCTTCCTCTCCCTTTGCTTGAGCCGTGCAAAAATAAGGGGTGCGCACAAAGGATGCCAGAGCGGACGGACACGAGCGATGTTCGCTGCTGCAACTCACTATGCCGTCTCCTCGCGCCCACGGCTAGCTCTCTTTAAGTTCAAGAGAGCTAACCTGCCCTCACTTTGCGCGTCATGCAGAGCCCTCTCGAGCTCTCTGCATGACCCAGACGGACACTGTGAGTGAGTTTTCACGACGCTGAGAGACGCTGAAACTGCGTCACTCACATCGGCTGTTCTCGGGTGAGAACATGCTGCTCTCTTCTCTGCTTGCGCTAACTGTCTTATGTCATTCCACCCTGTGGCTCAGAGATGGAATCTAAGGCTTTCGCGCCAGAGACCCGTGTTTGAGTCCCGGCTCTGGCAGCAGGTGAACTTTATGAAATTTATATTGCGCGTCATGTAAGAACTGTCTACATGACCCAGACGAACACAATGAATGCGTTTTCATGCCTGAGATCCAGTCACGCTGAAACTGCATTCACTCAGAGTCACAACATCTGTTCTCACTGACGAGGACATGCTGCTCTCTTCACTGCGCTCGTGGCCAGCTTCCTTACATACAGAAAGCGACCCCGTCCCATAGGGTTGCCAATTTCCGAAAAGAAAAATGCGGGACATATTACAAAATTTTTGGCGATTTCGGTTTTGTTGCCGGGGGGGGGGGGGGGGGGGGGGTGGGGTTGGGGGGGGGATCTCGCAGGCAAGGTCTCTCGTTCTCTCCCTCTCTCTCCGCGCTACACGGTTTGGCGCTGATGCACATACAGTAGGCTATGTTCTGTCTCGCATGCGCAGCTCTAGATTCTAGGAGATTTGAACTAATTTACGTGTCGTGTTGCTGTTGTATCAGTCAGATCAGCATAGCACTCAATAATCGGGACAAGAGAGGTCCCGATCGGGCCGAACAACCTGCACACCATGGCCAAAAGAGTCTCATTCTATGGGCTCAGCACAATCTGCGCTCGCTGAGGGCAGCGCACGTGCCAGGCATGGTTCTCTGAGTTGGCGCAGCTGCTGGAAACAGCCCCATGGCCGATACAACTGGGGAGAGATCTCCTCACGCAGGCGAATGGGAAAATCTGGCATCCCCATCCCGACTTGTGGGCCTTTCATGTATGGCCCCTCAACGGGTATCCGGGTGTCTCATGGAAAGGGTGCTAAAAACCATCACTGAAGCGAGAGCGCCTTCAACTAGGTGTCTCTACGCTCAAAAGTGGGTAGTTTTCTCCGGCTGGTGCGCAGCACAGAGCCTGGACCCCTACTCGTGCGGAGTATCAAGTGTACTCGCCTTCTTGCTAGAGCTCTTGGACGCGGGTCGTACCCCCTCCACGCTCAAAATGTATGTGGTGCCCATAACAGCATCTCACGCTCTTGTGGCCGGGCAATCACTAGGAAGAAACGACCTTAACCCTCTGGGGACCAGAAACGCGCTCGCGCGTTTTGCCGTTTTTTTTTTTCACATAGCAGAAAAATAGACTTAAAATACTCTGTTGATTTTGATCGTACATATAAGTGTTATACATCAATCGATCCTGTTAATTGTCTATTATTTTTCTGTATACTCACAATAAAAACAAAGTTTTGTGCTTTTTGTCAAATAAAGAAAAATAAACATGATGCGAGTTTTGCCGTCTCTCTGTCAGTGCAGTCCATTCTGAAACACGTCCGAAAAATTAACTCTAACTCTGCAAATACTTGTCATACAGGCACGAGAGATTTTTCTTTATGAAGCTTGAATTCTCTTCTTTTCAATGAAGTAATTTATATAAAAAACAAATATTCTCAGTTTATGCAATCTGTATGAAAAGAGAGTGCTGTCAGATTTTTTCCCCCCAGCTCATTACACTTCATTACGCGTTAATCTGACACGCCCAGGGAGGACGCGCGCTATTCAAACGCAAATGTTGAGGCAAGCCATGACAATGCCCACATCAGCCGTTCCACCGCGGCGGTAAAATGTGGGGTGTATTTTCTGCCTTTTACCGCCAAGAGGCGCTACAATCATAGACTCTGAAAAGTGTTTGTTTATTCTCTCTAATGCGTAATCTGCTGCCGCACCGCACTGATTCAGAGCGATTGAAAGCTGGTAGCAGATGAATTCAACAAGTGAAACGTAGTTAAAATAATTCATAATCACAATACTGAAATTAGGCTACTGAAATGTAATTGAATAAATAATTAAAACATTTCAACATAAAACATTGCAATAAAAACATTTAGGCTACATCAATGAGGCTTTACAACTTTAACAGCGTACAGAAGGTAGCTCAGTGATCAACGCAACAACACGAGCTTCGAGGAGCTTCAATCGACCGGAGATCGAATCTCAATGTAGCATACATGTTGTTAACCGATGTTGGCCTATACAGCGTTTATATTTTACCACCTTGATGCTTAAATAGGTAACTGTTTATAACTGTTTACTTATTTAAAGTCAAGAGTTTTGTTTAATTATCATTACAACATAAATTTGCTACATTCCTGTAACCGCAGCCGCTGCACAAACGACAAAAACTGATGAAGGAAGATTGTCAGCCGATTGCATCAGAAAATGAAAATGAAGAAGCACGTCTTTAGTCTGCTAAATTATTGTGTAATGTAAAAGAACACTAAAATTACTTAAGTTTGAAACCAAGTTCGAACATTTCAAGGTTTAAATAAAGTGTCGGGACAGTTTTTTTTTTAATTTAAAACAGGGTTGCATCGGGTTTAGAGTTTATTTCTTTTGCGATGCAAAATAAGAAACACTAGGCTAATCTTATTCTTGCGACATTTTAAATTTGTATTGCCAAAGAAATGACAGCTATATTAAACAATTAAAACTGTAGGCCTACAAAACGAAAATTGTCCAAAGCAACATAATTAAATTAAAACATGCGTTTTTCTTTGCCTCTCTCGCGCTGAATCTCTTTTTAACAAGTTTATTTAGCCTCCCTCGCTCTCCATATGAAAGAGGAACATTAACACCTAGGCCTATTGTCCTGCGCGCTCGATTCAGCACTGAACTGTCCCTCCAACCCCCCACCGGCTATCGGAGTCTGAGGCTAATTTAACACAAAGAGAAGTCGCAATTCACACTTAAATCGCTATTCTAGACAGTGTTGATAATGAAGGAATTAAATGATTTAAGTTACATGTAGCCTAGTGATATTTCTGTCATAAAAGTTTATTACTAAATATTTCATTATTTCAGTAATTGATTAAATAAAACTGGTTTGGGCCAGCTTTTTCCAAGCAAAACTAAATATAATCTGAAAAAACGCATGTTAATTTGTTGTCATGAACAAAATGTTCAACTCAATATTAAAGTCTACAGGGATCTTTGGATCCTTTCAACCAGGCATGCAATTTGTGAATTAAGTTTTTTTTATTTTTTTTATTATTCAAATAAATATCGAACCACGGTGCTTCGTGGTAATGCTGCTAAATTAAATAACATGTATTGAATAATTATGAACTTAAATGAAACAATATCGCAACATTTCGACAAATACATTATTTGATCTGTTTTTACATTTT